>NC_136415.1:153037678-153492678 GCF_051521515.1 Lactuca serriola | reverse complement strand
CCGCGGTTGTCACTAGTACCTAATACACAACACACAACACTGTAAGCATAAATGTTTAGTGAGTTCCCCAAAATACCACATACCACACATACGCCTTTCCAGGCCATAACTCTATGGGATCTTCCGATCCGAGTGTCTTAGGGGACTTCCGTCCCGAACTCCGGTAGACCTTCTGGTCCTACCCGTATCGACCTTCCGGTCCGTACCCTCTTGACCTTCCGGTCCATATCATCTTGACCTTCCGGTCCATACCATACATAACATATATATATATATATATATATATATATATATATATATCACATAACATATAACACATACATCTCATAGCATACAAGACCTTTCGGTCGCACATAGGTACCCTTCCAGGTACAGTATAATGAGAAGACTCACCTCGGTATCTCGGATAGTCTCGTACTCGATCACACTGGTCTAGCCCCCGCCTAAACACATAACAATACTCTCAAATAAATAATGGCTCTCAAAGGCTAGATTAAATCCACTATATAATTTCCACAGAAGGGTAAAAGACCATTTCACCCCTCCCTGACCCAAAAGTCCAAAGGTTGACCAAAACCCTAAAATTCAACGAAAGTAACAGAAGGAAGTACGCGGCGCGTACCTTCTTTGTACGCGGGGCGTACGCCAGCGAACCACAATCGGGGCTTCAACCCCTTACGCTACGCGTACTAGGAGTTACGCCCAATGTAAGTCCCAGTTCAACCATTTCTTAGATTTTGGTCTTAAACGATTAAGACACTCCTTCAACTTCCAGATCTGACTCTCTTACAACCTCTTAATCCATAAAGTTGGAACCTTTAAGCCATTGCATGGCTGTAAAGGTCCCTACACCCTCAAACCTCTTTCCTTTTTCCTTCAAAAGGTCTAGATCTCATGCATAGCTCCATCTTTACGTCCAAGTTTGCATTTTTATGAACATACAACACTTATAGACCAGAAATATGATAGATCTAGGCCAATGGAGACCATTTGCTCCTAAAGTCTCCATCTTGGGACCAAAACCCCTAGAAATTGGTCCAAGAAGCACATAACTCAAATAACAACGCAAGGTTTGAGCTTTTTACCTCAGGAAGAACCTCCAACCTCTGAAAAACTCAGATCTACTCTTTCCCACAAGCTTCTAGCCTCCAAAATGACCTCTTCTTTCCTTCCACCACCTTGAAATGACACTAGAAGCTTAGAACACCAACACACTTGCTAAAAACGAAGGGACTCTCTCTATTAGGGTTTTTCTCTCTGGAATGGAGGTTGAGGTTGAAACCATAACATTCCTTTTATAGTGCTCAAGCCCCAAATTAGGGTTTACATCTGGACACATTACGCCCGGCGTAACCTGGGTACGCTGGTCCGCGTCCAAAATAAGAGCGCGAGTACGCGCAACGTACTCCTCAGTACGCCCAACATACTTACAAGCCTAACACATACTTAAAGGACTTAACTTGACAACTTGGAAAAGGAGAAGGGCTAAATAGCTTTACCTGAATTTCGGGATGTTACAATTCTCCCCCACTAGAACCAGACTTCGCCCTCGAAGTCTCATGCTGAAAATAACTCCGGATGCTGCTCCTGCATCTCCGACTCCGGCTCCCAAGTCAGCTCGGACCCCTTCCGATGTTGCCACTGGACCTGAACCAGGGGCACTTCCTTGTTCCTCAGAACCTTGATCTTCTGATCCAAGATTGCAATTGGCCTCTCAATATAATTCGGACTCGCGTCCACCTGGATATCCTCCAACGGTACCACTACCGACTCATCGGCTATACACTTCCTCGGCTGAGACATGTGGAAGGTATCATGAATATGGCTCAACTCCGTAGGTAGCTCCAAACGATATGCTACCCTGCCTACCCTCGTGATCACCCTAAATGGCCCAATATACCGGGTCCCCAGCTTGCCCCTCTTCATGAAACGAATCACTCCTTTCCAAGGGGATACTTTCAGAAGAACAAAATCCCCAACCTAAAACTCGAGCTCTGATCGACGCCTATCCGCGTAACTCTTCTGACGACTCTAAGCCGTCATCAATCTCTGTCTAACCTGTTGTATCTGCTCTGTCATCTAAAGCACTATCTCAATGCTTCTTATTACTCTCTACCCTACCTCTCCCCAACAAATGGGAGTCCGACACCTCCTCTCATACAACAGCTCAAAAGGAGGCATACCAATGCTCGAATGGTGGATGTTGTTATAGGAAAACTCAGCCAAAGGCAGATACGTGTCCCAACTCCCTCCAAAGTCCAACACACATGCTCGAAGCATGTCTTTGAGCGTCTGAATCGTCCGCTCACTCTGTCCATTTTTCTGTGTGTAGTAAGTGGTACTGAAATGCAGCCTCGTGCCCAACTCCTCGTGGAACTTCTTCCAGAACCTGGAAGTAAAACGTACATCCCGATCCGATACAATTAAGATCGGCACCCCGTGCCGCGATACTACCTCTCTCACATACAACTCTGCTAGCCTCTCAGCAGAAAAGCTCTCACTGCTAGCAAGAAAGTGAGCGCTCTTCGTCAGCCGGTCGACGATTACCCAAATTGCATCGACACCCCTCGCGGTTCTCGGCAACTTGGTGATGAAATCCATAGAAATCTGTTCCCACTTCCATTGGGAAACCTCTAGTGGCTGCAACATGCCATGCGGTCGCTAGTGCTAGGCTTTAACCCTGCGACAGGTTAAGCACCTCTCAACAAACCATGCTACATCCCTCTTCATACATGGCCACCAATACTCCTTTTTCAAATCCAAATACATCTTAGTGGCCTCGGGATGGATAGAAAATCTCGATCTATGTGCCTCCTCCATCAAAGTGGTGTGTGCTCTACCTGCATACGACACCTAAATCGGACCCTGAAGGGTCATCAGCCCACGACTATCGGTAACGAACTCTGGCACCTGCCCAATCACCCGCTCCCTCTTGCGGTTCTCCGGTCTCACAGCCTCCGCCTGGGCCTCCCGAATGGTGTCCAACACCAGAGTCATCACTGTCAACCGCATACAAATATCACGAATCGGGGCGCTTTCCGCCCTACGGCTCAAGGCATCAGCTACGACATTAGCCTTGCCCGGGTGGTATAGGATCTCACAATCATAATCCTTTACCACATCTAGCCACCTCCTCTGGCGCATATTTAGATTGGGCTGATCCATCAAATACTTCAAACTCTTGTGGTCCGTGTAGATGGTACACCGAACCCCATACAAATAGTGATGCCAGATCTTGAGGGCGAACACCACAACCCCCAACTCCAAATCGTGGGTAGGATACCTCGTCTCATGAGGCTTTAGCTGCCTTGACGCATACGCTATCACATGCCCCTCTGCATAAGTACTGCACCCAACCCCGATATCGATGCGTCACAATACACCACAAAATCCTCCATCCCTTCCGGGAGGGCTAGCACCGGGGCTTCGCACAATCTCTGGCGAAGTGTCTCAAACGAGGTTTGCGACTCTGGACCCCAAGAAAAAGCAACACCCTTCCGGGTCAACCTGGTGAGTGGCACGACGATCTTGGAGAAATCCCTAATAAATCTCCGATAATAGCCGGCTAATCCTAGAAAGCTCCTGATCTCGGCGGGCGATCTCAACACCTCCCACCTCATGACCGCCTCAATCTTGGCCGGATCGACCAAAATCCCATTCTTGTTGACGAGATGCCCCAAGAACTGGACCTCTCGTAAATAGAACTCGCACTTGGAGAATTTGGCATAAAGCCTCTCCGATCTCAGAACTCCAAGGATCTCCCTCAAATGCTCCTCATGCTGCTCTCTAGATCTCGAATACACCAAAATATCATCAATGAACGCGATCACTGACTGATCCAACATCGGCATGCACACCCTGTTCATGAGATCCATGAACGCTTCTGGTGCATTGGTGAGCCCAAAAGGCATCACTACGAACCCGTATGCCCATAACGAGTTCTGAACGCCGTCTTCTGGATATCTTCATCCCGAACCCTCATCTGATGATAACCCGACCTCAAGTCTATCTTGGAGAACCAAGACGCCCCTTGCAACTGATCAAACAGATTGTCGATCCTCGGTAAAGGATAACGATTCTTGACCGTCAACTTGTTCAACTCCCGGTAATCAATGCACATCCGGTGTGAACCATCCTTTTTCTTGACAAAAAGGATCGACGCTCCCCATGGCGAGCTACTCGGTCGAATAAACCCCTTCCCTAGCAGCTCCTGAAGCTGCGAGGATAACTCCTACATCTCTGGCGGCGCAAGGCGATAAGGCGCCTTGGCGATAGGTGCTGCTCCTGGAACCAACTCGATACGGAACTCCACTTGCCTCTCGGGAGGCACACCCGACAATTCCTCAGGAAAAACATCCAAGAACTCACACACTATCAGAACCTCATCAATCGAACTTGGCCTCCCAGCGGCCACTCGCGTGTCCATCACATAGGCTACGAACCCGCTGCAGCCCTGTTGCAAACTCTGTCTCGCCCTGGCAGCCGAACAAAACGCTGACCCACATCGGGTACCCTTGCCGTACACCGTAAGTACTCCCCCACTAGGGTCTCGTATCGTCCCCAACTGATGCTCGCAGTCTATAACAGCTCCAAATCGGCTCAACCAATCCATGCCCACTATAACACATACGTCCCCCATCGCAATCGGGACCAGATCTATCGGGAACTTCACACTGAAGATCTCAAGTATACATCCTCGAATCACATCCGTAGCATACAACGCTCACTCGTCAGCTATAGAAACTCGCAGAGGTCGACTCAACGCCTCTTGTCGGATACTAATGTGCTGACTAAATGCCAAGGAAAAAAATGACCGTCTCGCACCCGAGTCAAATAACACCAAAGCAGGTACATAATTCACAAGAAAAGTACCTGCGCATATCATCATATCAGCACAATATCTCAACTCAACAAAAATAAATAAAGAATACATACCAGCCACAACATCGGGACCCACAAAACATGAACCTATTGGTTAACATACGTTACCCTCACGGTAACAGAGAGCTTAAGTATTAGATTCACATATTTAAGAAGGAAGAAAGGGTACAACTGTCATCTCCAGTACCCACATCAAAATTTCAAGCACTCAATCGAAGAAATTTCAAGAAATTCAAAAAGTTGATTGAAGAACTCAAGCTCAAAATGAAGATACAAATCCAAGTTCAATCAAATCAGAAGGCATCTCAAAGTCAAATCTAGCGAATGAAGAACTGTCTGATATGATACTTGTGGCTCTCGAAAAAGTGAAAGCATAAGAACTGGGCCCCTTCGGGTGGGCTCACTGCTTCAGCGAAAGCTGATTTGCCGTGATGGGTTCTTAAGGAAGCATCGATTCTGATTCTTGACTATCTATTCTTAAGGACATGAGATCCTAGACTATGTTATTTTCACTCACAAAGCTAATTAAGGTATAAAGTTTAAATAAAACTATGGTTGGACTATTGTGTTGTGCCGTTTCATGGTCTTCCTCACTTTAGGAGTTTGTGATACATGAAAGGTAGCAGGATGGTCACCTAGGTATTGGTGATTGGAGCCCCCCTCGATGTAATTCTGATCGTATAAAATAAAAAATATATATAAAAAGGGAAAAATGTTTTCATTTTAAGTTGCTTATATCTCTTTTCCATATCATTTGTTTGTTCATTTATCATTTTGTTTTGTTTTTGCATGCATATTTTATTCCATGATCTATTTATTTTTTCTGTTGATCTTGGTAGATTAGGTTTCCTTTTTTAGTTGTTAATCTGTCTAGGTTATTCCTTTTCTACCCTTACCCTCTATTCCACTTCCAATGTTTATCATTTCCTTACTCGAGGACAAGTAAGCTCTAAGTTTGGGGAGGTTTGTTAAATGCATTTTACATGCATCGTTTAGCATAATTTTCTCGGTATTTTATTATAAAAAGCTAACTAACTCCCGATTATTCTTATGCATTTTTTGTTTCATGATTATTTTGTAGAATGCTTGTACTGCTCATGTTTGTTATGATTTTCAGGATAATTTGGAGCACATAGATGAATACACGAGTTCGGGATGCGCTATTGAATGATTTGGAGCTTAACTAGAGTCTAAACTAAGGAAGGATGTTAAGGAATGATCAAGAACAACTTGGAAGGAGGAATGACGATCAAAAGAGGCAAAATTGAAGGCATGCGATCACATTTCTTGTCCATGCGATCGCAACTTAGTCCATGCGATCGCATGTTATGCTCGCAGCTTGACTTCGGAGATTTTACATGCCAAAAATCCAGTTGGATGAGAAAATGATGTTTATGCGATTGTAACTTACCTTCATGCAATCGCAAGTTGGCCAAAATGTATCGAAACAGCAACGTACTTCATTTAAAAGGCCGGAGACGCATTTTCCTAAAAACATGTGATCGCAACTTCCGTACATGCGATCACATGGATGCCATTTTTACTGTTGGACGTATAAATAGACCCACATAACCTTCTAGTAACAATAATTGGCGATTCCTGACAATTCCAAGACATTTTTTAGAGACTTTCAAGTGAAAAACGCAGATCTGAAGGGTAGGATTCGATTTCTTTTCATTGTTTAGTAAGATTTATCGTTTAGATTCTGTTTTTACTACTTGTAATTCGTTTTTAGCCATGTCAGACTAAAAACTTAGATTTCAGTTTCGCAAGACACAACATTTTCATGTGATTAATCATTAGGCAAGATGTTTGACTGTGATTACGTTTTAGTTTGATCAATTTTATTCTTAATTGAATGTTTGATATTGATTTCAATTTATGTTGGCCACATTAATTGTTTGTAAATCATTCTTGTTATCTGATTGTTTAGATCCATAATTGTGTAGATTAATTAGTTAAAATTAACAAGTATTTGAGTAATTATGTATTTATGATTAACTCTAATATGAATTGATCAAACAAGTTTTTACGCCTACAAGCTTATGAGAGGTATTGGACTTTGCTGGGAAATTACACTGTGTTTAATGCACCTTTTCTTTGTTAATCAATTGTTTGTTTGGTTAATTTAGTAAAAAGTTAGGTTTAATTCAAAGATCTTATTTTGATTAAATGATTTTTGTAATAGAGGCCATTAAAGCTTGTTAATGAACTTCAATACCAGTTTAAACAAGTGCATAGTTCAATCATCGTGTTGAAAGTTAATTGCATGATTAGGGGAGTCACCGCGAAACTGAAATTGCTTTCTCTCTATTGAATTTTCCTAGTCTTTAAATTGAGTTATTCTTCTACAATTTTATGCTTTTATTAATTTTAATTTTCAGAAATACCCCCCTCCTTTTACATTTTATAGACCTGTCAACAATTAGCACGTGCCTTTCGTAAAAATGCATAGAATTTAGGACGTGTCCCTGAGGATCTAAACATGCTTACCTGTACTACCTGTTAGTGCAATGGAGCATATTTCCATTTATTTTTATTTGTTTAAATCGTGTGCGACAACGGGTTTAACAACACACCACCTGGATTTCGACATGTGTCACCACCCATTTCTTGCCATGTTGCCCTTTCCCTACCAAATGTGTGGTGCGCATTTGGTCTGTACGCGGTGCACACCATAATTCAACATATATAAACCTGCGTTTTCAGCTCCATTTTGCTCATCTTTCCACACAATTCTCTCTATAATACTTTCTATCTCTTAGCTCTTTTCTCCTTAGTTCCTGACTACTTTAGCAAGGCCTTGCATAATCGAAGAGACGACAATTAGAAGCTCTGGAATCAGAGTTCTGCCCGCACAACCTCGGTTTCGCTAGAAACTCTTTGCAATTCAGGCTACATTTACTATGCTTTAAAGTGTAGCTTATATGTATATTCATAGTCGTTGTTATGAATATGTAAATAAAGATTTGTTAGTAATCCCAGTAATAATATTGATTAATCTACTTACAGGAGATGTGTCTAGAAATGTCACGTTGGCTTGGTTGTTGGATTTCATAAAAGCTATATGTCGAAATAGTCCTTCCTCCCAACTGTCATGCCTGGCTGATCTATATTTGATAGAACTATCGGTATTCATTGAGATTAGTGATGGGTCTAGCCTAAAATGCAAATTACCATAGGAATTAATAAACTATAATAATATAGGTAGATCCTTGTTGGAGTGCTGCTCGTTAGTCAAAGTGCCCCGTTAACTGTCTATCCCTTGAGAAACTGACCGGGTGAGTTTTTCTCACTATATTGTATACTCTAGTATGTATCCTTTATATGCTAGGATATAATTTCCCTCTAGTATGTAATTAGGTAATTAAGACTAGCATAGTTAGATGCTTGTTATATAAATTGTTGCTATGTTATTATATATTGAATTGAGGGCGGACCAACATTATGCTGAAGGCTAATAGACTTCTACATACTAGTTTAATGCTAAAGGCCAAAAGAAAGCAGACCAACTATATGTTGAAGGCTATATAGGACGTACCAACTATATGGTGAAGACCAAGGTGCAGACCAACTATTAAGCTGAATGCCATTATGTGTATGCATTGTATATATGTTGTGGTATGTGGTATTTTAAGGGAATTGACTAAGCCTAGGCTTACAATTGTTCAATAACTGCTTTGCAGGTTGTTCTTCAGATTGAGGAAAAGCTCCTGCATGACTGTACTTGCATCGAAGACAATAACATATATTTAAGACTTTCGCTAAGACTCAATTTTATAATTATATATGTAACTTAACTTGTGTAAGACTTATAATTTGGAGAAATAAAAATGAAAAATTTTCCTGTGAAAATCGGGACGTAGCACTACTACTTTTCAAAAAATATACATATTTTTAAAGTTATTTCAAATAGATGGAAACTTGGTTGTCGTAGGGTGTTTAGTCTTGATGGTTCCTTTTTGAAAGGACAATGTAAGGGTGAAATGTTAACTTTTATAGGAAGGGATGCAAATAATCATGTGTATACCATTGCTTGGCTATTGTTGACATTGAGAACAAAACTATCTGAAAGTGGTTCTTGGAGTTACTACATAATGATCTTGGATTGGAATGAGGGAGGGGTATATATGTTATTTATGATCAACACAAGTAAGAATTTCATTTATCTACATTTATACTTCTATATGTGTTTATTTGTATTAATGACATGTGTTCATGTATTTCATAGGGACTTCTTGAAGCTACAAAGGACATTCTACAACATGTAGAGCACATACAATGTGCTAGGCATATCTATGCCAATTCAGAAAAGTCTAAAGTGGAGTAGAATTCAAGAATATGTTCTGGGCAGTTGCCAAGTCTACTATGGAAAGGGATTTCACCATGAATATGGAGAAGATCAAGGATATCAATCCTTTTGTTTATGATCATTTAATGACAATGAAATCTAAATCTTGGTGCAAGGCATACTTTCAAGCTGGATTGGCATGTGAGGTTGTTGGAAATGGAATAGATGAATGATTTAATGGTATATTAATAGATTCCAGGAAGAAGCCTATGTTGACTATGCTTTAAGAGATAAAACTTTATATGATGTACATGTTCTACAACCTTAAGGAGAGTGTAGAAAAATAGGAGACTAAAGTGTGTCCTTCAATAATTAAGAAGATGGATGTGTTTGGTGAAGACCTCATGTATGCTATCAATATAAGTTGTGAACTTTTTCATTACCATAGACTAATGGGTATTGCATTTGTGTTCGCATGAGTTGGTATGTAGATCCTAGTGGTGTGACTGCCTTTGAAGTGAGGAATGACTTTTAATCATATGAAGTTGAGTTAGAAGAGCATTTTTGTAGTTGAAGACTCTAGGAGTTATTAGGGAAACCATGTGTATATGAGAGTGAAGATTTCCAAGATGAAGATGATGGGCTTGAAGTTTCTGATATGGATCATATACTAAAGACAATTAATGAATTGAGATGTTCAAACTACACTTGAACAAATCATCAATTGTGTTGCTTTAACTAAATCTTAATTTTAGAAATGCCTAGCCTTCAAACCAGTCTTAGTGGATTCACAACCAATCCCAAATGGTATGTTTTAACTTTATTATATTTTTTTTAACATTCGAATACTGAAAAAAGATATATTCTTTGTGGTAGGATCTACATATGCAGAGTCAAACAGTTCGTGAAAGTTAGTTGTTTAATCATGGTGGGGAAGATGAGGAAGGTGAGGAAGATGAGAAAAAGGGTGTGGAAGACACACAAGTGATGAGAAGGAGACAAGTACTAAAAAGGAGAAAACCTTCACAAAAGCATCTTGACCTTAAGTTTCTCCTCACTGATCGATTTCCTTGCCTGCTTCCCACAGAAGATGAAGAAGCCATATTTTCTTTCATGCGAGGTTCTAGGGCTTGAAGGAGCTTTGCAAATGCTTAAATACAACATATTCAACCACCTAAGCAACTCATTTAACGACATGACATCAACCTTAGTAAAGTGACCGACTAAAATAGGTGTACCTTCAAATGGGTCGATTCGAATAAATTAGCTGGTAGTTTGTCTTTTTTCGTAAAAAAAAAAAAAATATTAATTTGGGATTAGACTGAAAATTGACTCAAAACTTTAAGATTTTTACGGATATTTCCCTAATGAATATTAGTAAAGACGGTTGTTTTTATTCTTGTAATAATCGATAGTATAAGATGCTCTTCTTTTGTATTCCTATTCCATTTTGAATAGAAGTATCTTTCAAACCAACACGAAACACGATTTTATCTTTGCATTTAAATTCCCACAATTTATCATGACTCATTCTTACACATTAATTGCGAGTGTTCTTATTTCATCTCGACAGGAAAAAAAAAGTTTATTTTAAACAAAAGCCACGTCTCATAGTCAGAAAAGTTTATCACTTGACTCTTTTTCCTACAACTTCATCAAATACCGAATGGAAACGAGTCTTGCTTGGGGACAACCCCGAACATTTCCGTCTGTGACCAGAGCTTCGGTGGAATTGGCATCAATAACCCCTCTTGTAGCTGAGAATCGTCATTATTAAACAAGTTTTGGTATGATAGAAATTGATGTGGCTGAGGTTGTTGTTGTTGGTATGTTCCATGTAGATTTGATTGTTGAAACTGGCTTGGTTGGTTTTGTGCCCAAGAATTTTCAATCCAAACTTTTGGTTGTTGATTTGATGTTTGCATGTAGGAAGTCAATGCAAGCTGCAACTCCGGTTCTCGCCATAAACCATCATTTAAAACTAGATTATTGGTTTCCGGTGGTTGCCGCCACCATTTTTGTAGTGGCGCCACTGGTGTTGATGGCGGTGGAACCCATGGAATATCATTCATCCCAAACGACGAGCTAAAAATCTTCTTGGAGGGTTGCACATACGTTGAAGGATGAACACATGAATTAAAGTTTTCGTTTCTTGTAGCCCCTTGAACATCTTCAATCCCATTAACATTGTTAATATTTTGATTCAAGTTCCCATTATAATTGGAAAGCAAGGAACCAATTTGATTGATGGTCATCCAACTACCGACTTGGCCATAGCCAAGATTCTTGCAAACAAGATCTTGATTTTCCGATGAACCATCTCCTCCGTTTTGTTGATAATTGTTGCAAATTTGAACCCCAGTTTTTTGCTTACCAAATAAGAACTCTAAGTTATCACCAACATCCCGTTTGTTGAAATTACTTTTGCCATCATCAACCATGATTCGTTTCCCTTTGTTATCTCCAAAACCGATCAATGGCTGACTAACTTGATTCGGTGTGGCGATTCTGACTGAACTATTTGTTGAATTCAGGTCAAGAAAACGTGGGTGTGGCTGATCAACGTCTAAAGATGGCAACAATGGCTGGAGCTGATGTCGAGCCTGGTAGTTGACGCCTTGTCCTAAAAGCTTTCGAAGAGCTATTTTTTGTGCGGTGGGACCCAGATCCTTGCAGAATTTCATGAGGCTTTCCCTGTAAGTAATACCTCCGTTTCCCTGTCACATTGTAGCAGAAACAGCTCGTATTTCCTTGAACTCGAAATTGTGAATAGTAAATAATCGTTGTATAAAAGGGAAACTAGAATGAAGATTAGGTACTAGTGTAATCTGTTTGCTAGAATTCTTTATTAGTTTATTTTGTCAATTATATATAAATTGATGTTTCATACAAACTTTGCCGTTCGTTGTTTTGAAAGGAATGAAATGATTAAAAATTTAAAATAATGATAATGAAATAAACAAAAAGAAATGACGATAATTTCTAGTGAATCAATGAAAAACTTAATATTACACATAAATATATTGTTTAGTTATAAGTTTACTATATAAAATATTTAAAATATTTAAAGAGTAAATTACAAAAATGGTTCGATGTCGTACTTTGAAAATCGCATTCCAAGTATAATAACCATGTCAAATTTCTGAAAGTTGGATTTAGAGTACGATTTTCATATTACCATGGATATTTTTATAATCTATTATTATTTAAATATAAAAAGTGAATCTAATAAAAACTCATTGAAATGTAATAACACTGTTACCAAGGGTATGTTTATTCTTCTTTTTGAGAAAAAAATATATATATATTGTAACATCATTGTAATGAAGTCAAAGAAAGAAAATGTGTCAAATTTTAATGAATAAAATTATATTATACTTTTTAATTATTATTTTCTTTTATAAAGGTCAAAGGAATAACAAAATCAACCATTTTTGAAAGCATGTGGGACCATTAACTAATAAAAAGCTCACAATTAAAATTTTATGCACTTTCACCATGCTTAATGAGTTTGTGTAACTTACCGGTTGGAGTTGTTTTGGACTACTTGGCTCACTTTTGAGAAGAGAAGCATTGTAAGATTCACGTCTTACATTAACATCTGAATTATGGTATAAAAGGGTAAGTCAATCATTACATATATTAAATAAATCATATGAAAAAAAATATTACAAGTAAATATCTCATAGATATCTCACCATAAAGATCTTCATATTTCATAATTTTATTGCTTGTGAACGAAGATTTTGCCGATTGAGCTTTAGGTGGTCTCCCTCGTCGTCTTTTGGGCATATCTTTGCGTTTCGAAGGATTTGCTTCAACAAATTTGGTCATTTTCTTTGATAAATCATGCACTTGAACCTGAAGTTGATAAATGTGTTTGGTAGATATAAGTAAAAAACCAAACATAAAACGGATATATATGTTGGATTCTAAGTGAGAAAAAATAAAGAAGTCAACTTTTTATTAATTTTTGGATATTAATTTGTCAACTAAATTTTTGTACATATATATTTTATTTGACGTAAATGATTTCTTGTCAACTTCTGCTAAATGCATTTGTTTGTCAAGTACATAACCCTCTTAAATTTATTGTAATAAATAGAGATATTATATCACTAGGTGTAAGACCCGTATATTATACGGGTTGATTATAAAAATTAAATATTAAAATTTAAATAGTAAATATTTTTTAAAATAAAATTTTGAAAAAGGAATGAACAAATATTAATTGCAATTTACTATCATATTTATTACATTTAATACTTTACATATATAAGTAACAATATTATGTGGCTTTTTAATTTTAAAAATTGAAAAAACTCATAAATTGACATGTGGAAAATATTTATTTAAAAAATATCACAAAATGACAAGTGTCAAATATAAATCATATTTGTATATTTGTTATTACGTGTAAGACCCGTATATTATACGAGTTGATTATAAAAATTAAATATTTTTTAAAATAAAATTTTGAAAAAGGAATGAACAAATATTAATTGCAATTTACTATCATATTTATTACATTTAATACTTTACATATATAAGTAAAAATATTATGTGGCTTTTTAATTTTAAAAATTGAAAAAACTCATAAATTGACATGTGGAAAATATTTATTTAAAAAATATCACAAAATGACAAGTGTCAAAATTCATGAAAGATTGACATGTGACAAAATTGATCTTCATTTATTATAGTAGAAGATTTTAAAATAAGACTACAAATTAAATGCACCCCCCCCCCCCCCATCTAAAACAAATATATTCATTTAAATTTGTGTATTTCGCTTATTACAATAATTTATAAAATTGAATATCATATTTTAAAGTACGACGAAACTGGCTAATAACTGAAAAATAAATAAGTGATAGATAAAAACATAGCTTCTTGCTAATAAATTAACGGGTAACATGATATTTGGTAACTAATCGTTAAGTAAAATAATATAAAAAAGAGAAATTAAATATATTTCTACTTTTTGTTACTACATATCCTCCTACCCAATAAAATGGTGACATGTGTAACATTTATTGTTCATTTAATAAGATTTCATGATATTTTAGGATACTAATATGACACATGTCATCATTTAAATAGATAGAAGGATTGGTGGGATCAAAAGGTAGGAGGATATTTAATTTCTCTATAAAAAAACATATAGAAGACTGAGTTTTTATTTTTATTTTTTTATAAGTAATAAACGATATATTTAAAAGAACTTAAAACAAAAACATTCATGAAGCTCATTGAAATGCTTGTTTCAGATTATGTTTAGCATATCATAATTAGCTTATAAACTAGCTTATTTTTCGAGGTTTTAAGTTATTTTATTTGGAAAACAAAAAAGAAAAAGAATTTATAAGTTAGCTTTCAAAAAACTATTAAGACTAGCGTTTCAAGAAGTTTATATATATATATATATATATATATATATATATATATATATATATATATATATATATAGAGAGAGAGAGAGAGAGAGAGAGAATGGTTATATGGAAAATGAATGATTAAGGCAACATATATTTGATCCAATGAAAACATGAAAACACATCACTTTAACTTCCACAATACATTACTTGTGAATAAATAAATAGACACATGTCATTTGATTCTTGGTTCCAACATATGTTGCCCTAATTATTTATTTTCCATAGAACTCATATATATATATATATATATATATATATATATATATATATATATATATATATATATATATATATATATATATAGGTTCAGGTTCATTTGAGACCATTCTAATTTTGTGAGACCGTGAGACCAAATCTAAAAATAATTTTAAAATGCAAAATAAATGGAAAAATCCAAAAATTCTTTTTTTAAATATTATTTTCGGAACTTGAATTAACTAAAAAAAATAAAAAAAATAAAAAAAAAATAAAAAAAATCCCGTTTTTTTTTGAAAAATACGTGAAATATTCGAAATAGAATGTTACACTGACATATTCTAAAAAATAATTTTAAAATGCAAAATAAATGGAAAAATCTAAAATTTCTTTTTTTAAATATTATTTTCGGAACTTGAATTAACTAAAATAAATAAATAAATAAATAAAATTCTATTTTTTTTTTGAAAAATACGTGAAATATTCTAAATAGAATATTACACTGTACATATTCTAAAAATAATTTTAAAATGCAAAATAAATGAAAAAATCAAAAAAAATTCTTTTTTTAAATATTGTTTTCGGAAATTGAATTAACTAAAAAAATAAAAAAAAAAATAAAATAAAATAAAAAAATACATCTCACGGTCTCACAAAATTAGGTCGTCTCACATGAACCTAACCCTATATATATATATATATATATATATATATATATATATATATATATATATATATATATATTGTCCTAAATACACATTTTTTTAATTATAAAAAACTAAATTTCCAACACTTATTTTTATGTCATTTTATATATTTCAATTCGCTTATCAACTATTTTTATCATATTTCATTTTCTATTGGTTAGCTGCCAAATTTTTATCTATCAGCTAGTTTTTTAACAATCAATTAATTTTCCAAACATAACTTTAGTAGCTTTAAAAATATAGTTTATAACCTACTTTTTAGTTTGTCAAATATGACAACCTAGAAAACTCAAAAAATAAACAATCTTATAAACTAGCTTTATCATGTCAAATATAACCTTAATGATCTTTTATGCCATTTTAAATTTCTTTTATTAGAAGTAAATGTTGAAACTTTGGTTAGTAAAATAAGCATTATAGAACTTGTCCCATATTGGAAGCATCAGAAAAATTTTCCCTCCTCATAAGTTTAAACATTATTAGTTTATCAATATTGATAAAACATTTTAAGGTATATCCCTAACCCGAAACTCGACACGAACTCGACATGAAAATAAATGGGTTGACACGACACGACACGTTAATTAAATGGGTCGGGTTAGGGTCAAGCACTTTCAACCCATTTAGTGTTTCGACACGACACAAACCCGACATGACACGACACGATTGCCACCTCTAGTTAGGCTAGTCTAATGGGGCATATCTTAGGTTCACGTCTTGTTACTATAATTTTTGTTGTATCCACTACATAATTACCTTTATAGTTTGTTGTATGATAGTTGATCGATATGTTTAGTGAAGTTTACCTTATTTGGTATGTGTCTATTCTTATTTCATAAACACTATCAATATTTCTACAAAACTGACAATTATTTTTTAAAGAGTTTGTGTAATAACTAATGATAGATCCATAACAAACTCAAACCGAGATCCAATCCAAATTCTGGTTAAGGTCATGTTTATATGTGTGGTGTTCAAAGTTATAAAGAAAATGTATGATTAAATTCATATTTACATATGTAGTGTTTCAAATTTAAGCTAAGGTCATGTTTATATCTGTAATGGTGAAATCTAAATTTTGGTTAAGGTCATGTTTATATCTGACGGCTCATACACCCACTTAGGGTATTTTGGATTCGTCACCGGTGATACTAATAAAAAAATGTAAATTAAAAGAAAATTATTGTGAATTTTATGGATAAAAGTTGAGTTTTACCTTAGAAGGAAAAGTAGTATAATCAAAAACTTGATATGATATCTTTCTTCTACAACCTTTTCTCCCTTGGGAATTGATGTTGTTAACTCCATTGTTAATGGTGGCAATGATATTTAAGGGTTTAACCGTTTTAGCTTCATCAATTTGGTATTCTTGTTTTACACCATGAGAGAGTACCTCATTTGCATCAGCATTGTTTTTTATCCTCTTTGCAGCCTCAATTGCCGCCTTACGCGTGCTCTTCCTCTTAAAACGTTCATAACCCGACATTCTTGTGTGTATGTATTTGCATATATGTAACAATGTAAGACATAAAAATAATTATTAAACGAATTATATACAACAAGAATAATATGTGGTAGTACTAATTCTAAACTTATTTATCCATAATTAAGTTAAAGACCTGTGAAAACCACGGTTTTATAATATAAACAATGAAAGTAAATTGATAAAATATAAAATATAAAAAATTTAATACTAAACTATACTGAAGTATGATTGTCAATGTATGACAATATTGTATTTTAATAAATGAAATTTGAATAATTCATAATTTTATTTTGTTTTTTATTTTTTAACAGAAGATGGTTAAGATGATTGTAAGATAATATGATTTAAATAAAAAAAAAGAGCTATTATCTTTTGATAGAATTATTCCTTCAAAATGTAGCAAGAAATCAACAATTTAAGGACTTAAGTAGTCACTTTTTGTTGAATGTGAACCACATTTGAGATACAAAAGGAACAAGAATTATATTTATTTATAAGAGATAAATTATGCAAAAGGTAATGATTAATGATTTTAAAATTTAAATCCTAATTTGGCTTTTAAAATTCAAAAATTTGTTTGTAAGATATAAAATATGTAAAATCTAATGATTAATGATGTCAAAATTTAAATCTTGATTTAGTTTTATAAAATTATATATATATATATATATATATATATATATATATATATGTGTGTGTGTGTATGTGTGTAAAATATTAAATTTGAATAAATTTTTAAAGATGAAACATGTCATTATTAGAATCATACCCTAAAAATATGTCACTTGGAACTTACTAATTTTTATTTATTATATAGTATAAATAGATATAGATTTAGATAAATATAGATTAATAATATTAAATTATGCATAGAAAATATTTTTTTGGTTAACTCAATATATATTGTAAGAGCTTTATCGTCAATTCGTTACAATATATTTATCATAACTATATAGTTGTCTAAAGTCAATGTATAGAAGTTTGGAAATCCAATTTTGGTAGGATATCATAAACCAAAATCTAATGATACAAACCTAATATAAGAAATGATAATTCATTTTGTCACATGTCAATTTCTCATTAGTTTTGACACATATCATTTTATAATATTTTTGAAATAAATAATATCCAAATATTAATTTATGGGTTTTTTATTCCAGTTTTTAAAATTAAAAAACCACATAATACTTACACTTATATATGTAAAATACTAAATGTAATTACTATGATATTAATTGCAATTAATACGTTTCTTGATTCGTTATTTCGAAATTTAATTTAAAAAGTATTTATTGTTTACATATTAATATTTAATCTCTTTTTTAATCAAGGTATGTAATATACGGATCTTACACATAATATACATTATATTAACTTTTAGCTAATCCAAACGTTGCAACAAAATCATATACAAAAATTTTGCAGCTTATAAATAAATTAATATAAAAAAAAATCATACCTAAAATGGATTCACGAAATACGTTGCATGCATTGGAAAACAATATATATATATATATATATATATATATATATATATATATATATATATATATATATATATATATTCATTTGGAAACATGCTAACTTTTTGAGACACGAGGACGCGAATCATAGCCACTCATCTTGGAGATAAAAAAAAAATAGAAATATAAATATAAATTGCAAAATAAAAGAAAAAATTGAAAAATTCTCTTTTTTAAATATTATTTTCGTTATTTAATTTATCCAAAAAAAATCACCGTTTTTTTAGAAATATAAGTGAAATATTCTAATAGAATATTACACTGTAAATAATTAAATCAAATTTTAAGAATGTTAGATTATTCTAATATTCTACTAAAATTGATAAACAAGTTAAAATATTCTAATATTCTACTTGAATGGTTAGATTTGTTTGAATATATTCTAATATTTTAATAGAATTTTTTTTGAATATCTATAGTTTTAATATTCTAATACTCTAAAAAATTAAATTGAATATTTACAGTGTAACATTCTATTAGAATATTTATATATATTTTGAAAAAAAAACAGTAAGTTTTTTATTTTTTATTTTTAAAATTTTTTATTTTTTTTATAAAATAAATGATGAAAGTAATGTTTAAAAAAATGTTTTTCCGAAAATTTTCAATTATTTTGCATTAATTTTTTTTTCATCTAAAAAATGAATGGCTAAGATTAAGTCCCCATGTCTCACAAAATATTATTGTCTTACATGAACTTAACCCTATATATATATATATATATATATATATATATATATATATATATATATATATATATATATATATATATATATATATATATATATATAATTCATTTAATACTATTGAGAAAATCTACTCATTACGCATAATTGGAATTTTTCAGCAACCCTATTTTAAAATTCAAAATTTTTATTTATAACAAATAAATGATGTACAAGGTAATGATTAATGATTTCTAAATTTAAATTCTAATTTGGCTTTTAAAATTTAAAATATGAATATTTATATTTAGATATATTTTTAATGTATTAAATGTGAATAAGATTTTGAAGATGTCACCGGACATCATTAGAATCATACTTTAGAAAGGTGCCACTTGTCACTTGATGATTTTTATTTATTAGGTTGTATAGATTAGAATGATGGTTTGCCACCTAATATATACTCATGATTAACATCATGTGTGTGTATATATATGGTATAAATATTATTTAAATGGTTCATTTTTAAAATATTATTTAAATGATTCATTTTGAAATTGAAACGTTTGTTAGTAGTGTTTCACATCTTTAAGGAACGATTTATAAAATGAAGGCTAACAAGACGATAGGTAAAAGTACAATTACAACATGCAAACATTAAACGGAGAGTGATACCAACTCGACTAATCAAGACTCAACAACTTGACCATATAATTAGTCCAATTATAAGATATTAATTGAAAGTCTTCTGCCATTTTCAAAGGTCAACACCTCATGTTTAAGAAAAAAATCCTAGAGTTTCTAGATTTCCAAATCACCTACGACGCCTAATAAACAAGGGCATGAATTAAAAAAGATTGCTTCCTGAAGGGGTCTGAGAAAAAGAGCCTTAACCTAAGATCAGAAACCAGAGCACAAGTTGAATAACATCTCCATCATGAACATAACCAAATCCAAAACGATATCTGATAGCATTGGGTGAAAAATAAGGAATTTAATACCTCGATGAACAAAGCCGACATAAAGTCGAGGATACCACAATTCTACGAGACATAATAGTGGAGTTCAAAGGGATTCGACTATGAAATAATCTCCATTTGAAACAGTTGTGTAACATCCGTGTTCCAGATTGGTTAAGCTTACATTTATCACGGACCGAAGGTGAAATTTTGGAAGAGACTTAGTGCCACGACATGGCGCTAGGATGCCAAGATGTCGCAATGTTTGGAAGGATCGAGTATTAATTAGAACACCACGGCATGGCCAAAGAAGGTCACAACGTGCTAGCTGTTATGGCCCAATCTCATGACTCTTTTAGGGTTCCCTTCGTATTTAAACCCTTCTAATTCATTTTTAGGGTTCTTTAACAGCCTTAATCACCCTCAAGTTTTATAAACCCAAACCCTAATTCATCCTTGTGAGTTCTGAGCCCATTTTGGTGACTTTGGTTGCTTATGAAGAAACAAGAGGCATTGGAAAGGATTGTGGTGCTTCTTGGTTGAAGTAAAGATCTCTTTTGGGTATCTCTAGACATAGGTAAGTGTCCAAGATCCTTGCTTTATGGTTTAAAGTGGTTAGATATTGAATATGGTCCCATGTTCTTCATCTTTGGACAATTTTGGAAGGAAAGAGATCATAAAGTTGGCAACTTTATGACTCTCTTGATTCCTAAGAGCATTATATGTTATGGATCTAGTCTTTGGTAGAAGTTCTTGACATTTTCTTGAGTTTTGGCCTTTAGAGCTCATTTTGAACTAAAATGGATTCTAGATTTGTATTGGACATACATGTCTATAAAGCTTCCATCTTTATGATGGATCTGGTATTAGAAAACCCTTCTGGAGTAGTTGGGTTAAGGACTTTTCAGATTAAGGGATTAATGGTTAAGACATGGTGGTTTTTGGCTTTATCTGAACTTAGGTTGGAGATTTTGATCTCCTTGGGAGTCTCAATGGATAAAGCTTGGAAACTTTAAACATTTAGACCATTGGATGAACCAAATATTAGCTTTTGGAGCTCTTGAAATCGAGGAAAGCAATTTAATACATTAAGTTGTTGGAAACCCAACGCCCATGGCGTGGCCATAGGTCGCCACGATGTGCCGACTAGGAATTTCCCGTGTGTTTGGCTGGGTATGGGCCACGACCTGGCCAAAGAAGTCCACAACGTGGCGGTTGACTAAAGTTAACATTAGCCATTGACTTTTAGCATGGAGTGAATTTTGGTCAAATTTCTATTTTTTAGAAGGTAAACTTAGGGTTTGCCTTGTATAGATCGATTGGAGGTGTTTAACACCCATCTTTTGGCAGCAAGAGTTGTTAGATGTGGTCGGCGCGACGTTGAGCTGGGATTTAGTTGGCTTTGTGATTCAGGTGAGTGTACTCACTATATGTGGGGGTCGAAGGCACTAATGTTGACCCATAGGACTATGTTATGTAGAAAGACCAGGTGGTGGCACCTGGAAATTGCATGAAAGACCTAGATACAACTCCCGACAAATTATATGCAAGACTAGGGTTTAGAGCTGGGCAGTTATATGTAGTATGCTAGTTGTCTTTGTGATACTTACATGAAAGACCAAGAGGTGGCTCTTAGCACTTGTTTATAAGACCCAGGTTTTGGCCCTTGACATGGAAAGTAAAGACCATGCTACGACTCATGGTATAATGACAATTATAAGACTATGGATGGGCCATTGCAATCTCTATTATATATATGGCGTGTGGTATTTTGGGGAACTCACTAAGCTTTGTTCTTACGAATTTATGCTTTATGATTTCAGGTACTTCCTGTTCTAAAAGGAAGAGCTGGTGTGACTGCATTGCATTCCCCAAAGTTTCCACATTGGCTACTTATGATTCTTACTCTGATGTTTACTTTGATTGGTTATGGAACAACTTAATTGTATCGCTTATTGTTTTGAAAATGAAAATTTTACTCTAAATTTTTGGGACGTTACAAGTTGGAATCAGAGCCTTGGTTTGAGGGATTCAGGCACACTTTTGGGTGTGTCTGAACACAAACAGAGGAATTGGTAATCTTTTTGAAAGAAATAAAATTTCTAAAATGGTTTTTATAAAGAAAAAGGGGTGTGATATGTGCAATCAGCCAAGCTCAAATAAGTGATTCTCATAATACCCATACATAATGTTATGTTATATGTTATGAGAATTTCATGCTAAATTAGGGCTACAGATTTGATCAGGATTTCATGCTAGGAGAGATGCCTTTATATGCCTGTTGTCTGGACTTTTAGAATTGCATGCTTATATGGATATCTGAATGCTAGGTTGAATGGCCTGATTAGGTAATGCAGTGGTTAGAATTTACCGAAGCTCGAACTATAACATCTCGATTTTCAAGTATTAACCTTTTAGCACATTAGTATGAGAATTTTTTGCATTTTGACCCTTGGAATTGTTTTGTTTTTTTTTTTTTTTTTTTTTTTTTTTTTTTTTTTTTTGCAAATTGGTCCCATCTGGAACTTAAGGAAGAAAAGCGCCATGTATGAGTACGTTGGGAGTACTCCCAAAGTACGTTGGGCGTAAGGTACATGAAAAATAAAACATCATCATTTTGGAGTATGTTGGGCATCTCCTAGTGTATGTTGGGCATACTTGGACTAGATGAAAACCCTGATGTTTGGATTTGTGGACTATTTAATCCCCTCTATAGCCTCAAGACCTTTCCTTACACCATCCTCCCTCACTCATCTCGACCATTGTAAACCCTAACCTCTTGTGTAGACAGTTTGACCTTATGTGTGTGTGTGTTTTTGGTGATCTTGAAAGAAGGGAAGGTGGTGGAGTCATATTGGGGACTTAAAGGGAGCTTAGATCCTAAAGTACCTCCCCTTTAGACATCATTTGGAGGTAAAAATCTCTGACCTTGATAATATTGCTCTTTATTCTTGTTTTGGTTAAGTTTCATGCACTTTTGTCCCTTTTGCTTGGTGTTCTTGAGTATGGTCTGCTTTGGACTTCATGAGTTGTCCTTTCAAAAGTTGTGGAGTAGCTTGAGTAATAAAAATAGGTTCTTGGTCGTTATTATCCTTTCATACATGAACTAGGAGGTCTTAATGGGTTAAGGAGTTAAGATTTTTGGTATTGGACACTTTATAGCCATGAAAAGTCATAAAGTTGGAAAATTTATGACTTAGAACATCATTTTGGACTTGGGTCTAAGTTTGGGGAGAAAGTGCTTGATAGATCAAGCTCTTAACGGAGTTTTGGGACTGGGCACTGTACGTTGGGCGTACCTAGAGGCATGCTAAGCGTACACGAGCAACACCCTACTTTTTTTTATCAACATCAGAGAACGTTGGGCGTACTCTAGTATTACGCCGAGCGTAACCCACTGTGAAGATGTATTGACTTTTGGACCTTTGACCGTTGATTTTGACTTTGACTAGGGTTGACCAATTTTGACTTAAGGATATTTTGGGTAGTTTGCAATATAGTTAAGCCTTGGTCTCTATCTGTTGAATAAGTGATCTCTTTATATATATATATATATATATATATATATATATATATATATATATATATATATATATATATAGAGAGAGAGAGAGAGAGAGAGAGATAGATAGAGAGAGAGTGAGAGAGAGGAATCCAACTAATTTCTATTATATAAATATTTTTCTATATTCTTTATTAGCTATTTTAGATACTAACAACAATGGATATTAAATTCTTTCATTAAATTATAGATTAATTCAAAATAATATCTATGTCAAATTAAATACATTTTTTTGTCGATAAAATCTGACAAATAGCCTAATCACCAATTTCTTGAGCCTCAATTTACTAAAAACGTATTTTTTTTAACTGGAAATCTAATTACTTCTAAATTATTTCATAATTTCACCTATATCCACGAACTAACTTAAACATTCGAACTAAAGGAGGAAAAACAACATATGATATCAGTAAACAAGAAGCTTTTCGATACTAAAAACGTATCGAGTGATGGATTGGCACACCAAATTGAAGTTCAATTTACTACCAAAAAATAGATCTAGTGATAGAGTTGTGCACCAAAAGTTACTAATCATTATAATCGATTCAGCAATGAAAGAACATTATTGCAAATAATTAAATTTACAAAATAGATACCCAAATTGTAAATAATAAATTAATCTATAACGAATGACAATGGATATGCACTGATTAAGATTTTGAAATTCTTTTATTTTATATTTTATTTTTTATTTTTTTTGTGTGTGTATATTGAAAGAGACTATAATAATATAAAAGAGAAACCACGAAAGTGATTATACATAAAATGAGATCAGTCATGCATTTCAGGCAAATTGAAAAGTTGCTTAGTAGCTTACCTTTAGAGCTTCTGTTACTTGGTTTTCTAAACCATCAAAGAATTTTCTTCATTTTTAGAAGTTGCAAATAAAGAAATTTTGGAAATCCACATAAGAAAGTGATCTGATAGACATGGGTAGTCTTTTTTATCTAGAAAACTAAATGTGAAACCCTTTCTTGTTTTTATTACAAGATAATTGCCACGTGGAGCAAATGATGTGACGTATATACGGTGATTTACTATTATAGCAACAAATCGGAGTGTAATGCATTGACCAATATTGAAAATGCCTTTGAGTCGTATGATGTATTCAATGTTATTGCTTAAAATTTTGAAATGTTGGAGTCGTGTCTTGTAACGTCTCGACATAATTGAAAATTAAATATCATTAACATCTGTGAAAAAAAATATAATTTGCTATAAAATAGAATAAAATTAAACATATTGATTTAGTTATCCGACACACATGTAACCAAATCCAAACAAGTAAGTTGTAACCCGAAAAATATGCTACCAATCCTAACAAGTAAGGTTGTTGGGAGTGGGTGCGGTTCTAAACCTCGGTTTTGCTATCTGGACCGCGAACACCACCTCCTGGGTGCGGTTTCCTGCAGTTTTGGCCGCAAAGTAGCGAGTTTTGGCTGCGTCTTTTGATTGGATGGTGCATCTTTTTGACCGTTGAACGGTCCATTGTGCAGAATTATTATTATTATTATTATTTTAAATTTACCTTATATATACTTGCCATTTCTTACAAAATCTTCATAATTATTCTTTATCTTTTTACTATCTTTTCCTCAATTTTTTTTTTCAAAATGTCTTCTTCCAAAAGACCCATCAAAGAAAAAGCACCCACTAAAAACATCGCAACCTCAATACCTTCATTTGATCAACCGATTTTTTCACCTCCTTATTACCACTATGGCGGTATGCTTCCGTATTTTCCATAATGAACAACACAACCACTACCACAAACACTACCACAACTCGACACAGATTTTAATCCATTTGATTTTTTGTCTCAACCCAAGTTTGTTCAATAAACACAAGCACAACCAAAAACGGTCGTTTCTGATTTCGAACCGGAATTCGTTAAAGAAACTCAGCCCCTCGAGCAGCAACTAAAAGAAAAGAGAATGCGGAGGCTCAGGGCCGGTCCAAACGTATATCGGACACGGGGCGAAAAGAAAAAAAAGGGTCCCTTAAAGACAAATATAATAAAGATTAAAAAAAATAACATTTATTTTTCACTATAAACGCGTTCAATTAGCAATAACAAACAAGCAAAATTGTTTATCTTTTAAGCAAGTTTGAGTTTAAACCAACTTGAGGCCCTAAAAATCATTTAGATAATTATATATATATATATATATATATATATATATATATATATATATATATATATATATATACACTACATAGCCCAAAAGTTTAGGCCCCTAGGAGACGTGGGCCCTGGGCGGTCGCCCGGGTTGCCCACCGTCTGGACCGGCATATTTCACTAAAGGTTGGGAAGCCCTAGATGTGTTAGTGTTGGCACAATCTTGGATCTATATTTCAGAAGATGCGTCGACTGGAAAAGACAAAAAACATGACCGCCATATTTTACATAGGTTCTATAAAGGAATGAACCGTGGAGAATACCATTCAAAACATCAAGTGTACTCAAAATAGGGGAAGATGAATAAGGAAATCATGTTGTTTAATGATTTGTATACCAACATGAAATGTCAATGGAAAAGTGGAGAAAGCGATGATGTGAATTTGAGGAAAACGATGAAAGTGTATCAAAAAGAAAACCTGAAGGCTTTCAAGTTTCTTGAAGTTTGGAATTTTGTGAAAGATAACAAGAAATGACAAAACATCAGACGAACATATCGACAGTGGCTCAAAAAGCACCAGAACATCTGAGTCCGACCACACTACATCAGATGCTCGTGTTCAATTTGATCTGAACGAAGATGAACCTGTTCCAGTTTCACCACCTTCCCGACTAATGGGAAGAGACAAAGCAAAAAAGAAAAGGCAAAGACAAAGTGTCGGATTCAGACGAGTTGAAAGAAATGGGAGCCGACATGAAGGGTATATAAGATAGAATGACCAAGATTTTGCAAATTGCTTCTGAAAGAGAGTTTCAGAAACAAAGGGACAGTGACATGAGAGTACTATCGTTGGACACGATGAATATGACCGGGGACGAGCTTCAAGTTATTTTGGCGATAAAGGAGGAAGTAAAAAAACATTACGCAAATCGTGGCTAACTTCTAGTTTTTTTTCTTTTTTTTTTTGCCAGTTTGTTAATCGTTTGATGTGTTTTTTTTATTATTTTATTATTTTTTAAGTTGGAGGTTTTATGTTTCTAAGTTGCTTTTCTAAATTTTTAGGTTTTTTTAAGTTGTAGGTTTTATGCAATGTAATGTTTTTTTTTAAAATGACGTTTTATTTGATTAAATTATTTTTTTTAAAATAAAAAAACAAAAAGTGTGGCACCACTCCTTGAGTGTGGCAAGAAACCATACTTATGTGGTAAAAAAAATGATGTGACGCACATGTGGTAGTGAAGGGAGTGCGGTTTCGATGACACCATTCCCTCCAACCTAAGTTGTAACCTGAAAAGTACCTTGTCTTATCGTAAGATTTATGCCAAAAAAACCATTATTTATATAACCATGTTATGATTTAATCTTAACTTTTGTTTTTGTTCTTATACATTGTTATATTTTGGAAAACATTTCATTTTTGAGCATTTGGCCGGTCACCAACATGTGATGGTGATATGTCGGTTTTGGCTGACATTTTTTTTTCAGTTTGCATTTAGCCCCAATATTTCACATCAATTTGTGTTTAGCCATAATATTTTTTTGTACTCCATTTGCCATAATTTTTTGGATTTTTTTTTCCACTTTAGCCCTTGACCCTTAAAATGATAAAGGAAGAGGCGTTGAAACCAAGAGTCAAAACTTCTCATTAAGGGGTGGGGCATGTTAGCTAATAAGCTAATGACTTCTTTTTATGTGTATAACCATGTTTGTTGTATTTAATGTATACATATATTTTAAAATGAAGGAAAAACACCTAATGTAAGTCTCGAACACGGGATATCTAATAAAAAATATGACATGTTAATCTTTGAGCCAATCAAATTTGTTAATTCATTCGTAATTTATCTAAGAAACAACTAGTTATTTCAAATGATATATTTGTTGAAAAAACCAAATAAATGAGATCATATTTGTAGTAACTTGTTGATCCGAATTATGATGGCATGACACACCTAAATAGGTTATTATGCCATAACAAAGATAGCCCTTGGCACATCGACTAACATGTCCCGACCCTCAAGAAGAAGTTGCGAGTCAGCGCCCTCTTGTGGTAGCACCCAAGAATAATAACCAATAAATATATGAATTTCTTAACAAATATGTCCTTGGAAATAGCCAACTATTTTTTTTGGAATGAGAATTTCCCTAACGAGGGTTTTTGGGTCAGCTTTCGTGCACCGAATAATCCCCCGCTGCAAACAGGAGGCTTTGCCTAATGCCCTGGAGTATATGCAGACGAACCTCCATGACCACGAGGGCTGAGTATTAAATGAATTACAAATGAATTAACAAACTTGATTGGCTTAGAAATTAGCATGTCACATTGTTAATTAGATGTCCCAGATTCAAGACTTACACTAGGTGTTTTCCTTCATTTTATAATAAATTAGCTAATACATCTTGCCCCTTAAGGAGAAGTCGTGGTCTCGACTTTTACCTTCAACGCCTCTCCCTTTTTCAATTTAAAGGTTCATGGCTAAAAAAATACAAAATTAAATGGCAAATGGAGAACAAAAAATATTGTGGCTAAATACAAACTGATGTGTAAATGTCGGTGCTAAATGCAAACCGAGAAAAAAACTTTATGCCAGCATAATTGTCACGTCACCATAACCTGTTGGTGACCGACCAAGCAACCAAAAATGAAAAGTTTTCAAAAATATAATGGCAAATAAGGAACAAAAACAAAAGTTGGGGTTAAAACAAAATATGTTTGTATACATAACGGATTTTGTATCATAATATCAGGAAAATTACTTAAGGAGAGACAAGTCGTACTAAGGACAAAAGCCACTTCAAAGCTCCCATTCGAGCAATTATCCAAACTTGATGTCATCAAGAGAACCATGGGACTCCAAACTCCTAAATTCTTCTCTTGGTCTCTGGTCTTCAACAAATTACAAATTTCTATTCTAATACAAATTTACTAACTAAACAACTACAATTTAAAAGAAATTTAACGTCCCAAAAATTTCAAAAAGATTCTCGTTTTAAAAACTAGATTAACCAACTGAAAACTTTAACTTAAAATCAATAAGTGACATTCATTTTTTTGAAACCATATTGTTATCAGAGATAATTTAATAAAGTAGCAGAAATCAATATCTTCGATGCGTGTATCTATGATGGGTTTTAGTATAATACAACATCCTATGGTGCACATACAACCCTAAATGCTTTGGATCTATGTTTTCTCTAATTATACATGCAATATTGTTTCCAAAGCATTAAGCCTACAACTAGTATACAATTGGTATAAACAACATGGAATTGAGTTATAGAGTTACCTCTTTGTTATAGCTTGTAGTTTTCTTGAGTTTGGCATTTAAGAACTTAGTGCCCCAAGTGTTGTACCTCAAATGGAATCACGACACACCTACAACAAAGGATGACGTTTGAGAGATCGGCTCAATGTTCTCCAAGAACACTAGTGTCTCTAGTACCCAATTTTGGATGCTAAGCGGCTTCTTATATAGTGTGGGAAGATTAGGGTTACACCATGTAAACCCTAATGTGCATGAGCTTCCATATTCCTTAGGCTTTATGCGTTTAAACCCCCATGGATCATCCATGGGCTGTAACATTGGTTTAGCCCAACCTAAAGAATCATGGATCATTGGCCCACACCATAAGAATGAATGATTTACCAAATCAATCCCCATATAATTAATTAGTCTCTTTTGATCACAAAATTAATTCCAAATTAGTTCTTGATCAATACTAATTAAATAAGATGATTTCATATTAATATATTAGAACTTATAATATATTAATAAATCATGAATATCCTCTTCTTAAAAGTCCATCCTTACAAATTGTTCCGGTGCCATGTAACCCAAATGGACCATGCTACTCTCGGTCAAGTACACACCAATTATAGTTATGGGCTTAGACACCTAATCCAACAGTCTCCCACTTGGATAAGTCTAATAACTATTATTGCAAGTACGACTCCACAACCCGACTATCAATCGTTGCTCTTAAAAGCCGTTGTCGAACTCTGCCCTAGTCAATGATGCGTCCATTCGATAAGGGATCATATATTCCTCCATTCTAGATATCATATGCACTGAGACATGGATTATAATCATTCTATCTGTCCATCTGTTGTTTCTCGATTTCCGACTTATGACGACCAACTAATTGAACAAATCAAATTAGTCCATGCTTGGCCAAGCACTTATGGGTGTCATCACTAAATCATCGAGGGGCACACAAATATCGCTTTTATCCACATGGGGTAAAAGGAACGAATAAACTTCGACCCAAATGATCTCTTGTACTTACTCATCAAATCACACACAATGATATGTTTTATAGCACCAGGTTACTGGTGCATTTACATATGTCAATGTGCAACCGAATTGCAACTACAACTCACATGTCTCCGTTTGAAGAATATAAGATATTATCGTCTCACAATCACTCGTGATAAAATCCATCAAGTGATTCAGATGAGTGTGGGTTGAATCCAATACTCGAATCTTATTCCAGGAGCACTCATGAACACTGTAGAAAACTTGTGCTATGACTAAAACACCTCTACAGACCCAATCATGACAGCCTTGCCTCAATACCTACTTCCAGAGTATGATCGACTGTGGATGGTTTGAATAACCTAGTTATTCGGGAAGTCAAAACATGCAAAGTGAAACACAAGAATAATACTAATCATATATGGCTCCAAAACGTTTGAGTGCCATATTGATTATTGATTATTCATTGTATAATGTTTCGATTTATCAACTTAATATGTGAATTAAAATAATAGCTATGCCATGCTCCAAGCATGCACACTATGTCTGTCTATGGTCCTTACTTTGTGCAATAGATCAATTGAAAACATTTCAATGATGCTCATTTCAAAATTTCAAATCTTTATTGCAAGTGTAAGAATTCCAAATTCTTGTCACTGCTAGAAAGTGTTAGATTCTAAACTATCATTCATTGATTCTTTTGTAATGTCTAGGTACCAAAAGTCACAGAGACTTGACTAACGATATTACGAAATATTCCTTTGGAGATTGTTACAAGGAAATTCCATGGAAATGAAGTCTTAAATTCAAAGTACATTCATTTGAACATCCTTCTTGCATAAAAGTTTCTAACTTTCTTATCTATTCTTCAACACCCAATATGGAAACATTCTATCCTTGCCATATGACAACTCATTATTAATAGACTCCAGTCTATTCATAATAATGTTAATATGGTCCATCCATTTTTTAATACTTCCTTAGATTGTCCTTAACAGATGTTTAACCACTTTGTTCATATCCGGTTCTATTCCTTTTTCCCTCTAAATGCCCTAGGCATTTGGAAGATTAGAACACGAGAATATTATAGCATATGCAATCGATCCTATACCCGAAGCATATGGGACATGATTCATAATGTCTAACATAAAGACATGATACTTGATCAGTCTTTTGCTATAATATTTTTATTTACCAAGTTCTCATAATTCGAATTATGAAGGGGGATGCCGTAATCATAATCAAATTTTGAGAACTAAATTATCATTTCCATATATAGAATTTCCTTATGTTGAACCATTCCAACATAAGATTCATATATATTTGACTAAATTTGATTAAAAAATCAATCTAAGCTTTTAGATTTTGAAATGAAGTATGAATTCCTCTCCCTTAATTATAGCAAAACAACTTTTCAAATCCGGCATCTTTGCAAATTGAAACTTTTGTTTTCTATAATTAACATTACTAACTTGCAACACTTTCCATAATAATTATGCTCCCACTAGCATAATAATTATTAACTTACCAACATAACACTTATGCTCCCACTAGCTTTAACATGTACCCAGAAATCAGCTGGACTTCTAGAAATCAATACTTATTGACTTTCATTACCAAAGTTCAGATTTCTGATATGAGATGCTTCGATAAGACTTTATCTAGGCTTCTCAAAATCATACACCTTTCCTTAGATAGCTCACATGTGTGTCTTAAGAATTTTAGAACTTACAACAATAAGTCTCAAATGTTTAGACTTTTGCCATTTCTCGAATTTGAACCATGAAGAGGGATGTCGTAATCATAATCGAATTTGAGAATGCAAATATAACAAATGCTATCTCCTTAAAATCTACTTAGTAAAAGCGTTTCCTCACAATCATTTTCATGAATTATAGAGAAACCTTATGACACTTATATTTAATGGTGTATGTGTTCCTATCCATGTGAATTTGTCATAACCATAATCACAAGACAAGTTTAGTGACAAATCCAAACTCACATGGACTGAACTGGTTCAATCTTAATTTCTTGCTACTTGGCAGCACAAGGGCCTACCATTTCTTCCTAGGTTGTTATGCAAACAACTGAGAACTCATAGAACTCATAGAACTCATATGCATAGTCAACTTAACTGGAATGGGCACAAAAAAAAGAATATGTCAACACGATAGGTTTCAAACCTCAAGTTGTGTGATAGTGTTTAACAATAGGTTTATTCTTGAATAGTTCTTGAAACTTTTCAAGATCTTTAAGACTCCCATTTACCTCTTGACATATAAGATTCTCTTGTCATGAACCATTCCTTGACAAACAAATATTCAAGAGTTAGTGCAGATTCTAATCAAGACTAACACTTCACACAATTAGTCTTGGTTGGTCTTTGTCTTTACCAAAACATCACAACTTACCAATTTCAAATGTACAAGAGTAAGAAAACATTTTACTCTACATTTGACAAGTGTTATAAACCTTTCGTAAGATTATGTCACTCAAGTCTCAATCAGGAGTATGACTCTAAGACTTGTTTTGGAACGAAGTATGATTCATCTTCTAGATTTAACCATTTTAACAATTCACGATTCCTCTTCTTAGCCATATAAATGCACTAAGATGACCTTAGAGAATCAATTGTGATATGGTTTCATAATCACTAAGATAATCATAAAACATGATACTCAAGTACTCTCCTATCCTTTCAGATTGAAGAAACTTTTATCTTTCTGCCTAATTTGATTCTTCTCATTCGTTCTGCCATACATTGAAACTTTTCCAATGTTCAGAATTATACTTAAACTTGTAAGCATAACCATATTTACTAAACTTTAGTAATCATGATCAACTGTCTTATCGTTCTTTGTGGTGGACTTGACCAGCGCACACCCAGTGTACCCGATCCCCTAGTCCTTCACTTGACTCACATATTCATGTGAACAAGGAATTAGTATTCCTAGAGATGAAGGTTCTCATTCATCACACAATACAAGTTGCATGATTCCAAGTTTCTATCCAACTGAAACTTTGGTGATGAGAATCTTTCTTTATTTGGTAAATTTTGACACTACCACAAATGAAAGAATCAAATCCATATTAAACATTTCTAGAATATACATAAACATCAATTTTCACAAATGCCATTGTAAGGAGATAAAAAATAAAACACAATCAAAATTTTATTTATTTATAAAACCCAGAAAACTTTTGTTTACAATGCAATTACAAGTGAAAACTATGTTTCTAAATATTTCTAAGCAATCTATCATAACTCTTAAACAACAGCTCAAGAATCTGATCATCGAACCATGCGATCGAAATCCATTTATTCGTGATCAGACTCAGCCTACTCTTCTTTTAAGCTTCCTTTCATTTCTTCGATTCTTCAAAACATCAAAATGTAATTACATTACATCATGTATTAAGAATCTCAAAATAGGAACTTAATAGAGTCAGATAGTGAATTTTACCTGAAGTAGAGTAAATTTTTTTGACTTTACCATCCTTGCGATCTTTCAGGTAAATATGACAGCTTCGCAAACAATGCCCCTTCTCTTGGCAATAGAACCATATGGACTCTTTGGGAACGGTACACATGACTATCTCAGACTTATCCTTTCTCTTTACCATTTGGTCAAATGACTTGACCATGGCCGATCCCTTTCCATTGGGAAGAGAAAGCTTTTATGGACTTTCAATGTTACCATTATCACTGTCCATGGAGGTTTGATAAGTAGATCCTCCAATCAAATTTGCTTTTCCAGTGCGCCAAATCATTGTTGATTAAGTAGCAACAAGCAAATAGGTAAGATAAATAAGGTTCATGTCGTGGTCTGTCACATAGTAGTCCTTAATGAACTCACTTTATGACTCGGAAGTGAATGAAGAACCCAGTCAACAGCCAGCTTTCTCGAGACTTCGACACCCAACTCTCCCAACTTGTCAATATGTAACTTCATCTCCAAGACGTGAGCACAAACAAAATTTCCGTCCTGCCAATAGGACTTTGAGTGACCTAGAACTTGTGGGTTAGGGAGAATTATTGGAGGAGGTGGAGGAAGTGAAGTTCCACTACAACACGAAGAAGGGATTAATCTTTCACCTTGATCGCCTTGTGGAAAGTCATCTTTATAAAGAAAGCTTTTTTCCAAAAGATTCAGGGAGACCATAGTTGTCTGAACTAGACATCTATAATGGGTGAAATTCAAGTTTAGTTGATTTAAGTCCTTAATATAACACCCAAATGAAATATTAAGGCTAGGACCCAACACAATATTTTACAATTTGGAAGAGGGATGCCGTAATCCAAATTATAAAATATTTGAAGGTAGGTAAATGACGATTTACCAATTTCCACCATGAAAAACAAAATTGATTATTAAGTTTTAAATGGATTGAAATTCCTAGATCCTTTGAGATTCATTGAACTATTCAATGGCATGTTTAAATCTCGATTATACCCTTCAAGTTTGTAACTGGGATGATGATGATCACAAACAAGGTGTGAATAACCAAGCAAATTAGCTTGGTACACCCAATGTTACAACCACATAATCAATGTGCCGGTTAACTACACACGCTCCATTGATCTATGATTAACTTCAAGTTACCCTTTGCCACACACTGTCAGTCCTAGATTCGTGTGTCGGTTAACCACACACGTTCCACTAACGACTTAACAAGGTGCAAAGTGCAATTGCATGGGTTAGCACCAAATTCACATTTTGCTAAGTAACTAAGATTGGGAATTTATAAGTGTTTAGTTACTTAGTATTTCATTATACTTTTAATGAGAATTTGAATGTCTTGTCAAACCCGTTCAGCTAACGACCCTCCACCAGTCAAGGAAGCGGTGGGTGAGAGTGAACACCTATTAAACTTCCATTTTATAGGTAGTAAACTTATACCCCCTTATAGACCGGCTTCGTGAATGACGCCTACTAACGATAAGACTGACTTTACTCTTATACATATATAAATATCAAACCTATAATATTATAATAGTATAAGGGTTGAATTTTAAAAGTTAAAAATTCTAGGGTTTGGAACTAAATGTTTCAAAGTGAGACTTTGCATTTACAAATTCTAAAACTTGAGGGCAACTTTTGAACTATTCAAAAACTTTTGGTATCCATAACTTATGAGTTTAATATAGGTTTTATGAAAAGACTCTTGACATTCCATAATTTGAGGACAAGTTATGGAGTTCATAAAAACATTTATGTAAAAGACTCTTCAGGTTGCATAACTTGAGGACAAGTTATGGAAGACTTAAAACCATTTTATGATGACATTTAAAAATGAGACTTTTCACTGTACATAACTTGAGGACAAGTTATGGATTTCTTCAAAAACATTTTGATCAAAAATTATAACTAACAAAATCAAACAATTTGTCTATGATCTAATTAAACTCATAAGTTAAGATAATTCATATCAAACAAGTTTCAAGAATTTAGCATAATCATATAAACTAATACAAATCATGAAACTTTGACAATTATCTTTTATTTGGATGAGAATCATCATTACCATATCAACAAAATCAGATTTTATGAACTAAAACATTTTGTGGTAATGATTCTAATCCAAAACAGGCCAAAAAACTCGAAAAACTGTCCACTGGAGCAACAACTCGTCGAGTCCCCCAGTGGACTCGGCGAGTTCACTATCCAGAATGCAGAAAATTTGATTTTTTTGCTTTGAAAACCAATAAAACATCAAGTATAATGGAAAACAATCCTAGGCTCTGATACCACTGATGGGTTTTAGTATACTACAATATCCTATGGTGCACATACAACCCTAAATGCTTTAGATCTATGTTTTCTCTAATTATACATGCAATATTGTTTCCAAAGCATTAAGCCTACAACTAGCATACAATTGGTATAAACAACATGGAATTGAGTTATAGAGTTACCTCTTTGTTATAGCTTGTAGTTTTCTTAAGTTTGGCCTTTAAGAACTTAGTGCACCAAGTGTTGCACCTCAAATGGAATCACAACACACCTAGAACAAAGGATGACTTTTGAGAGAGTTTCTTGCACTCAAAATCGACTCACTATTCTCCAAGAACACTAGTGTCTCTAGTACCCAATTTTGGTGGCTAAAGGGCTTCTTATATAGTGTGGCAAGATTAGGGTTTCACCATGTAAACCCTAATGTGCAATACCTTCCATATTCCTTAGGCTCCATGGGTTTAAAACCCCATGGATCAACCATGGGTTGTAACATTGGTTTACCCCAACCTAAAGAATCATGGATCATTGGTCCACACCATAAGAATGAATGATTTACCAAATCAATCCCCATATATTTAATTAGTCTCTTTTGATCACAAAATTAATTCCAAATTAGTTCTTGATCAATACTAATTAAATAATATGATTTTATATTAATATATTAGAACTTATAATATATTAATAAATCATGAATATCCTCTTCTCAATAGTCCATCCTTACAAATTGTTCCGGTGCCATGCAACCCAAATGGACCATGCTACTCTCGGGTCAAGTACATACCAATTATAGTTATGGGCTTAGACACCTAATCCAACAGTATAGCCCTACCGAGCTCTTCTAATGACCAAGTTGCAAAACATTTTATCCATAACTGTAAGAATAAAGCTTTCTTAATTCCTTAATACACCATATATTCCCTCATATATCCAATTCATCCATAAAAAGCCCTCGACTTTAAAGCCGACCTACTAACTATCCTATCAACATACATATAACATACAAAACAATTATATATGAAGTAATGCATCAACTCCAAACCGAAGTGAGTGCTATGGGACAAATTATAGTATTACAATCACATCCTTCCATAGGCTAAATCTGATGGGTTTTGAGCATTCCAACACTTCCTAAGTGTACATGCAACCCTAATAACCTTGGATCTATGTTTGTCTAATTATCATGCAAAGTTGAATTCCAAGGTTATATTCCTATCTAGCATACATGGGGAACAATTTCTAACTTGAATGAAAGATAGAATAACTTACCTTGTTGTTGCTTATGTTCCTTGAAACCTTGTGAGCCTAGCACCCCAAGTGTGATGCCTCAAATGCTTCACATAACACCAAATGCTCTTGGAAAGACTTTTGAGAGAATACACACTTCTTGAAATCGGCCTAGCCCTCTAGTTTCTCTTGTGTAACCGATTTTGGTGGAGAATGGGATCCTTATATAGTGTTGACACATCTAGGGTTACACCATGTAAACCCTAATGTGTCATGACTCTTCATTTCCATGACCCATGGGTTTGTAACTCCCATGGAGCATCCATGGAGCATCCTATGGGTAGAACCCAACTTGATAATCCATGGAGCCTCTTAGCCCACTATACAAGATATGAATGATTTACATAATCAACCCATATATTTAATTAGTTATCTTTTGATCACTTAATTAATTCCAAATTAATTCTTTGATCAAACTAATCAAATAATATTATTAATATATTAGAACTTATAATATATTAATAATCTCCAAGTGTTATTCCTCTCATTTAGTCTATCCAATTGCATGGTGCCATGCAACCCAAATGGACCATGTCGGGTCGGGTCAAGTACTAACCAGAAATAGTTATGGACTTAGACACCTTATCCAACAGTCTCCCACTTGGATAAGTCTAATAACTATAACTCCAGTACTTCAGGAACCGACCGACAATCGTAGCTCTTTCAAGGTCTCTCGGAACTGAGAAGATGTTGATACGCCATTTAAGATAAGTGATCATATAATCCTCTGTTCTAGATATCAGCCGGACAAATACATGGAACAATGTCTTACTTATTGTCCAACAGTTTGTTTCCCGATTTCCGATTTGTTTGACAAAGAACTTAATTGAACACATCAACTTAGTTCTGACCGGGCCCGGTACATAGGTCAAAACAAAATCATCGAGGGGCCCAGATATCAGCTTCTAATCCAAGAAGGAATAGATAAACTTTGACTCATATGTTTGTTCTCCCACTCACTGAATTATACACAAAGACACGTTTTATAACATCGAGTTACCAATGCGTTTTCGTACAATCAATGCATAACCAACTTGTAAGTAACAAATCATATCTCTAGGTTTGAAGACTTATATGATATTACCGTCTCACGATCACTCGAGATAAATTCCATGAAGTGATTCCAGTGAGCGTGGGTTGAGTCTAATGCTCAGAACTTATGAGCACTCATGATTGTTGTAGCCTTGTCCAACACCTTAGACCTCTGCAACCAATCATGACAGTCTTGATTCATACCTACTTCCGGCATATGACCGACTGTGGAGGTTTGAATAATATGTTATACCAAACAAAATTATTCTGGAAGTCAAAACATGCAAAAGAAATATAGTAAACAATCGACAAGAGATAGCAACACTTTACTCATAAATAAAACACCTTTTATTCATCATCTAATGTCAATTACACTTTACAAATTTCGAGGTTATCTAACTACTAAATCTAATATCATCCTTCAACCATATGCTCCGAGCATGCTGGAGATGCTTAACCTGAGTCAGTCCCTTCGTGAGGGGATCTGCTGGGTTCTCATCCGATGATACCCTCTTTGCCACGAGGAGTCATTCTTCTATTCGATGTCTGATAAAATGGTATTTTCTGTCGATGTGTCTGGATCTCCCATGATCCCTTAGTTCCTTGGCTAAGGCAACAACACTTTCACTATCACAGAAAATTTCCATTGGCTCTTTTATAGCTGGTACAACTCCAAGGTCTCCAATGAAGTTCTTCAGCCATATCGCCTCCTTTGCCGCCTCGCTAGCTGCAATATACTCTGATTCACAAGTTGAATCAGCCACTGTCTCTTGCTTGGAACTCTTCCAAGAAATTGCTCCTCCGTTTAGGGTAAAGACCTAGCCCGATTGAGAGCGGAAATTATCCCTATCAGTCTGGAAACTAGCATAACTATACCCTACAACTCTCAAGTCATCACTCCCACCGAGGGTAAGGACCCAATCCTTAGTCCTCCGTAGGTACTTGAGGATATTCTTTACCGCAGTCCGGTGTGCCTTGCCAGGGTTCGCCTGATACCTGCTAACCATGCTTAGGGTAAAGGCTACATCAGGTCGAGTACACGTCATTGCATACATGATCGATCCTACAGCCGAAGCATAAGGTATTCGACTCATTTCTGCTATCTCAGCCTCAGTGCTAGGGCTTTGTGTCTTACTCAATCTGGCGTTACTCTGGATGGGTAACTCTCCTTTCTTGGAGTCCTGCATGCTGAATCTCTTCAGCACCTTATCCAAGTAGGTACTCTGATTAAGTCCAATTAGTCTTTTACTCCGATCTCTCAAGATCCTTATCCCTAGAATATAGGTAGCTTCTCCTAGGTCCTTCATAGAGAAACACTTCCCAAGCCAGGACTTAACTTCCTGCAGAGGTGGGATGTCATTTCCTATGAGTAGTATGTCATCCACATACAACACCAAAAAGCTAACTATACTCCCACTAGCCTTGACATACACGCAAGACTCATCTTCACTCCTAGAAAAGCCAAATTCCTTGACCTTTTTATCAAAGCAAAGATTCCATCTGCGAGGTGCTTGCTTCAATCCATAAATGGATTTCTCAAGCTTACACACTCTATTAGGGTACTCGTTGCTGACAAAACCCTCTAGCTGACTCATGTAAACATCTTCAGCCAACTTTCCATTAAGGAAAGCGATTTTGACATCCATTTTCCATATTTCATAGTCATGAAATGCAACTATGGCCAACAGAACCCGAATAGACTTAATCTTGGCTACTGGAGAAAAGGTCTCATCATAGTCCACTCCAGAAATTTGAGAGAAGCCCTTTGCAACCAGTCTAGCCTTATAAGTGTGTACTTTACCATCCATGTTGGTCTTCTTCTTGAAGACCCATTTGCACCCTACTGTCTTACGACCTGGTACATTTTCAACCAAGTTCCAAACTTGATTGTCATACATGGACTGTATTTCGCTGTCCATTGCCTCTTTCCACTTGGCTGACTCAGGGCCTGCCATGGATTCCACGTAACTGCTAGGTTCATCCAGACCTATCAGTGTCTCATCACTGATAAGCGTATCACCTTCTGTAGTAATGTGGAATCCATAGTAATGATCAAGAGCATTCCTAACCCTTGTGGACCGCCTCAGAGGTACAGACTTGTCAATTGGCTCAACAGGAGTTTCCTCCTCAAGTTGAGTGCTAGGGTTTGAAGTTCCTTCACCGCTTGACTCTTAAATTTCTTCAAGATCAACTTCCCTCCCACTGTTTCCTTGGCTTATGAACTCTCTCTCTCTCTCTCTCTCTCTCTCTCTAAAGAAAGCCCTCCTAGCTACAAAGACCACATTTTCACTAGGTCTGTAGAAGAGGTAACCAAAGGATCTTTGTGGGTAGCCGATGAAAATACACCTCTCGCTTCGGGGTTCGAGCTTATCATGAGTCTCGCGTCTCACGAAAGCCTCGCAACCCCAAATCTTGATGTGGTCTAGTTTGGGTACTTTACCAGTCCACATCTCGTGAGGATTTTTGGCAACTTTCTTTGTAGGGACTAGATTAAGGATATGGGCGACAGTCTCTAAGGCATACCCCCAGAATGAGATTGGTAGCGAAGCTCGACTCATCATGGAACGAACCATATCCAACAAGGTTCGATTACGCCTCTCAGCTACACCATTCAACTGTGGTGTCCTGGGAGGTGTCAATTGTGAGACTATCCCACATTCCCTTAGATAGTCAAGGAAATCTGAACTAAGATACTCACCACCACGATCGGATCGAAGCATCTTAATGTTCCTGCCCAATTGATTCTCGACTTCCTGTTTAAATTCCTTAAACCTTTCGAAAGTCTCTGACTTATGCTTGATCAAGTAGACATATCCATATCTACTGTAATCATTAGTAAAAGTCAAATAATAACGATTAGCATCCCTTGTGGCATGTTTGAATGGTCCACACACATCCGTGTGTACAACATCCAACAAACCTTCACCCCTCTCACAAGAACCCGTGAAGGGTGACTTTGTCATTTTTCCAAGTAAGCATGATTCGCAACTATCATCTGACTTTAGGTCAAATGACTCCAAGACTCCATCCTTTTGGAGTTGGCCTATGCGTTTCTTGCTTATATGTCCAAGACGACAATGCCACAATGATGCTTTATCCAAGTTATTATTAACAGAATCAATACACAATACATTATTTCCTAAGTTATCAATCATAGATACTGTTTCATACACGCCATCACAAGGTAATGCTTTAAAATAAAGAACATTATTAAAGAAAGCATTAATCGAACCAACTTCATTATCAAACGAAAAGGTGAAACCTTGTTTATACAATGCATGAAAGGAAATAATATTTCTTGCCATTTCTGGCGAATAACAACACTTATTCAAATCTAAACTAAACCCACTACTTAGCGATAAAGTATAAACTCCAATCTTGGTGACAGGTAAAGCTTTCCTATTCCCCATGATTAAGTTTATTCTTCCTTGCTCCACATTCTCACTTCTTCTTAGTCCCTGCAAGTCACAACAAATATGAATACCACAACCGGTATCAAGGACCCAAGATTTAGAATGGGGTGAGTTATTAGAAATGATAGTGTAAATACCTGCATGGTTGGGTTTAACTTTCCCATCCTTCACATCTTGCTGGTATTTTGGGCAGTTCCACTTCCAATGTGATTTTTCATGGCAATAGAAGCATTCAGCCTCTTTTGGGTCAGAAGAAGGAGTGACGAAACCTTTCTTGGTTCCACTTGAAGAAGAGCCATCAAGGGTCCGAGCCTTGGTACCCTTAGAAGAGCTCTTTCTCTTCTTCCCTCGACTTTTCCCGATTGCCAAAACCGGAGTAGAGTTTGGAGTAGGAGTGTTAACAACCGACTTCCCCTTAAGACCTGTTTCTGCGGTCTTGAGAAGTCCCTGAAGTTTGCTGAGTGTGACCTCTTCCTTATTCATGTGATATGTCATGCGTAATTGATCATAACACGATGGTAAGGAGTGTAAAATGATATCTATTGCAAGCTCCTCAGGGAAGTTCACATTAAGCTTCAACAATCGATCCACATACCTTTGCATTTTCTGCATGTGACTCGTGACGGATTCCCCGTCCTTCATCATGGTTGTTATCTTGGAGCAGATGATTTCATACCTCTCTTGTCGTGCACTTTGATGGTATCTTTCCATCAGATCTTGGTGCATTTCATAAGGGTAGAAATCCTCATAAGACTTTTGGAGTTCCGCTGTCATCGTGGCCATCATGATGCATGCCACTTTCGTAGCATCCCTTTCATGTGCCTGAAAGTCAGCGATCTCCTGGGGAGTTGCAGTGGTCTCATCAATCTCCTTAAGCTCCCTGTCAAGGACATATTCTTTGTCCTCGTAGCGGGTAATCATCCTGATGTTTCTGATCCACTCATTGAAGTTGGATCCATCAAAAGTGACTTTCCCACACAAGTTCATAAGGGTAAAGGAGCCATTAGGGTTAGAGCCAGAAGCAGCATTGTTTAAAGACATCTGAAAGGAAAGGACAAGATTAGTTTAGATATTAAGAGAGTCCTTAATAAAACACCCAAATGTAATATTAAGGCTAGGACCCAATCACAATATATTATAACTTAGAAGAGGTATGCCGTAATCCAAGCTATAACATATTTGAAAGGTAGGTGAATGACGATTCACCAATTTCCACCACGAAAACCGAAATATTAAATATTAGGTTTTTGATTGGTTCTTAGAAATTCCTAGATTCTTTGAGATTCAATGAACTTTTCAAAGGCATGTTTCAATCTCGAGTGTGCCCTCCAAGTTTTGTGACTGGGATACCGATGATCACAAAACGAGGTGTGAAGTAACCATGCAAATCACTTGGTACCCTTAAAGTTTATCACTCAATTGATGTGCCGGTAAACCACACACGCTCCACCGATACTATAATAAACCTTAAGTCACCCTTTACCTACCTTGTTAAGTCCAAGTTAGTGTGCCGGTTAACCACACACGCTCCACCAACGACTTAAACAAAGTGTAAAGTGTAATTTCATGGATTAGCACCTTATTCACATTTTTCCTAAAGTAAATAAGATTGGGAATTTAATAAAACATTTAGTTACTTTATAATATTCATCATACTTTTAATGAGAATTTATAAGTCCTTGTCTTACCCGTTCGGCTAACGACCCTCCACTGGTCAAGCAAGTGGTGGGTGAGAGTGGACACCCATTAAGTTGCCATTTTATAGGCAACAACCTTATACCCACCTTATAGATCGGCTTCGTGAATGAGGCGTACTAGCAGTAAGACGACTTTGTTCTTATACATATATATATATATATATATATATATATATATATATATATATATATATATATATATATATATAATTATTAAATCATAATAATATAAGTATAAGGGTTGAATTTTAACTTTTAAAATTCGAAGGGTTGGAACTAAAGTTTTTAGCATGACTTTACTTGTTCCAAAACTTGAGGGCAAGTTTTGTAAACTTTCAAAACTTTTCATTTCTTGTAACTTATGAGTTTATTAGAGTAATAAAAATGAAGACTCTTCATTTTACTAACTCTTGTGTTCTTTTAATGGTTTTAACTCAATTGACTTTTGGTTTTCCATAACTTGAGGACAAGTTATGGACTCCATTAAGACACATTATGATCAAGAATTAAACTACCACATAGGTTACAAATAATTCCTATGATCATGTAAACATCATAAGATCAAGAACATGAATATTAACACTTTCATGAATCAAAATTACACTTAAAACTTTGTAATTTTGATAACTAGTTGTTGTAAATGGATTAGCAAAGACATTACACAATCTAAAACAAGTTTTCAAGTACCAAAACAGTTTAGGGTAATGTTTCTAGTCCATTTCCAGCAACTAAAGTCGAAAATCTGCACTCTGAGGCTCCTACTCGCCGAGTGCATGAACCTACTCGGCGAGTAGGTTGAAGATACAAGTGAACTCGGCGAGTCTCCCCATGGACTCGGCGAGTTCATCAGGCAGACAACAAGTTTTTCAACTTTTTTCAACTTTTAAGCACAAATAACAAACAAACAAGCCTAGGCTCTGATACCACAGATGGGTTTTGATCATTCTAACACTTCCTAAGTGTACATGCAACCCTAATAACCTTGGATCTATGTTTGTCTAATTATCATGCAAAGTTGAATTCCAAGGTTATATTCCTATCTAGCATACATGGGGAACAATTTCTAACTTGAATGAAAGATAGAATAACTTACCTTGTTGTTGCTTATGTTCCTTGAAACCTTGTGAGCCTAGCAACCCAAGTGTGATGCCTCAAATGCTTCACACAACACCAAGTCATCTATTCCTAAGCAATATTTCATAACTCTTATGTAGCGGCTCAAAATTCTGGTCATCGAACCGTGCAATCAGAATCAACATACTCTCTCTTTAAGCTTCCTTTGATTCTTCCAAAACATCAAAATGCAATTACATTGCATTATGTATTAAGAATCTCCAAACAGGATCTTAATAGAGTTACATAATGGGCTTTACCTAAAGTAGAGTCAAACAATTGACTTTACTATCCTTATGGACTTTTAGGTAAATTCGGCAGCTTCGTAACTAATGCCCCTTCCTTTGGCAAAAGAAACATATGGACTCTTTGGAAATGGTACATGAGACTATCTCAGAATTAGCCTTTCTCTTTACCATTAGGTCAAATGACTTGACCATGGCTGATCCCTTTCCATTGGGAAGAGAAAGCTTTTCTAAACTTCTAATGTTACCATTGTCAATGTCCATGGAATTTTGGGATGTTGATCTTCCAATCAAATTTTGCTTTAGCGATGCTCCAAATCATTGCTGATTCAACATCATCAAGCAAATAGGTAAGATCATTAAGGGTCATGTCGTGATCTCTCATCGGGGAGTGACTGAAGAACCAAGTCAACAGCCAGCTACCACGAGACTTCGACACCCGACTCTCCCGGCTTGTCAATATGTGACTTAACCTCTAAGATGTAAGCACATATAGACTTTGCTTGCCAATAGGGATTGAGTGATTTAGAACTTATCAAGTCCTGAAACTTGTGGGATAGGGAGAATAATAGGAGGAGGTGGAGGAAGTGCAGCATGATTTTCCAGTACCATTAATGCACAACAAAGGGATTGATCTTTCACCTTGATTGCCATTTGGGATATCATCTTCATTAGGAAAGCTTGTTCCTAAGGATTTGGGAAGACCATAGATGTCTTAACAAAACATATATAATGGGAGAAATTCAAGTTTAGTTGATTAAAAGTCCTTAACATAACATCCAATATGAAATATTAAGGCTAGGACCCAACAAACTATTTTATATCTTGGAAGAGGGATGCCGTAATCCAAGCTATAGAATATTTGAAGGTAGGTAAATGACGATTTACCAATTTCCACCACGAAAAATGAAATTATTCATTAAGTTTTAATTGGATTTGAAACTCCTAGATCTTTTGAGATACATTGAACTTTCAATGGCATGTTTGAATCTCGATTGTGCCCTCTCAAGTTTGTGACTGGGATGCCGAGGATCACAAACAAGATGTGAATAACCATGCAAATTGACTTGGTACCCCTTAATTTTATCACCTAATCGATGTGCTGTTTAACCACAACGCTCCACCGATCTATGATAAAACTTAAGTCACCCTTTGCCACACATTGTCAGTCCCATGTTAGTGGGCTGGTTAACCACACATGCTCCACTAACGACTTAACAAAGGTGCAAAGTGTAATTGCATGGGTTAGCACCATTTCACATTTTCCTAAGTAACTAAGATTGGGAATTTATAAGTGTTTAGTTACTTAGTATTTAGCATTATACTTTTAATGAAGAGAGAATTATAGTCCTTTCCTACCCGTTCGGCTAATGACCCTCCACCAGTCAAGGAAGCGGTGGGTGAGAGTGGACACCCATTAAACCACCATTTTATAGGCAGTAACCTAATACACCCCTTAGAGATTGGCTTCGTGAACGAGGCCTACTAACGGTAAGATTGACTTTATCTTATACATATCTATATAATGAAAATTATAATAATAGTATAAGGTTGTATTTTAAACATTTAAAATACTTGGTGGTTTAATCTATTAATTAAACTATATACTCTTAATTTAATTAAACTTAAACCATGTCTTTATGGAATTATTAACTCTTTTTAATTAAATACTTTAATTAATTTAATGAAGTCCATAAAGTTTGAATTTTAACTTTTAAAATTGTAGAGTTTGGAATTAAAGCATTAATGTGTGAGACTTTACAAATTCCAAAACTTGAGGGCAAATTTTGAAACTATTCAAAACCTTTTATTTCATAACTTATGAGTTTAATGGTTCATTAAAATGAAGACTCTTCATTTTTTTTGTAACCTCTTATTCTTTAATAACACTTTTAAAGAAGTGACTCTTAAACATCCATAACTTGAGGACAAGTTATGGAGTCATCAAAACAATTTAATGAAAAGTCTCTTCATTTTTTTGGAACCTATGGAACTTTATGAGCTTTAAAATTTATAAATGTGACCTTTTATGTAACTTGAAGACAAGTTACAAAAACATATTTTATGAACTAACTCTAGATTAATTTGGATTGAACGCAACTAAAAAATAATATTTTTTATCAATCTAAATTACTCATAAAACAATGCAACACAAAAAAACTTTTGGTAATTCATAACTTGAGGATAAGTTATGGACTCCATACAATTTCATTGAGATCAAGAATTATACTAACAACCAATTTGCACATAATTCCTATGATATACTAAAACTCATAAGCATGAACATTCATAATCAACATTTTTCAAGAATTACATAAACACATATAAAACTTGAAACTTTGATTATAGCATTGAAATTGGTTTAGCATAATCATTACCACATTAAAAAATAGGTTTGATAAGTCCAGAAAAGTCAAAGGTAATGATTCTAGACCAATTCCAGCACCAAAACTCGAAGATATGTTGTTTGGGGGTCCAACTCGTCGAGTTCATGAACCAACTCGGTGAGTTGGATGCATTTTTCCTTGGACTCGTCGAGTCCCCTGTCCAGACAGCACAAAACTTCGTTTTTCAAGAAGTATAAGCAAGTATAACAAGAAAACAAGCCTAGGCTCTGATACCACTGTTGGGTTTTGAGCATTCTAACACTACTATGGTGTACATGCAACCCTAAATACTTTGGATCTATTTTTTCTCTATTATACATTCAAATATCGATTTCCAAGGTATTTATCCTAACTAGCATATTATCAAGTACAAGTAATATAAAATCTAGTAGAATTACATACCTCTTTGTTGGTGCTTGATTCCATGTAGCTTGAGATCCTAGTGCCCCAAGTGTGACACATCAAACGGTTCACACAACATCAAATGCATTTGGAATAACTTTGAGAGATATTAGAACACTTCAAAAATCGGTTTTCCCTCACTTGTTTCCCTAGTCGCCGATTTCTTCAATAATAAGATCATTATATAGTTAGTCACAATTAGGGTAAACCCTAATTGTCATGGCTTTCCATTTCCTTGGATCCATGGGTTCAAATACACCATGGAGCATCCATGGAGTATCCTATGGGTTTTAGCCCAACTTGATAATCCATGGAGCATTAGCCCACTATATAAGTATGGATGATTTACACAATCAACCCATATATTTAATTAGTCTTCTTTTGATCACTTAATTAATTCTAGATTAATTCTTGATCAATACTAATTAAATAATCTTATTAATATATTAGAACTTATAATATATTAATAAACCTTAAGTGTTATTTCTCTCATTTTAGTCTATCCAAATGGATGATGCCATGCAACCCAAATGGACCATGTCGGGTCGGGTCAAGTATATACCAATTATAGTTATGGACTTAGACATTAATCCAACACGAAAACCATCCCATCCCATGTTAGAGGAAAATCAACCATAACATGGCATAGCTGACTACAAAAGAAACATACCCTTGATTCCCTTTGACCATAGTCCTGGCTGTTGTGGCCCCCCTGTCCACATGTGAAACAGTTAGAAATTGGTGCATGATAAATACCCCAATGATTCAAACCACACCTGCTACAAAACCTGCATGTCTCTTAATCTCTTGACTAAATGTCAATTACCTTGGCCTTATTGACTACTGACATTGATGCGTGAACCAGATCCTACTTCCGCTTCCATTTTTGGGTCTCCAACTCCAACTCTCTGTCCCTGGCTGCCTCTACTAAATCAGAAAGTGTGTTATGAATCGACATACTCACGTGTTCCCGGATCTCCATCCTCAACATATCATGGTAACGAGCCATATTTTTCTCCCTCGTAGATGCATACTAAGGGCAAATCATTGCCCTTTCTCTGAACTTAGTGGTGATCTTGGCACAGTCTCAATAGTCTACTCAAATGCTAAAAAGTCATGGGCGAACAGTTAAGCCTCTATTTCCGACACAAACTATCTCTTGAATCTGATGAAAAAAATCCTCCCATGACATAGACTCAAAAACTTTAGGTTCGAGGTCCTGAACAACCACATGTCACCAATCCAGAGCTCCGCCGAGCAGAATACATGTCGCAAATCTGACCTTGGCTTCCGTCGGGACAAAGCTGGCACGAAAGGCACTCTCCACATCGTAATCCAACACATATTGATTATAGGATCCCTACTATCAAAGAAATGAGGAGCCCCACAAGAATCAAACTCCTTGAAGGTAAAATAATGGGTTCTGAGTCGACCATCCTCCAAGTTACCCCGAAGAATCCTAAGTCGCTCGCCCATCGCTGAAATCAACTCATTCCTGACTATGCTGATCAAGCCAGGTGAATCCTCTCTCATGAACCTTGAAATCTTTACATCGATGATGTCATGGATACCCCTCTCACTCAAACCTGAACCTCCAACACGAACGGTCTCCATCGTAAATCTGAAAGATAACATGAACACAATGCAAACCCATACCATGCATACGTACCTACAAGCTCCCTAGTTATCTTGCAACACATCCTTAACCCAAGTATGGATCATGTGATTTTAGTAGTATGGAACCAATACCACTTTCCACACCTATCCATACCCATTTCAAAGACTATTCCAAGACTCCCAAGTCACTTAATGTCAGTGTAGTAAACTTCTCACACGTATGCATGCATCTAGCCATATGCATAATATTACATTTCCTAGACTCTCTGTCTAGGATTCTTACCTTCCCATAAACTCACACACCGAACACCCCTCTATACTAAAATAAGCCAAAGATCCCACAAACACATGCAACAATATGATGGGCCTTGATATAAAATATAAGTTAGTTTTTCATAAAAACCACAACGGAAGACTTATGAAAATAACAAGTTTATTTTCAAGTTTATAAAAAAACCAAACCACCTCGGATCCATTTATAGAGGTTAGAATGATATCAAAAAAACCATAGAGTGTTTTAGAACAATAACTGTTGAAGCCTTTGAACCCACTTCGTTTTGGGGTGTTGATGAAGATAGTGTTGGGTTTTGAGCAATCTAACACTCTTATGGTGTACATGCAACCCTAAATACCTTGGATCTATGTTTTCTCTATTATACATGCAAATATCAATTTTCCAAGGTATTGTTCTAACTAGCATAATATAAAGTACACATAATATAAATTCTAGTAGAATTACATACCTCTTGTTTGGTGCTTGATTCCATGGAGCTCAAGAGCCTAGTGCCCCAAATGTGACACCTCAAATGGTTCACACAACATCTTATGCACTTGGAATAACTTAGAGAGAAATCATCACTTCATGAAATCGGCTTGCCCTCCACACATAGACTTAGGGGCCGATTTTGACAAGAATGATATGTTTATATAGTGTGACACAACTAGGGTAAACCCTAATTGTCATGACTTTCCATTTCCTTGGATCCATGGGTTCAAATACACCATGGAGCATCCGTGGAGCATCCTATGGGTTTTAGCCCAACTTGATAATCCATGGAGCATTAGCCCACTATACAAGTATGGATGATTTACACAATCAACCCATATATTTAATTAGTCTTCTTTTGATCACTTAATTAATTCTAGATTAATTCTTGATCAATACTAATTAAATAATATTATTAATATATTATAACTTATAATATGTAAATAAACCTTAAGTGTTATATCTCTCATTTTTGTCTATCCAAATGCATGATCCCATTCAACCCAAATGGACCATGTCGGGTCGCGTCAAGTATATACCAATTATAGTTATGGACTTAGACACTAATCCAACAGTCTCCCACTTGGATAAGTCTAATAACTATTATTTCAAGTACGCCTTCACAACCTGACCAACAATCGTAGCTCTTAAAAGCTGCTTCCTAACTCTGAACAAATCAATGACGTGTCCATTAGATAAGTGATCATATATTCCTCCATTCTAGATATCATATGGACTGAGACATGGATTATAATCATTCTCTCTGTCCATTCGTTGTTTCCTGATTTCCGATTTATGACGACTGACTAATTGAACAAATCAAATTAGTCCAGGCCCGGCCGAGCACTTACATTTTGTCATCACTAAATCATTGACGGGCCCAAAGATATCGCTTTTGTCCCTTTGAGAGTAAAAGGAATGGATAAACTTTGACTCACATGCTTGTACTGTCTACTTGTTGAATCATACACAAAGGCACGTTTTATAACATCGAGTTACCAATGCGTTTTCTTGCAATCAATGTATAACCAACTCATAGTCAACAACTCATATCTCTAGGTTTGAAGAATATAAGATATTATCGTATCATGATTCACTCGTGATAAAATCCATAAAGTGATTCAAATGAGCGTGGGTTGAATCCAATACTCAGAACTTATGAGCACTCATGAATGTTGTAGCAACCATTGATATGTCTAATGCACCATAGACAAATCTTACAAGCCAGATTCATGACAGTCTTGATTCATATCTACTTCCAACATATGACCGACTGTGGATGGTTTGAATAAAATAATATTTCTGGAAGTCAAAACATGCAAAGTGAAACACAAGAATAATACTAATCCTATATGGCCCCAACTCTTTGAGAGTAAATAAAAACACCTTTTATGTAAGCACCATATTGATTACTCATTATTCAATGTTTCGATTTTATCTACTTAACACTTGAATTGAAATAATAGTCATGCCATGCACCAAGCATGCATACTATGTTCGTCCAAACAATAGCTATGCCATACTCCAAGTATGAACAATATGTTTACATATGGTCTTCTCTTTGTGAAATAGATCAATTGACAATATTTCAATGATGTTTATTTCACAATTTCAATCCGTCTTGTAAATGTAAGAATACCAAACTATTTCCATTTATTATATTCTGTTAGATTCTAAACTTATATGCAATGATCCCCTTGTAATGACTATGTACAAAGTCACAAAGATTTGGCAACACACATTACAGAGTATTCCAATGGAAAGCAATTCCATGGAAATGAAGTCTCAAATTCAAAGTACATTCCTTTAAACATCCTTCTTTGCATTAAGTTCTTTAATCTTACACATATTCAGAGAACAACTTCCACCTATGTAAACAATTCCATGTTACCATTTTGGCTATCACTTCTGAACAAGAGTTACCTCTTATAAAAATATCTCAATATGGTCCTTTCCAAAGTTTACATTATTCTTCCAACAGTCCCCGAGCAACCTATCTTTGGTAAACCTTAGATTGTTCTCGACAATTGCTTAATCATTTTAGTCATGTCCAGTTCTATTCCTTTTTCCCTCCTAATGTCCTAGACATTTGGAAAATTTAGAAAGGATAAACATTATAGCACATGTAACCAAACCTATACCCAAAGCATATAGGACATGATTCATGCTATAAAATTTTTATTTGCCATGTTCTCACAATTCGAACTATGAAGAGGTATGCCGTAATCATAATTGAATTTTGAGAACGCAACATATATAGAATTTCTTTATGTTGAACCATTCCAACATAACATTCATATATATCCTTGACTAAAGTTGATTAAAATCTCAATCTAAGCTTGTATAATTGGAATGAAGTATAAAATCCTCTCCGTTAATTATAGCAAAACAACTTTTCAAAGCGTATTGAAACTTTTGTTTTCTATAATTAACATTGCTAACTTGCAACACTTAACATAATAATCATGCTCCCACTAACATGATGATTATTAGCATAACACTTATGCTCCAATAGCTCTGACATGTATCAAGAAATCAGTTGGACTTCTTGAAATCAATACTTTATTGACTTTCTTACCAAAGTTCAGATTTCTGATACGAGATGCTTTGATAAGACTTTATCAAAATCATACACCTTTCCTTAGATAGATCACATGTGTGTGTAAACAATTTTAGAACTATGAAAAGGGATGTCGTAATCATAGTCTCAATTGTTTAGACATTTTCCATTTCTCACAAGTCTATGTTAGTGTGTCGGTTAACCACACGCGCTCCACTAACGACTTTGAGAATGAAAATATTACACTTGCTATCTTCCTAAAATCTACTTAGTGAAAGCGTTTCCTCACCATCATTTTCATGAATCGGAGAGAAACCTTATGAAACTTAAATTTTATGGTGTATGTGTTCCTATCCATGTGAATTTGTCATAACCATAATCACAAGACAAGGTCAGTGACAAATCCAAACATATGGACTGAACTTGGCCAATCTCATTTTCTTGCCACCTGTCAGCACAAGGGCCTACCATTGCTTCCAGGTTTTTATGCAAACAATTGAGAACTCATATAACTCACAAGCATAGCCAACTTTTAATGGAATAGACACAGAACTAAGAATATGTCAACACGATAGGTTACAACCTCAAGTCGTGGGCTAGTGATTAACAATCCTCTTGATTAGTTCTTGAAACTATCTCAGGATCTTTAAGACTCCCTCTGACCTCTTGGCATATAATATTCTCTTTGTCAAGAACCATTCCTTGATAAAACAAATATTCAAGAATTAGTGCGGATTCTTATCAAGTTAAACACTTCTCACAATTGGTCTTAGTTGGTCCTTGTCTTATCCAAAACATCACAACTTACCAATATCAAATGTACAAGAATAGGAAACATCTTACTCTACATTTGACAAGTGTTAAAAACTTTCTAAAGACTATGTCACTCAAGTTACAATCTTGGAGTATAACTCCAGGATTTGTTTTTGGAACGGAGTATGATTTATCTTTTGATTTAACCATTTCAACAATTCACCATTCCTCTCCTTTAGGCAAACAAATGCACTAAGGTGTCCTTAGAGGATCAATTTTGATATGGTTCCATAATCACTAAGATAATCATAAAACAAGATACACAAGTACTCTCCCATCTCTTCAGATTGGAGAAACTTTTATCTTTTCGCCTTATTTGATTCTTGTTATTCATTCTGCCATACATTGAAACTTTTCCAATGTTTCAGAATTACACTTAAAATTGTAAGCATAATCATATTTACTAAACTTTACTAAATCATAAAGAATAATCTTATCAACCTTTGTGGTGTGCGCAACCTAATGTACCCGATCCTTTAGTCCTTCGCTTGACTCACATGCGAATGTGAACATGGAATTAGTCTTAATTTACCAGAGATGAAAATTCTCATTCATCACACAATACAACGTGGATTCCAAGTTTCTATCTAACTGAAACTTGGGTGATGAGAATCTTTCCTTATTTGATAAATTATGACACTACCACAAACGACAGACTCAATTTTCATTTTCGAATATTGCTATCAATGGAAACATATAAACAACAATTTTTTCACAAATGTCATTGTAAGGATAAATAAATCAAAACCTTTCTTTTTTATTTTAAAACATGCGAAAAAATCTTATCCTTACAATGCAAATACATATGAAAACTTTTTATCTATTCCTAAGCAACATTCCATAACTCTTATGCATCAACTCAAAATTCTGGTCATCGAACCATGCGATCAGAATCAACATACTCTTTCTTTAAGCTTCCTTTGATTCTTCCAAAACATCAAAATGTAATTACATTACATCATGTATTAAGAATCTCAAAAGGAGTCTTAATAGAGTTAGATAGTGGAATTTACCTAAAGCAAAGTCAAACTTTTGACTTTTACCAACCTTATGAAATTTCAGGTAAATTGGGCAACTTTGCAACCAATGTCGCTTTTATTGGCAAAAGAAATATATGGACTCTTTGGAAATGGTACACGAGACAATCACAAACTTAGCCTATCTCTTTACCATTGGGTCAAACGATTTGACCATGGCCGATCCCTTTCCATTAGGAAAAGAAAGTTTTTCTGGACTTCTAGTGTTATCATTGTTAATGTCCATGAAAGTTTAGGAAGTAGATCTTCCAATCTAATTTTGCTTTACCAATGCTCCAAATCATTGCTGATTCAGCATCATCAAGAAAATAGGTAAGATCATTAAGGGTTATGTCGTGATCTGTCATCAGGGAATGACTGAAGAACCAAGTCAACAACCCGCTACCTCAAAACTTCGACACCGACTCTCCCGGCTTGTCAATATGTGACTTAAACTCTAAGATTTAAGCACATACAAACTTTGCTTGCCAATAGGTATTGAGTGACTTAGAACTTATCAAGTCTTGAAACTTGTTGAATAGGGAGATTTATTGTAGGAGGTGGAGGAAATGAAGTATGATTTCCAGTCCCATTAGTGCTCAATAAAGGGATTAGTCTTTCACCTTGATTGCCTTTTGGGATATCATCTTCATTAGGAAGCTTGTTCCTAAAGTCTTAGGAAAACCATAGTTGTCTAAACTAGACATCTATAAGGGAGAAATTCAAGTTAATTGATTTAAAGTCCTTAATATAACACCCAATATGAAATATTAAGGCTAGGACCCAACAAACTATTTTATACCTTGGAAGAGGGATGCCGTAATCCAAGCTAGAATATTTGAAGGTAGGTAAATGAAGATTTACCAATTTCCACCACGAAAAACGAAATTATTCATTAAGTTTTAATTGGATTTGAAACTCCTAGATCTTTTGAGATACATTGAACTTTCAATGGCATGTTTGAATCTCGATTGTGCCCTCTCAAGTTTGTGACTGGGATGCCGAGGATCACAAACAAGGTGGGAATAACCATGCAAATTGACTTGGTACCCTTAATTTTATCACCTAATCGATGTGCCGGTTAACCACACACGCTCCACCGATCTATGTTAAAACTTAAGTCACGCTTTGCCACACATTGTCAGTCCCATGTTAGTTGGCTGGTTAACCGCACACGCTCCACTAACGACTTAACAAAGGTGTAAAGTGTAATTTCATGGGTTAGCACCATTTCACATTTTCCTAAGTAACTAAGATTGGGAATTTAAGTGTTTAGTTACTTAGTATTTATCATTATACTTTTAATGAAGGCTGAATTATAGTCCTTTCCTACCCGTTCGGCTAACGACCCTCCACCAGTTAAGGAAGCGGTGGGTGAGAGTGGACACCCATTAAACCGCCATTTTATAGGCAGTAACCTTATACCACCCTTAGAGACTGGCTTCGTGAATGAGGCCTACTAACGGTAAGATTGACTTTATCTTATACATATCTATATAATCAAAATTATAATAATAGTATAAGGTTGTATTTTAGACATTTAAAATACTTGGTGGTTTAATCTATTAATTAAACTATACTCTTAGTTTAATGAAACTTAAACCATTTCTTTATGGGATTGTTAACTCTTTTAATTAAACACTTTAATTAATTTAATGAAGTCCATAAAGTTTGAATTTTAACATTTAAAATTGTAGAGTTTGGAATTAAAGCATTAATGTGTGAGACTTTACAAATTCCAAAACTTGAGGGAAAGTTTTGAAACTATTCAAAACCTTTTATTTCATAACTTATGAGTTTAGTGGTTCATTAAAATGAAGACTCTTCATTTTTATGTAACTTCTTATTCTTTAATAACAGTTTTAAAGAAGTGACTCTTAAACATCCATAACTTGAGGACAAGTTATGGAGTCATCAAAACAATTTAATGAAAAGACTCTTCATTTTTTTTGGAACCAATGGAACTTTTATGAGCTTTAAGATTCATAAATATGACCTTTTATGTAACTTGAAGACAAGTTACAAAAACATATTTTAAGAACTAGCTCTAGATTAATTTGGATTCAAAGCAACTAACAAATAATATTTTTTTTATCAATCTAAATTACTCATAAAACAATGCAACACAAAAAAACTTTTGGTAATCCATAACTTGAGGACAAGTTATGGACTCCATACAATTTCATTGAGATCAAGAATTATACTACCAAACAATTTGCACATAATTCCTATGATCTACCAAAACTCATAAGCATGAACATTCAGAATCAACATTTTTCAAGAATTACATAAACACATATAAAGCTTGAAACTTTGATTATAGCATTGAAATTGGTTTAGCATAATCTATGTTTTCTCTATTATACATACAAATATCAATTTTCCAAGGTATTGTTCTAACTAGCATAATATAAAGTACACATAATATAAATTCTAGTTGATTTACATACCTCTTATTTGGTGCTTGATTCCATGGAGCTCAAGAGCCTAGTGCCCCAAATGTGACACCTCATATGGTTCACACAACATCATATGCACTTGGAATAACTTAGAGAGAAATCACCACTTCATGAAATTGGCTTGCCCTCCACACATAGAATTAGGGGCCGATTTTGACAAGAATGATATGTTTATATAGTGTGACACAACTAGGGTAAACCCTAATTGTCATGGCTTTCCATTTCCTTGGATCCATGGGTTCAAATACACCATGGAGCATCCATGGAGCATCTTATGGGTTTTAGCCCAACCCGATAATCCATGGAGCATTAGCCCACTATACAAGTATGGATGATTTACACAATCAACCCGTATATTTAATTAGTCTTCTTTTGATCACTTAATTAATTCTAGATTAATTCTTGATCAATACTAATTAAATAATCTTATTAATATATTATAACTTATAATATATTAATTAACCTTAAGTGTTATTTCTCTCATTTTAGTCTATCCAATTGCATGATGCCATGCAACCCAAATGGACCATGCCGGGTTGGGTCAAGTATATACCAATTATAGTTATGGACTTAGACACAAATCCAATAGATAGAAAAAGAAAAGAGTATGATTTTCTCTACTTGTATCCACCATGAAGATTACGACACTTGGAATGCTAGTTCCTTCTTGTATTTTTGAGTGTCTTAAACCTTTAATCACTTAAATCAAATAAGCACTAAAGGAGACAACTCAATAGGGATTTTAATCACCAAACTAGCTTCAAAAGCGAGAGGAGTGGGGTGTAGAGAGAACTTTCGGCCATCACATCGAAGAGTTGAAAAAATAGTGAAATAACCAACCAAAAACTCATGCAAAAGCCTTCCTTTTATACTCTCATGCAAGCCATAACTTTACATTATAATAAGATAAAGTATTTGTAGCCTTTTAGATGCATGGGGGAGAAAGTAGGGAGGTTGACAAGCAGCCTCCCATGCTCCACGAAATTTCGGGCATGCCTATGAAAGAAGAGAAAAATTTTCTTATAGTTTATTAACCTGCTATGTTAACTCATGAACTTAATCACGGTTAAGCAAAGTGTGTAGAAATTTATACATGACTTATTTTATTATACAATTTGATATAATAACTAGTTATACTCTCTTTTAGTTATCATTTTAACAAAAAAATTATAATTCACCAAGTAAATACAAAAAGTGATATTATTTATTAATAATCACATTAATCATAAATATACAAAATGTTCCAACTTGAGAAAGATGTGACCCTATAGGTTCATATATTATTCACAATATCACTCAATAATGGTTCTTAGGCATTTAGATTCAACAATCCCCCACGTGCACAAGATTCATTATAGAATGACATATACAATAGCTGACATCTATCAACAGGCTACTGCCCCTAACAACATATGAAGGGTGCCATCTTGTCACAACTGGAAATTTTGAGCCATGTAATCTATACATTCAAGTAAATGTGAATCAAAAACTTCAATCAAATACATCATACAAGTACTACAAACAGTCATCAAACAATTGGAAACTTTAGAAGCTCTTGTTTAAGTCCATTTTGGGCTAGAACTCCCTTACTGGATCCAGATGGACCAATAAGCTTCCAATTAGACTATCATGGGCTTAGAACCCTAATTGGGCTCTAATTGGACCCACATTTATTTTATTCAACATTTTAGGTCATATTGGGCCTAGAATGAAATGAATTGAAAGCTTTGAGCCATGAATACCCTAAACTAGTTCATCAAAAATAGAAAAATCATACTACATTCTTTTAAGCATAAAACACACCCTAACTAACTCTAATTTTGGGCTTAAGGGGAAAAAGCCCAAATTTTTCTTTTCCCTTTCAAATTCTCGGCCCAAGGCCCAAACCCAAAGAGAAATGGAAGAGTTGACTATTTGCTTGCCACCTCATTATTACCCAACATGTTTCCATGCACCTTAGTCCATATCTCCATGCATATCACTTCAAAAGTCATTTCTTCTTCTTATCTCTCTCACTCTCGGCCATACACCCACACACACACACACACAAAAATCTCTCAAATTCTCTCTAGATCATCTCAAGAACTCTCCTTCCTCCCCTCTCCAAAAATCTCGAAAATTAGGAGCTTTCAAGAGGATCTTGCAAGTTAATCATCATTTAAGGTAATGTTATACTTGGATCTATGGTTTAGATTCTTTTTGTTATCAAAATCCTTTCCTAATCTATGCAAAAATCATGATCTTGCACCCTAGAACCATCTCAAACTCGAGATCTTCACCAAAGGGAGCTAAGGCCAAAAATCACTTCATTTTCCTTCCATTTTCTTTGCAAAACCGAGCCCCCACACCCAAGGTGAGCTTCATACCCCCTATTTTTTGTTTTTATGAGTTTTGTGGGGGGGGGGGGATACAAGTGAAAGTGTAGATCTATATGTGTTTTGTATGCCTTGTATGATTTCCATGCTTATATGTATGCTTTTGTGTGTTATAATGTTGGATCTAGCCATAATACCCCTCAAAACCGAGATATATCTTGTGAAAAATGATTTTTGCTTCAAATATATTTCTACATACAAAGTGTTTAAAGAAAAATGGTTAAGTGGTTTAGTAACAATTTTCTTTGGATTAAAAACACAAATTTTGGGCCTAAAATGTGAAAAATACAAAATTAAGGGTCTAAATTGGCATATCACGAATTCTGCTGGATGAAGTGTGCCAAAAAAGTTTCCATAAATCAATTTCTGGAAATATACTCATTTAGGGGATTAAAAACATAAATTCCAAGCTTAATGGGCTAAAAATGACATTTTTGGCCCAATGAGGCCCATTATGCGAATTTTTCTGTTTTGGAGGGCCAAAACTGTGATTTTCTGTAAAACAGTGGACTATAAGTGTTCCAAATCCTTTTCAAAGGTTTAAAATGCTTTTTAAGTTTAAAAAGGACCAAAGTTGCAAAAATTTTCCAATTTGGGCCAAAATTGTCAAAGTTGCGAAAAGAAGGGATTAAAACCGAGAAAACTGCATTTTCAGGGACTTAAACTGTTTTCTATGAAAAATATGCGGAAAAATATTAATTTCAATAATTTTTGGTGTTAAAATGTCAAGAAAATTAATTTAAGGACCAAACCGGGAAATATTAAATAAAAGGGGTGAAAATGTAAATTTTACAAATAATGAGGGGCTGAAAACAGAAATATTTCAAGGCTAATTCAATATACACAATTTGATTAAATAATAGCATCGCGACTATCGACGAAATACAACACATTACAATACCAAAAGTCGTTGTTAAACGAATTGGCTCGGTCTCGAGCCAATAGAAATCTACAACTACTAACTCTACGACACTACGGTTCATATAAATAACGTTTGGGAACTTAGCTTACATACGAGTGTGCACAGACGTCTACGCACCATCTTCGGGCCCCAAAAGTGTAAAATCTTGCTTGTTGGGCCTAGCTAGCCCAATGACCTGATCTTAAGGCCCGAAGACGCATATTTTCTACGAAGTGTTGAGTTTCACCGACTCGGCACAACGTAGAGGGACTTTCAATGGCTTGTATACCACTGGTCCCCAAGGGTCCTTGGTATTGCTAGAAAAGTCTGCATATTTTACGAGGCGGGTCGGGGACCCCTCGCACGCATATTATCCCCAACCGATTAATAGAGTCATCGAGGCCTTCGTGTCCTCTTACTCTTCGGATGTGGGACGACACATAGTCAGGGCGGCTGGATAACGTGATTTGTACGAACGACGTCTTCGGGATCGTTAGTATGGCTATGAACTGGGCGTTTGTGTAATGCGGGTTCGTAGTAAATAATCATGCTCAAAATAATCCAACGTCGCCTGGGAATGACACTCCTATCCTTGTAATGGTTTCAACGCAACTTAACGGTTTTTCAAAGGATTAGGAAAACATCGGGTTTTCCTAGGTTTTTCAAACATATCGGATTCGAAACGCATACAATTTTTAATAAACAATTTTCACAAGTATAGAAACAAACAGGCATACCTATGGATCTCCACAAACGTCTTCGAAAGTTTTTCATTTCAGAAAATATCGGATTTTCTGGTGGTTTTCAAACAATACAAACATTGGATTTCAAACATTACTTATGAACTCACCAACATTTCATATGTTGACGTTTTTCAAAATACTTGTATTCTCAGGGAACCAGTGAACCAAGGGAAATCATATTCAGTGACGGTTGTAGTTTATCTATATATGAATTGAACAATTTAATTCTTGGGAATGTACTGTGTAACCAATGAATTTCATGTAAACACTACTGGTTGTACTGTATTGATGAATGGTGACGAATGTTGTTATGTTTCATATATATTCAATGTCATGGTATACAATTGAGTCACGACAGCCCCCGGACGTTTCCGCCGTCTGGTTCGGGGGTGTGACAGGTTGGTATCAGAGCTTTGTTTATAGTGAACTAGCATGTCGAGCCATACATTGATATGCAACTATAAACCAAAAAGAGGGACTAACATAACTCTGAACAAAACAAATAAATAAAACACACTTGCTTGCATTAGGGATAAGAACCTAACGCCGAATCAAACACAATAACACTGGTATCTCGGTTAATTCGGGACTGTTCTTAGTGATACCAAGGAGTGAATGTAGCCTGATCAACTACATTCTCTCCAAAGTAAAACTAACACACGTCTTGATGAGATCGGGATAGCTAGGTAACCTAAAACTATACCCTTTATCATCAACAAGAGAACGTTTGCTTGGTCTGTACAATAGTCATAGAACCTAGGAATAATGTTAGCATATTCACGTACTCGCGCAGACAGCATGGCTGGTTTTCATCACCCTGGAGACCCCTACTTCCCTAATCAGGGAAACAACGGGTGGCTAGAGGAGGAGGAGCCTGAGGAAGAGCCTGAAGAAGAACCTGAGGAGGACCCCGAAGAGGAATCTGACGGGGAACCAGAGGTAGAAGTCGAGGGCGAGCCTGCCGAACTCGAAGAAGATGAAGAACCTTTCGGAGAGGAGCTCGATGACAGCGAAGGGGGTGATTCGGACGCAGAGTCCGAGGTCATCGACCCCCCTTACCCGATCAGGGTGCCTGCTTACCGTGTGGGCCCCACTGGACCTACCCCTCCTTGGGGCATTGATCTTTGGAGATGGAGCCGACATCAGGGACAGCGACCCCCGTTTGGCATGTCACGTGAGTTCTTTGACTTGAGGGATGGAGGACCGGCCGACCGAGCCCTACCGGTCATGGTGAGACGATTGCGGGACACCGGCGACCTTGCTCAGGGCACCGCTGATCAAGTACGCCAGTTGTGGACTAGGGTCGAGCGTGCGGAACAGGAGACGTGTGACGTCCTCCGGGAGTTTCACATGAGGCAGGTGAGGTGGGAGTCTCGACTTCAGGACGCAGAACGCCTAGTGGCTCGTCTTCAGGGAGCATCCACATCTTCGGCACCACCTCCTGACGCAGCTCATCGCGGTTAGGGATAGACTTATCATAGTAGGATATTAGGAACTATGTTATGTACTCCGGCTCTATGTTTAAGTGACTACACTACTCATGGAGCCGTTATGCTGTCGGATTAGTGTTACTTATGTATGCTCTTACGAGCAAATTTTCTTGTACTAAACACGGATAATATTAATAAACTTTTGGGTGTTTTGCTATGATATTCTCAGTTGTTATGTGTTGAGACGTTATGATTATATGTTCGATGGTAGTAATGTTTAGGTTCGTATCATACACCTAGTTAGTAGGGTCACAACCTCACAGAAACCACGTACACTCAACATCTTTCCGTTTCATGACAGAAAGATGCCTCGCCCAGCTACTCGCGAAAATCCCGAACCAACCCCGCCCGAAGTTGACTCCACTGCTTTCCAGGCAGCCGTGTCTGCTGCGGTCACAGCAGCTATGGCACAACTTCACCGAGGGAACAACGGAGGAGGTAACGGGCAAGGATCCGGAAATTCGAACAACGGGACGAACCAAGGACTCACTAAAACGTGCACCTACAAGGATTTTGCGAACGCTAAACCCCGAACTTTCAACGGCACTGGAGGAGTGATCGCTCTAAAGCGATGGATCGAGAAGGTAGAGTCGGTATTCGAGATATGCGAGTGCCCCGAGCAGATGAAGGTGAAGTTCGCGGCCTGCACTTTCGTGGACCAAGCACTCACTTGGTGGAATGGTCACGTAGAAGCTATGACACTCCCTGTCGCCAACTCTATTCCCTGGGCAGAAATGAAAGAGATGTTGACGGCTGAGTACTGCCCCCGAGGTGAAATACAGAAGATGGAGCAGGAACTATGGAATCTCACGGTGCAGAATGGGAATATCGATGCTTACATATCGAGATTCAGTGAACTATCTCTGTTGTGTCCGGGTATGATCACATCAGAGGGAAAGAAGATCGAACGATTCATCTGGGGACTGACATTCCCCATTCAAGGGAATGTGATAGCTGCGAACCCTGAAACTTTTGACAGTGCGAAGAGATTGGCAAAGAGGCTATATGATCATAACCACAAAAAGGGCGAGAAACCGGTAGAGACTGAGAAGAAGAAGGAGAGTGATGGTAAGAAAGGATGGAACAACAAGAGGAAGGGGCGTCAGGGCCCCGAGACCTCTAAAAAGCAGCAAACGGTGGCAGTTAACGCTGTCACTGCGCCGGTCCCAGTCACATCACATGCTCCAGCCTCAGCTGCTTCAAATGCTTCAAGACCCTATTCCGGTAATTCTCCCAAGTGCAATAAGTGCGGGTTCCATCACCATGGAGAATGCAAGGAGTTCCATTGCACCAGTTGCAACCGAAGGGGACACACTGCAAGGTTCTGCAGGACTTATCCTTCTCAGAACCAGAGTCAGGGAAACAACCAGAACAACAACAACCCCCGCAATAACATCAACACCAATACCGGCGGCAACAACGCAGGGCCTAGCCACACCTGTTTTGGGTGTGGAAGGACGGGGCATTTCCGTCGCGATTGCCCTAACAACAACAACAACTCAGGAAACAGAGGAGCAGGAAGAATGCTGACTATGGGTCAGAGTGATGCAGTTCAAGACCCCGCAGTTGTGACCGGTACGTTTCTCCTAAACCACACTTATGCATGCATCTTATTTGATACCGGAGCGGAGCGAAGTTTCGTAAGCGAGAAGTTTAAACATTTATTAAAACAACAACCCCAGAAGCTAAATGAAACCTATACGGTGGAAATGGCCAATGGGAAAACCGAATCCACTAGGGAGATCTACATCGGATGTACCCTAACCCTCAACCAACACGTCTTACGAATAGATCTGATGCCAGTATCAATTAGGAGTTTCGATGTGATTATCGGCATGGATTGGTTAAGCCCCCACCATGCTGAGATTATGTGCCATGAGAAGGCCATTCGCCTTCGTCTCCCAAATCGCGAAACCCTAGTAATTTACGGAGATAAACCCAGTACGAATCTTCGTCTCATCTCGTGCATCCAAGCACAAAAACACTTGCGAAAGAACAATTTGGCGTTCTTGGCTCACATAGTGGACAAGACCAAAGAAGAAACTAACATCCAAGACATTCCTGTAGCGTGTGAATTTCCGGACGTGTTTCCCGAAGATCTTCCAGGAGTACCCCCAGAGAGACAGGTTGAGTTCCAAATCGACCTCGTTCCAGGAGCAACTCCTCTCGCTAAATCACCATATCGGTTGGCACCTGCTGAAATGCAGGAATTGTCCAGCCAACTCAGTGAGCTTCTGGACAAGGGATTTATCCGACCTAGCTACTCGCCGTGGGGAGCTCCGGTGCTCTTTGTCAAGAAGAAGGACGGATCTTTCAGAATGTGCATCGATTACAGAGAGTTAAACAAACTCACTGTCAAAAACCGCTACCCACTCCCACGAATCGATGATCTATTCGACCAGCTCCAAGGAGCTAGTTATTTTTCTAAAATAGATTTACGGTCCGGATACCATCAACTCAAAGTCCGAGAAGAAGATATTCCTAAAACCGCTTTTCGAACCCGCTACGGACATTATGAATTTGTCGTAATGCCCTTCGGTCTAACAAATGCACCTGCCGCATTTATGGACCTAATGAATCGAACCTGTCGACCGTTCCTGGACAACTTCGTCATTGTGTTTATCGATGACATCCTCGTCTATTCTCGAAGCAAAGAGGAGCATGGCCAACATCTCCGACAAGTCCTAGAGACGCTGCAATCGGAAAAGCTTTACGCCAAACTCCCTAAGTGTGAGTTTTGGCTACGGAGCGTGAATTTTCTAGGTCACGTAGTTAGCCAAGACGGAATTCATGTGGATCCCTCTAAGGTCAAAGCCGTGGAAGGATGGGCAACTCCAACTACGCCCACAGAAATTCGTCAGTTCTTAGGCCTAGCAGGTTACTATAGGAGATTCATCCAAAACTTCTCTAAGATCGCCAAGCCGCTTACCTTGCTTACGCAAAAGAGCGTGCCATTCAAGTGGACAGACCGACAAGAGATGGCGTTTCGAACCTTGAAGCAAGCCCTCTGTAGCGCTCCTGTGCTATCTCTACCCGAAGGAACGGAAGATTTTGTAGTCTACTGTGACGCGTCGAATCAAGGCCTAGGTTGCGTTCTCATGCAACGTGGAAGAGTGATAGCATACGCGTCCCGCCAACTAAAGACGCACGAAGTAAATTACACGACCCATGACCTAGAACTGGGAGCCGTGGTCTTCGCTCTGAAAATTTGGAGGCACTACCTGTACGGCACAAAGTGCACCATCTTCACGGACCACAAGAGCCTCCAGCACATCTTGAATCAGAAGGAGCTGAACATGAGACAACGAAGATGGATGGAATTGTTAAACGACTACGAATGCGAGATCAAGTACCATCCAGGCAAGGCCAACGTAGTAGCCGATGCCTTAAGTCGGAAGGAGTACTCTAATCGCCGTACGAAAACGCACTTGATAACCATTCAGTCTCATCTGGCCACTCAAATTGCATCAATTCAGGCAGAGGCTATGAAAGCGGAAAATAGAATTAGCGAGGCATTACGCGGAATGGAGAAGAACCTGGAAGTCAAAGAGAATGGGGTATACTACTTCATGAACCGTATTTGGGTCCCAAAAATCGGAGGATTTAGGGAGACCGTTATGAAGGAAGCCCACAAGACACAATACTCCATTCATCCCGGTTCGGACAAGATGTATTTGGACATCAAGCAACACTTTGGTGGCCTAACATGAAGGCGGAAATCGCGACTTATGTTGGTAAGTGCCTTACGTGCGCCAAAGTAAAAGTGGAGTACCAGAAACCTTCCGGATTGTTACAGCAACCGGCAATCCCTGAGTGGAAATGGGAGGGGATTTCTATGGACTTCGTGACCAAGCTGCCCAAGACGTCGGACGGACTGGACACCATATGGGTAATAATCGACCGACTGACGAAATCTGCCCATTTCCTACCAATCAAAGAGTCCTACAAGATGGAGAGACTGGCGCGGTTGTACCTACGAGAGATCGTAAGACTCCATGGAGTGCCGAAATCTATCATCTCGGATAGGGACAGTAGGTTCACGTCGCGGTTTTGGCAATCACTCCACAAGGCAATGGGAACTCATCTCGATATGAGCACCGCGTATCACCCACAAACGGACGGTCAAAGCGAACGAACCATTCAGACGCTTGAAGACATGCTTCGTGCATGTGTAATAGACTTCGGAAAGTCTTGGGATACCCACCTGACGTTGATCGAATTCTCATATAACAATAGTTATCATTCGAGCATCAAGGTGGCCCCTTTCGAAGCACTGTACGGGCGTAAATGTAGATCACCATTATGTTGGGCTGAAGTAGGTGACACCCAGCTAGCAAGAACGCATACGTCGAACAGGGCACTAACAGGACCGGAGATTATTCGCGAAACCACAGAGAAGATCGTTCAGATCAGAGCTCGATTGCAAGCGTCGCATGACAGACAAAAGAGCTACGCCGACAAACGACGAAAGCCCTTAGAATTCCAGGTCGGTGATCGAGTATTGTTGAAAGTCTCACCCTGGAAAGGGGTTATACGTTTCGGAAAACGGGGAAAGCTGAACCCGCGATACATTGGACCTTTCGAAATCGTCGCCCGAATAGGTCCGGTAGCCTACAGACTACAACTACCCGCGGAACTAAACGGTGTACACCCCGTGTTTCATGTCTCTAATCTGAAAAAGTGCCTATCAGATGAAACCCTTGTCATCCCTCTTGACGAAATCGAAATCAATGAGAATCTCCTGTTCGTCGAAGAACCAATCGAAATCATGGACAGGGAGGTGAAGCGTACTAAGCAGAGCCGCATCCCGATCGTGAAGGTACGGTGGAACGCAAAGCGTGGGCCAGAATTCACATGGGAACGCGAAGATCAAATGAAGCAGAAGTACCCTCACCTATTCTAGCATTCTCAAATCTAGCTTTCAAACAGAATTTCGGGACGAAATTCCCTCTAACGGGGGGATGATGTCACAACTGGAAATTTTGAGCCATGTAATCTATACATTCAAGTAAATGTGAATCAAAAACTTCAATCAAATACATCATACAAGTACTACAAACAGTCATCAAACAATTGGAAACTTTAGAAGCTCTTGTTTAAGTCCATTTTGGGCTAGAACTCCCTTACTGGATCCAAATGGACCAATAAGCTTCCAATTAGACTATCATGGGCTTAGAACCCTAATTGGGCTCTAATTGGACCCACATTTATTTTATTCAACATTTTAGGTCATATTGGGCCTAGAATGAAATGAATTGAAAGCTTTGAGCCATGAATACCCTAAACTAGTTCATCAAAAATAGAAAAATCATACTACATTCTTTTAAGCATAAAACACACCCTAACTAACTCTAATTTTGGGCTTAAGGGGAAAAAGCCCAAAATTTTCTTTTCCCTTTCAAATTCTCGGCCCAAGGCCCAAACCCAAAGAGAAATGGAAGAGTTGACTATTTGCTTGCCACCTCATTATTACCCAACATGTTTCCATGCACCTTAGTCCATATCTCCATGCATATCACTTCAAAAGTCATTTCTTCTTCTTATCTCTCTCACTCTCGGCCATACACCCACACACACACACACACAAAAATCTCTCAAATTCTCTCTAGATCATCTCAAGAACTCTCCTTCCTCCCCTCTCCAAAAATCTCGAAAATTAGGAGCTTTCAAGAGGATCTTGCAAGTTAATCATCATTTAAGGTAATGTTATACTTGGATCTATGGTTTAGATTCTTTTTGTTATCAAAATCCTTTCCTAATCTATGCAAAAATCATGATCTTGCACCCTAGAACCATCTCAAACTCGAGATCTTCACCAAAGGGAGCTAAGGCCAAAAATCACTTCATTTTCCTTCCATTTTCTTTGCAAAACCGAGCCCCCACACCCAAGGTGAGCTTCATACCCCCTATTTTTTGTTTTTATGAGTTTTGTGGGGGGGGGATACAAGTGAAAGTGTAGATCTATATGTGTTTTGTATGCCTTGTATGATTTCCATGCTTATATGTATGCTTTTGTGTGTTATAATGTTGGATCTAGCCATAATACCCCTCAAAACCGAGATATATCTTGTGAAAAATGATTTTTGCTTCAAATATATTTCTACATACAAAGTGTTTAAAGAAAAATGGTTAAGTGGTTTAGTAACAATTTTCTTTGGATTAAAAACACAAATTTTGGGCCTAAAATGTGAAAAATACAAAATTAAGGGTCTAAATTGGCATATCACGAATTCTGCTGGATGAAGTGTGCCAAAACAGTTTCCATAAATCAATTTCTGGAAATATACTCATTTAGGGGATTAAAAACATAAATTCCAAGCTTAATGGGCTAAAAATGACATTTTTGGCCCAATGAGGCCCATTATGCGAATTTTTCTGTTTTGGAGGGCCAAAACTGTGATTTTCTGTAAAACAGTGGACTATAAGTGTTCCAAATCCTTTTCAAAGGTTTAAAATGCTTTTTAAGTTTAAAAAGGACCAAAGTTGCAAAAATTTTCCAATTTGGGCCAAAATTGTCAAAGTTGCGAAAAGAAGGGATTAAAACCGAGAAAACTGCATTTTCAGGGACTTAAACTGTTTTCTATGAAAAATATGCTGAAAAATATTAATTTCAATAATTTTTGGTGTTAAAATGTCAAGAAAATTAATTTAAGGACCAAACCGGGAAATATTAAATAAAAGGGGTGAAAATGTAAATTTTACAAATAATGAGGGGCTGAAAACAGAAATATTTCAAGGCTAATTCAATATACACAATTTGATTAAATAATAGCATCGCGACTATCGACGAAATACAACACATTACAATACCAAAAGTCGTTGTTAAACGAATTGGCTCGGTCTCGAGCCAATAGAAATCTACAACTACTAACTCTACGACACTACGGTTCATATAAATAACGTTTGGGAACTTAGCTTACATACGAGTGTGCACAGACGTCTACGCACCATCTTCGGGCCCCAAAAGTGTAAAATCTTGCTTGTTGGGCCTAGCTAGCCCAATGACCTGATCTTAAGGCCCGAAGACGCATATTTTCTACGAAGTGTTGAGTTTCACCGACTCGGCACAACGTAGAGGGACTTTCAATGGCTTGTATACCACTGGTCCCCAAGGGTCCTTGGTATTGCTAGAAAAGTCTGCATATTTTACGAGGCGGGTCGGGGACCCCTCGCACGCATATTATCCCCAACCGATTAATAGAGTCATCGAGGCCTTCGTGTCCTCTTACTCTTCGGATGTGGGACGACACATAGTCAGGGCGGCTGGATAACGTGATTTGTACGAACGACGTCTTCGGGATCGTTGGTATGGCTATGAACTGGGCGTTTGTGTAATGCGGGTTCGTAGTAAATAATCATGCTCAAAATAATCCAACGTCGCCTGGGAATGACACTCCTATCCTTGTAATGGTTTCAACGCAACTTAACGGTTTTTCAAAGGATTAGGAAAACATCGGGTTTTCCTAGGTTTTTCAAACATATCGGATTCGAAACGCATACAATTTTTAATAAACAATTTTCACAAGTATAGAAACAAACATGCATACCTATGGATCTCCACAAACGTCTTCGAAAGTTTTTCATTTCAGAAAATATCGGATTTTCTGGTGGTTTTCAAACAATACAAACATTGGATTTCAAACATTACTTATGAACTCACCAACATTTCATATGTTGACGTTTTTCAAAATACTTGTATTCTCAGGGAACCAGTGAACCAAGGGAAATCATATTCAGTGACGGTTGTAGTTTATCTATGTATGAATTGAACAATTTAATTCTTGGGAATGTACTGTGTAACCAATGAATTTCATGTAAACACTACTGGTTGTACTGTATTGATGAATGGTGACGAATGTTGTTATGTTTCATATATATTCAATGTCATGGTATACAATTGAGTCACGACAGCCCCCGGACGTTTCCGCCGTCTGGTTCGGGGGTGTGACACATCTCATCAACAAGCAATTCCACGAGCTCTAAGCTATAATTGTTACTAAAGGTGTGGTATTATTTATTCATTTGTCTCATACATCATGTTGTACATGAGATATGGATCACCATCAAACTCATTTAGTGTTCAACTTTTAGTAAGGCCTTAAATGTCTAACTCTTAGTCAATAAGATGAAAAATCCCAGTTTAACGACATACGCCCATCATTGTAATTCATGTCATACCCAACAGTGGCCCTTACAGCTTCCATTTATGGAACATCTTTAAGCCATGTCAAAGCACAACAATTCCTACACTTCTAGTCCCAAATATGTATCTCAGGTCTAAGAATACAAAGATAAAACCTTGATCAAAAAGTTACTCTTGACTATGATACATAAAGTGATTTTGATTCTAGTAAGGTCCAATAAATTTTCTCCTAATAAACTACCTATGAAGTTGGTAGCAACTCTTGCTATTCTCATCTCCATGAGAATCACCTAATCCACTCATATTTGTCTTACCTCATAGATTCTCCCACAACTATGAACGACTATGGACATTTAGAATAACCTAGTTATTCAAGTATTTAAACATGATAATATAGAGCACAACAATGATTTAATGAAAGACTATATCTAATATATCAACTTATTACAACATATGTTGCTTGTACTGTTCTAATATCCGAATACTAAATTTCAATCAAATACATCTACTTATATCAACAAGGCCTTATAGCACCATCTTTACTTTCATGCTTTAGCTAACGAAGGAGCTTTGTTAAGTATATTTGACAAACTTGATTTGTATAAACTTTGCAAATACAAACATTTTCAGTTATATATATAAATCATATACAAAGAAAACTATTGATAATTTATTAGATACTTAAATATGACACAGATACCTGAACAACACTATACTCTAACTTTGACGTGTAACTATAGTTAAGATCTGCATAGAACCACTATCCATGTAACTTTATCTTCATTCAAAATGAGGACACGCTCGATTTTGATTGAGAGCCATCTCAATCTATTTGGAAGTTCAACATATGTGTAATTGCATAAACATAGTTTTCTTTCAAATACTCCGCATATTAGGAATATTCCTATAGTTCCTACAAGTACTTTAGAATTTTCCTTTAAGTCACACGGTGAGTTTTTCTTAGATTTTACTGGTATCATTCGACATGCTCCTAGCATACTACTTATTTTTCCTTCATGCATAATCATGATATATATGATTAGTCCAATTGTAGCAGCATATGAAATACAATCATATTATCTAGTTCAAAACATTTCACTAGGATTCTGCTTAAAATCATGTCATGTGGTATTTGACAAGATAACTCTCTCATAGTCCTTTATCTTAAGCTCCTTAAGGTCCTTGACAATTAAATTTTACTTAATCTTTTAAGTTGCCATGATCTATCTATTTATATCTTTATTCCAAGAATTAGTATCTCAATCACATATAAGACTAGGAATGTTACTGTGCTCCCACTAGCTTCGTAGAGAACACAAGATTCATCTTTATTTATAATTAAATCACACTATGTAATTATGTAATAAGAAAAAGATTCTTACTTCAAGATGGTAGCTTAAATATGAAAAGATTTTCATTCATGTATGTTTTCTCCTTTAAATACTTACTTACTCCTTAAATCCGTAATATATAGAGGACGATTAATCAAGCTCATACTTGATAATCATACATGAATGCATCTCTTTGTGTTCAATTAGTTTCTGATCAACTATTGAGCGTATTCAATAATAGTTGAAAACTTTCTAGTTCCAAACTATGATGCATTTAGCTTATGGATCTTTAGCTCTTAAAGTTCCATATTGCTTCTACTTAGCAAAAGAACTTTCTAAGTATATGTCTTATGGAATGACAATTAGTGGGATTAGTAGAGACTTCATCTTAAACATTCATTTAGGATAGTCTACATAAGGCAATTAGTAGATGCTAGAGTGGTTAAGATTATTGTCTAACATAAGCTCAATAACTTTATACCTTTTGGATAAGGATAAACCATTATATCCTTTGTCTAATGAAAGTATTTAATCTACTTGTTTGGTTGGAAATATATATATATATATATATATATATATATATATATATATATATATATATATATATATATATTTGTTGCAGTGAGCATAATTACAAAATTTGAAAAAGTAAATAGTTATTTTAAAACATCTGAAAAGTCTATGTTTTATCCTCCTCAAAAACATGTACTATCAACATTCAACTAGTAGGAATGTGACCCCATCCCACTAGAGAATATGAAGGCTACCCCGAAGATCCAAAGACAAATCTAAGTGACCAAGTGATCATATGCCACAAGAACCATACAAATTGATGAGTAAGTGTTTTTGACTGAATGAGTTGTGAATCGATTCCACAATCATAAGATGTTCCAAGAAAAATTGGTTTACAAAACTCATTTTAGTTATTACAATGAATGGTTAATGATGGTCCCGTTAAGTTGTATTTTAATCTTGATGATGAAACAAGTTTAGCAAATGAAAAGTTTCAATAATGACGAGTAAAAGTCGTCAGCGAAATCAACTAAGTATCTATCACTGCATCTATTCATGGATTGAAAATATTACATATATCACTTATGTATAATTCCTTGACAAGACTTTTGTTCTTTAACTACTAATAGATAGATAACGACACATATGACTCATCTTCCCATATTAATAACAGTCACATATATCTCGAATCAGGAGCATTTGCCATAAAAAATTTCATCTTTTTGAAGTTGGTATATGTGTTAAATATTTATATGGTCATGATGATATTACATGGATATGTTTGAATCAAATGTCATTTGATTAATTAGGTATTATGATCAGAACTATCAATTTAACGAAAATTTATAGATTTACTTCATAAATGACATTGTGAAAAAATATTCTTAAACATAAAATACATCGTTTTGGAACATGAATGTGAACATCCATTAAACAATAAGTAGATTTATGTTTATTCATAAATTTACAACTGTTACATGTCCCTATAAGAATAGGTACAAAACATCTATCGTTCAAATACAAACTATAACAATATCTTGTTATATCCTTAACACGAAATACCATTCGTCTATAATAAGTTGCTTGTTTTTTCCAAAACATTAGCACATAATATCAATTAAAAGTGTCACATGAATTATAACATACTCAAGTGAATGATGGAAAAATAAATAGTTTTATCATATAGATATCTGAAGTCTTGTCCAAGTCATATTTCTTCAGCTCGATGAGATTGTGAGGAGCTATTCCTCTTTTAATGTCTAGTTTCTTCCACAATAGAAACAAAACTAATCATTTGGGCATTTCTTGATTTCTAGGATTATGTTTATTTCCCTTTACTGAATTATAGGTCTATTTGAGGACACAATCTCTTAGACTTTGTTTGTTCAACGGTCGAACAGATTTGAAGCGCGTTCTACTATTCTGATTGAATATCTACTTTACTTGACGGGACATTTGACATGTTTCATGATTATCCAAGACTTTTTGCAAGTCAAGGGAAAATTTTCTAGTATGATGTGAGACACATCAACATCATCACGATAATACTTCCATCAAAGCATCATGATCAGACTGACTGGTTTGTAGAGGTTATTTAGGTATGGAATCTTTTAGTATATATAATTTCTAGTTATCCTTATGGAAGAACCTCACTGTATTATACCAGTTATACAATTTATAACCATCAAATGTTACTGTCTCTTGAAACTCAACAAGAGAGAGAGAGACTTTGCAGGAAGTAAGAGTGATCAGTTATTAACAGAATTTAACAAAGTTTCATTTAGTATTTTCAATATTAAGTCTTTAAAAATTAATACCTTTTATTTTTTCTTAAAAGATTAATTTACTAAAGTCTAGGATCTAAGTAATGGAACAAGTAAATGGTTAGGTGACATTTATCACACAAGATTTCGATCAAGTCTTTTTACTTGAAACTAGTTGTAGTATTGCAACTAACTAGTGACAGGGTAACCTTTTAGTCACCAGAAACTACAAAACTACCCTGAACATCATAAGACAATCTTAGTGGTTAAGTGACCCATCGCCCACTAAGACCATATAAATAATACCGAATGTTCTTCAAAAGGATCACAATGACTTGCATTTTAAGAAAGGTTATATATATATATATATATATATATATATATTAGGAACTCAAAATTGGTAGGATCCGTAAGGATAAATATATATCATTGATTATGAATAATGAATGGCTGAAATTAATTTGCATTTTCAGTTTTTAATTAATAAACGCAGTGGTAGTAATGTAATTAATCCGCCTTCTTAGAAAAATTCCTAGAATGGCCATAAATTGGAGGGGCTGAAATGTAAAATTGTAACATATACACACCTAGGTAACTCTTCCATTACACGCCTCCGGTCGCACCTCCTACAGTGCGCCAAGTGTCTACAAAATAAGCACAATCATGAAAATTTGAATTATTTTATTTTATTTTTTATATTTATACAAAAACATAGAAATTTTTTTTGCAAAAATTATAAAAATTTAAAGAATACTTATACTCACTATTCTAATGACTTTGTAAAATGAGTTTTTGAAAAATAAGGTGTTTTTGATACCAAACTTGATTTCAAAAGATTAAAAGTTTTTTTTAAAAAAGTTTTGAATATAACATGATGAAAATAGAGATGATTCAAAATATTTATGATTTAAAAATATTATGATTCATAGTGTTTATGATCCTTAACTTGTTATGATCTAAAAAGATTTTGATTCAAATATTTAATGATCCTTAATTATTATATTTTTTATGATTCAAAATTAAATGATTAAAAAAATATAGTGATCCAAATGTTGTATTGAACAAAAACTTTATTTAATTCAATATATTATGAGCCAAATTAATATGATCTAAAAATATATGATGCATAATATCGTTATAATGCAAAATATCATGATTTAAAATTTTATGATCCAAAGATAATATTATTCATAAAAAAGTATGAATGAAAAATATTATGATCCTTAATATTCTTCTTATTTAAAATTTTATAATTGTTAAACATTAAAAGTCAAACCGATATTTAGTTAAAAAAAATAATAATAAAAAAAAAAAAGAAAAATAATAATAATAAAACAAAAAAAAACCCTACTATCTTCAAGTATGTGGTAAAGATATTAAAAAAATAAAAAAAAACTTTTAAAAAAATGAAAAAAATAAAAAACAAAAAAATAAAAAAATATATAAAATCTTTAAAACTGAGCATATATCTATTTAAAGAAGAAATTTTGAATTTTTTTAACGAAAAATAAAAAAATAAATAATAAAAGAACGAAAAAAACGAAAAAAATGAAAAAGAAAAGAAAAACATATGTAAATGATGTTCCATGAATTTTCGTTGCACATATTTATTTCCTCGAGTCCGTATTACGTTCCATGCACATGCGCCGTGTACGAACACATCACGACCAAATAAATGCGTTTGACGTTTATGCCCTTGACAAAATAATTGGTGGAAAATAGTTCTTGCGGTTCTTATCAATTTTTGGGTTCCTACCGGATCCGGACCCTATATATATATATATATATATATATATATATATATATATATATATATATATATATATGTTTTACAAATATGATTATTAAACATCTGGTCTCAAGAATATTGTATTCATTCAACAATTCATGTACCATTTTGTAAAATTCATATCACTTGTCATGAGGTTCTTTAAGTACTAAATAAAACTTGATTTTGTTCACTATTGGCCGTTGTCAGTTTTAAACTAAAATCCAGTATTTTAAAGTATAGTCGTATAGCAGTTTTAAGAACCGGTAATAGTCTTAATAAAACTTCATTTTATACTTAAGGCTTGGAGTTTTGGATGAGTTCTAAAATTACAATTTTAAATATTTTTTTAATAATAAAAAACTTATGACTTTATGAATTTGTAGAATAAACTTATTTTATTTTATAAACTCAATTTTATACATCTTTTGTTAAAAGTCATATTTTGATAAACCAAAACTTGGGTGATGATACTTACGATTTAAATCTCATTTGGCATGCATAAAACATAATATCAACATGTTGTGTTATGTTTAAAATACTAGTATCATATATTATGTTTCGACGTAAAAATAATCGTAGTTTTATTATTGTCGTTATAACATTATAAGCCAATTGTAGTTTTTTTAATTAAAAAAATCCTTATTTATTATAAAGATATGGAGTTTATATAATGATTAAACACTTTCTTAAAGATTTTAAATATTTTAAATTTGACTATTTATAAGTTTTACAATAAAACTGTTTTTAATAAAAAATCAATTTTAACATGTAAACCGGTAACCGGTAATTTTTTTTATAAACATTCGTTTGTAAACATCCTATGTTATCTTTTATTTTTTTTAATGAAACTCCAAGTGATATTATTTTATGATAAAATGTTATTTATCTTGTAAAAATCATTTTAATACATCAAACATAGCATACAACAATCATAAAATAAACATTACATGCATGCATTAAAATGTGTATTTACCAAACCATATCTAGTAATAATTTTTGTGAGCCATCACACGAATTGTTAAGTCTTTCCTAAAAGACTCAAGGGACACTTCAAATTCTCTTCAATCTCCCACTTGCCACAACAAATCTTGCTTGCAAAAAGAACTTTAAGTCTTCATGTTGTAAATGTTGTAACACCTAAACCATTAAGACTATAATTAAGTCCAAAACCAAGAGTAGAAACCCATGGTTGGGATTTTGTTCTTGTGTTGTTAAGTCATCTTCAATGTGGTCATTTCTTCATCTTGTTACATTTAAAAAAAATACAACTAATCTAACTAATTTATTACATAAAATAAACAAAAGAAAAAAAATACCTATTTATGTATTACATCTTATGAATAAATAAATATCCACCAAACACAACACAAAGATACAAATGACTTGTTTATACATAGCAACATATCAAATATAATAACAAACAACTCTTTGTTTTTTCTAAGGTAAATTTTATAAAATGCATGAAAAATGGTTATATATAAAAACAAACAATTTTAAACAACAAATTGCCAAAGAAGACAAATATTTACATTTCTTAACTAAAAGAAATTTGTGCATGTTTTCCAAAAACCAAAGATTATCAAAGACAAAAATTCATTATAATCTATAAAATATGGCTCTGATACCACTTATGGATTATGATCCAAAATATAAGTTAGTTTTTCATAAAAGCAACAACGAAAGTCTTACAAAAAATAACAAGTTTATTTTCAAGTTCATAACAAAACCAAACCATCTAGGATCCATTTATAAGGTTAGAATGATATTAAAAACAACCATAACAAAACAAAACCTACTTGATTTTGGGGTGTTGATGAAGATAGAAAATCAATGAGTACGATTTTCTCTACATGTATCAACCATCAAGATTGAGATACTTGGAATGCTAGTTCCTTCTTGTATTCTTGAGTGTATTAAGCCTTTATGCACTTAACTTAAATAAACACTAAAGGAGACAACTCAATAAGGCTTCTACTCACCAAACTAGCTTCAAGAGAGAGAGAGAGAGAGAGAGAGGTAGGGAGTAGAGAGAACTTTCGGATGTCATATGGAAGAATAGAAAAAATAGTGAAACAACTAGCCAAAACCTCACGCAAAAGCCTTCCTTTTATACTCGTATGCAAGATATACATTTACATTATAATAAGATAAAATGTTGGTAGCCTTTAGAAGCATAGGAGACAATGGATGGAGGTAGACAAGCACCCTCCCATGCTCCATGAAGTTTCGGCTATGCCTAAGAAAGAAGAAAAAAATTTTCTTCTAGTTTATTAACCATAGTATGTTAACTCATTAACTTAATCATGGTTAACCAAAGTATCCAAAAAATTTGTACATGACTTATTTTATCATACCATATGATATAATAACTACTTATACTCTCTTTTAAGTATTATTTTCACAAAAAAATAATGATTCCCTAACTAAATACAATAATTTATTAATAATAACATTAATAATAAATGAAAAAATGTGAAAACTTGATAAATGTGTGACCCTATATGATCAATCACTCAATAATGATTCTTCGACATATAGATTCAAACAATACATATAAAAGTCATATAAGACATCAATACGAATCAGACAATTCTAGCATGCAATCCTGAGCAGATCCACAACCTACATTCTAGCGTGCAAAATAATTCGTAGAAAAAAATACAAAATAATATCGTTAAATTGGGAATTACTTACTTCTTGAGCTCAGACCGACTGTACCCATCACACCTTCCTATTATTAGAAAATCCTTTTAGAAAATTGTTTTGTTAGATAAAAGCATTATATTTCAAAAACTTATGTAGAAAATCTGTAAGTCCTCCGTTTGAGTTCGGATTCATTGTAAGGCTCGCCCGAGTCCCAGAAACCAAGGCTCTGATGCCAACTTGTAACGTCCCAAAAATTACAAATAGATTCTCATTTAAAAATTAGATTAGCCAATTGAAACTTTAACTTAAAATCAATAAGTGACATTCATTTATTTGAATCCATAGTGTTATCAGAGTTAATTTATAAAAGTGATGGAAATTAATATCTATGATTTGTGTATACAATCTTGCCGAGATCCTTTTATGAACACGCTGCAAAAAGTTTCATCCACAACTATAAGCATAAATCCTACTGAATTCCCCAATATACCACATATTCCATCATACACACAACACATCCACACAAAGTTGTTGGCTCTAAAGCTGAACAACCAACTATCCTAGCACCATAAATAAAACATGCATAATAATCCTATATGAAGTAACAGGTCTACTCCAAACCTAAGTGAGTGTGTTATTGGCAAATCATAGTGTTATAGTCACATCCTGCCATGGGCCAACCCATGGTCTTTCTTGCCAATGCTCAGGTCCAAGTCATGGTCTTTCATATAATTTCCAAGGGCCAGATCCTTGTCTTTCATACGATACATAAAGTTATATGTAGTCAGACATCAGATAGACATTCAAATAGATGGTCCACACGAAAGAAATAAATCAAACAAGAACCATTTAATAAGGCTTTAGACGAAGAGTTCTCAGACTATCCAATTTAAGCACCTACAACCATTACCAACAATATCCCAACTAGTCATTATAACATAAACACTTAACATGTGTTGGCATATTACATACCCTTGGTAACTAGTGTTGGGTTTTGATAACCAAAAACGATCTTAATTTTATAAAAACATTTTTGTGGCAAAAAAATGACTTAAAAAATAATTAGTTTATTTTTAGATAATTTTAACAAAACCACTAAGAGGATCCAAATACGTGAACTAGAAAGATAGTAACAACCACATGATGTTTAAGAGATAACCTTTGAAGCTTTCAATCCCACTTAGAATTAGGGAGTTAATGAAGATAGCAAAAACTCTAGAATAGGATTTCTCTACAATGTACCCACCATGAAGAGTAAGGCACTTGGAATGCTAGTTCCCATATCGTATTTTGAGTTTTGTAAGCCTTTAAGTTCTTAACAAAAGCACCAAAGACTTGCAATAATCTTTAAAGGAAAGCATGAAGAAGAAGTAGCATACATGCTACGGTTTTGGTGTAGAAAAGCGGGAGATGAAGAGAGTTTTCAATAGCAAAAAATGCAAGCTCATGCATGTCTTTTATATTCCCATGCTAGTAAAGCCTGTATATTATAATAATATAAAGTAATTCTAGCATTTTAGATGCATGGGGAACAAATGATGAAGGTTGACAAGCAACCTACATGCTTAGATAAAAAAAACTCGGCTATGTGATTTTAAGAAAATGACAAAAGGGTTAGACTAGTTTCCTTAACCAAAAACTAACTAACCATGTAACGTCTGCAAAATCAGGTTGAGCATTTCAAATATAATATAAGTTTTGTATTAAGAAAAATAGGAAAAATCAACCAAATCATCTGTAAATCGTGAAAATAAGTGCTCATATATATATATATATATATATATATATATATATATATATATATATATATATATATATATATGGAAAAGGGAATGTGTGGTTGTTAGGTATCTAATATAGGTATAGACCCTTTCAAAAACTACATTGTTTTTGGACTAAAATTAAAACCATTTTCGTTTCCATTTGATTGACTCAGCTCATTTATTTTATGCAAACAACACGCCTTCGAACCTACTTCACGAGTTACATCATCCTCAGAGAACATACATCGGATAAGGACTCCCAACATCTACGGAGCCTCTGTGAGAAATCGACTAAAACCTCAAACTACATCATTTTCTAAGAAAAAAGGACGACCTCATGGTTTGTCGTAAACCCTAATTCCTATCTATTATGTTATTCGAGTTCCATTTTTTTTGAGATCACAGGGTATTGTATATGAGTATATCACATCCTACTTTATTTAATTTGGAGTTTTAATCTTTGTAAACTGGTTTTTTTTGCTCTTGATACAGACTTCAGAATATAAAAACGATTACAAATTGGGTGTTGCTGTTCTTAGGAAATATATTTTGATTTTCTATGCTCTGTTCGTGACCATGTCACAGGTAAAAATTAAATAAAAGGCTGTTTTTAATACCTACTCTATCTATACACATGCTCGACAACACATTTATTTTCATGTAATCATGTTATAATCAAGTTCCTTATCAACGATTGCAACATTGTATATTTCTTCATGAGATTTATCGTCTAAAACATGTCTAAATTCTAGTACTTCTCCTTTATTTCTTTATTATATATTCAATTTATCTCCACTGAATTGAAAGATCACAACTTTCGTTTACAAAAAGAATTACAAAATTTGCCTTTACTTCCTATATACAACTTGATTTCGTTTATGTAGCAAGGTGAGCCTTCCGTGAGTGCCTATGTTTAATAAGTACAATTACTAAACCATTATGTTTGTACAGAGTGTACATGTTGAATAACATATTCAACTACATGGGTGTTTTTCTTGATACATGACATACCTAGCATTATTAATCTGGAAAATCAAGCAACATAAGAGCCTTTTGAGACATATAACATAGAAGATATTGACATAAATGATGTCGATACAGGTCTTGAATATGATGAATCTGAAGTAAATGATGAAAATATCAAGGGAAATGTTTTTAATAGCCGTCATAATGCATATTAATTTTATAATTGGTATGCCTTTTTACATGGATTTGGCATACATATTCATTGGGATTATAAGAATAAGACAACAAAGGAGGTTTATCGTAAGATGTATGTATGCAACAAACAGGGTTTTAAATGAGTACAGGGTGATAGGAATGCAAAGAAACGTCGTAGAGATTTACGAACAGGATGCTAAGCGATGCTTTGGATTTCAAAAAGGAAAGATGAAAAATGGGTTGTGGATATTTTTAATGATACACACAAGCATGAGTTGAACGTTACACCAACGAAAGTTCTTAAACATCGTTCCCTTGGAAAGTTCCATCGGTCAGTGACATGCAAATCTCTTATGGTGGAGCTTGGTCAGTGAGGGTTGAAGTCATCTCAAATTAGAAGGTTGTCAATGCAATGAAATCTATAAATGAAGTTGATGTTACTTCCGACCAATGTGTTGAAATATTATCTGAGTAACGAAGGAAAAACAAAGGTAAGGTGTTTTACGGGCTTATCAAACATTTTCAAGGTAAAGCATTGGTTGATATCAACCAATATTTTTCCGTGGATTTGTATGAGGATGGGACTCGTAGAAATATTTTTTGGGTCGACGGAAGATCAAGGGATTCATATACTAAATTTAGGGATGTTGTCGTGTTTGATGTGACATACATGACAAACAAATGTAAGATGCCATTTTCTCCTTTTATCGGGGTGAACCATCATGGCCAATCCATACTCTTTGGTGGTGCATTGCTAGAAAATGAAAAAGAAGAAACTTTTAATTGGTTATTCGATTATTTGTTGAAGTGTTTGTTTAGTAAGTATCTATTGGCAATAATAACGGACCAAGATAAAGCTATGGGTAATGCAGTTAGCAAAGTGTTTCCAAACACTCGACATCGTTTTTGTGCATGGCACATTAAAAATCATGAGCTAGAACATCTTTGGCCTCTTGTAGCCCGTTATAGTTATTTTAACGAATTTTATAGAGAATGGGTAAAGAGTGATACCATAGAAGAATTTGAAACCAATTGGGAAGATATATGTGATAAGTATAACTTAGAAAGTAATAGATGAATAACAACGATGTATTACCAACACAAACATTGGGCTAAAGCCTTCTTGAAGGATGTATTCTTTGTTGGCATGACAACAAGTGGACGAAGTGAGAGCATTCATTCATTTTTTGATGGGTTTGGTAATTCCAGGACCATGTTGAATGAATTTGTAATACAATATGATAATGTAGTTGAATCTCGAAGAGTCGCTGAAGAAGACGAAGACTTGAAGACCATGAACACAAAAGCAGTTCTTTCATCTGTTCATCCAATAAAAGAATAGGTGGGTCAATGCTATACTAGAAACATATTTGAGGTTTTTAAAAAAGAATAGATAGAAGCTATGGGTAATTTAACTCATGAGACATTAAGCAAAACTACAGAAGAAATTAGATATCGAGTTAGGCATGTGAAAGTTGATAAATCACATTGGAGATTTGTTAGCTTGCAGTTCGTGAATCAAGTAAATGTCAAGTGCTCGTGTGCTAAGTTTGAAACGTATGGAATATTATGCAAGCATAGCATGTATGTGCTCAAGAAGAGAAATGTTGAAACCCTTCCTGATCATTATATTTTACCGAGATGGACAATCGATGCTAGGTTCAAGGTAGGTAATATCAATATTGGATTAGCAGAAATGAATAACAAAAATGGAGTTATTGAATTAACCTTATGGTGTGTGCGTGTAAACTATACTAAATCTATTGAACTAGCAAGAGACTCCCATTCAGAGATAAAAAAATTATTACTTTTTTGGTAAAGTTTATAGAAGATCAAGTGATTCGTAAAAAGCTAAAAGGCTATCATAATGCATCTCAAGAATTTTGCACGGGAATTTCTCAAGTTGACATGATGCCTCAAATATCTATAAGGGAACCTCTTCTTCCAACAAATACCAAATGTTGCCCTAAAAATGCAAATAGAATTAAGTCTTCACTAGATGTAGTGAAGAAGAAGAGAACTTGATCTTACTGTAAGGGACTAGGTCATTATGTCAATGGGTGTCCAATCAAAAATGTATTATTTATCTGTTTTTAATAATTGTAATGGGTCATGTATTTTTCTAATGCTTACTTTTATTTGTATCAGGCAGAGTCCGCTTTACAAGGAAAATAATGATGTTAAGTTGATTGATTTTGCTTACTTTTATTTGTATCTGTCATTTGATTTTGCTTATTAGACTACCAGCAGAAACTTTATTCTTGAGACATTGATGGATTGTATTTTTTCTCGAGATGGTTAAGTTTTTAGTTTATGGAGTAACGTCCCTATTAATAATAGACCATCGTCATATATATATATATATATATATATATATATATATATATATATATATATATATATATATATCCCCGTAAACAATTTAGGAATACAAAAAAAATCACTACAATTGTGGCTAATATATTCTTGGGAAAGAGATTAGTAAACAGAATAATAATCAAAACAGTGCAAAAACAAGTGAAATTAATAGCAATATCAAATTAAGATGCTATTATGCCTTAAAAGTAAAAGTAAGTGTTCTTTTTGATTAAAACGAGGTGCATTATGGTCTTAAAATACTTTATAAAGATTAAGTTGTTATTTTTTGTCAAAAAAGTGTAAGTACACTGCTATTTATGGTTAAAAGTCATAGTACGCTGATATTTCGTTTCATAATAAGTACGTGGGTTTTAATGTAAAAAATACGATTAAGTTGGTAATTTTTAATCGAAATTAGTAAGTACATTGCTATTTATGGTTAACAGTTCTAGTACGTTGCTATTCTGGTTTATAATGAAGTACATGGGCTTTTATGTAAAAAAATATGATCAACGTGTTAATTCTTGTCAACAAGTAAGTATATTACTACTTACAGTTAATAGTCATAGTACAATGAAAAGTACACAGGTATAAACATCGGTCATTAGCCAAACAAAACCATAATGTAGGTACATTGATATTATTGGTAAAATGTAAGTACATGGTCGTTTGGCAAACTAATATATGACACACCGATAGATAAAACAATCTCTATAAATATACAATTTTGGTCATAATTGTTGGGTTATGAGCATTGTAACACTCCTAAGTGTACATGCAACCCTAAATACCATGGATCTATGTTTTGTCTATTATACATGCAAATATGAATATTGCAAGGTATTACCCTGACTAGCATACAATCTTTGATACTTGGGTAATAAAATGGATAGAATACATACCTTGTTGATGTAGCTTGACTCCATGAAGCTCGAGAGCCTAGTGCCCCAAGTGTGACACCTTAAATGGTTCACACAACATCAAATGCACTTGGAATAACTTAGAGAGAAATGATACACTTCATGAAATCGGATAGCCCTCACCATTCCTTCATAGTGTCTCATGGTCGGAGATTTTGACAAGAATAAGATGCTTATATAGTGTGTCACAATTAGGGTTATGCCATGTAAACCCAAATTGTCATGGCCTTTCATTTCCATGATCCATGGGTACAAAAACACCTTGGAGCATCCTATGGGCTTTAGCCTAACTTGATAATCCATGGAGCATTAGCCCATTATACAAGTATGGATGATTTACACAATGAACCCATATATTTAATTAGTCTCCTTTTGATCACTTAATTAATTCCAAATTAATTATTGATCAATACTAATTAAATAATCTTAATAATATATTAGAACTTATAATATATTACCAAACCTTAAGTGTTATTTATTTCATTTTAGTCTATCCAAATGCATGATGCCATGCAACCCAAATGGACCATGTCGGGTCGGGTCAAGTATATACCAAATATAGTTATGGACTTACATGCTAATCCAACAGTCTCCTACTTGGATAAGTCTAAAACTATTATTGCGTATGACTTCAAAAATCAACGGGCAATCGTAGCTCTGAAAAGCTGCTGTCGAACTCGGACCTTGTCGATGAACTCTATCCTTTGTCAATGACTTGTCCATTAGATAATGGATCATATATTCCTCCATTCTAGATATCATATGGACCGAGACATGCATTATAATCATTCTCTCTGTCCATTTGTTGTTTCCCGATTTCCGATTCATGATGACTGACCGATTGAACAGATCAACTCAATCCTGGCTTGGCCAAGCACTCACATGTATCATCATTAAATCATCGAGGGGCCCATGGATATCGCTTTTATCCCGAAGGTAAAAGGAATGGATAAACTTCGACTCATATGGCTTGTTCTACTACTTGTTGAATCATACACAAAGGCACGTTTTATATCATCGAGTTACCAATGCGGTTTTGTGAAATCAATGTATAACCAACTCATATTAACAACTCATATCTCTAGGTTTGAAAAATATATGAAATTATCGTCTCATGATCACTCGTGATAATATCCATGAAGTGATTCCAATGAGCGTGGGTTAGATCCAATACTTAGAACTTATGAGCACTCATGAGTGTTGTAGCACCACTTTGTCCAACATCTTAGACCTCTAGAAGCCAACCCATGAGAATCTTGATTCATATCTACTTCCAACATATGACCGACTATGGATGGTTTGAATAACTTAGTCAATCAGGAAGAACGGCCTAGTTATTCTGGAAGTCAAAACATGCAAAGTGAAACACAAGAATAATCGAATCCAATATGGTCTCAAAACTTATGAATATAAATAAAACATATTTTATTTATCATCATATTGATTACCCATCATTCATTGCATACTGTTTCAAACTATCAACTTTATACTTGAATTAAAACAATAGATGCCCCATGCTCCAAGCATGTACACTATGTTTTTCTAAACACTAGTCATGCCATACACCAAGTATGCATACTAAGTTTGTATATGATCTTTACATTGTGAAATAGATCGATTGAACGCAATTCCAATGATTCTCATTTCACAATCCCAATTCCTTACTGTAAGTGTAAGAATTCCAAATTCTTGCCATTTACCTAAATCTGTTAGATTCTAAACTTATATGCATTGGTCCTCTTGTAATGATTATGCACAAAGTCAGAAAGTCTTGTCAACATACATTATAGAGTATTCCAATGGAGATCATTCCACGGAAACGAAGTCTCAAATTCCAAGTACATTGCTTTGAACATCCTTCATGCATTAAGTTTCCTAATCTTACACAGATTTGATGAATAACTTCCACCTATGGGAACAACTCCATATTCCCATTTTCACTATCACTTCTGAACAAGATTTGCCTATTTTTAGAATATGTGAATATGGTCCTTCCAAAATTAACACCATACTTCCAACTGTCCCTGAGCAACCAATCTTTGGAAAACCTTAGATTGTCCTTGACAATTGCTTAATCCTTTTAGTCATATCCAATTCTAGACCTTTTCCCTTCTTAATTCCCCAGGTATTTGGAAATTTTTTAGAAAGGATGAATATTATAGCATATGCAATCGATCCTATATCCGAAGCATATAGGAAACGATTCATGATGTCTCACATAAAGACATGGTACTAGACCAGTCTTTTTGCTACAATATTTCTATTTGCCAAGTTCTCATAATTTAGATTATGAAAAGGGACGCCGTAATCATAATCTAATTTTAGAACGCAAATAATGTACATATATATAGAATTTCCTTTTGTTGAGCCATTCTAACACAAAATTCATATATATATATATATATATATATATACATATATATCCTTGACTAAATTTGATTAAAACCTCAATCTAAGCTTTTAGACTTGAAATGAAGTATAATTTTCTTTCCCTTAATTATAGCAAAACAACTTTTCCCAATTGAACTTTTGTTTTTCTATAATTAACATTGCTATCTTGCAATACTAATAATAATTATCATGCTCCCACTAACATGATGATTATTAACATAACACTTATGCTCCCATTAGCTTTGACATATAGTTAGAAATTAGCTAGACTTCTAGAAATCAATACTATATTGAATTTCTTACCAAAGTTCTGACTTCTGATACGAGATGCTTTGATCATACACCTTTCCTTAGATAGCACACATGTGTGTCTAAACAATTTCAGAACTGTGAAAAGGGATACCATAATCATAGTCTCAATTGTTTAGACCTTTTCCATTTCTCATAAGTCTATGTTAGTGTGCCAGTTAACCACACACACTCCACTAAGGACTTTGAGAATTCAAATATCATAATTGTTATCTACTTAACATCTACTTAGTGAAAGTGTTTCCTCACCATCATTTTCATGAATCGGAGAGAAACCTTATCACCCTTAGATTTTATGGTGTATGTGTTCTTATCCATGTGGATTTGTCAAAACCATAATCACAAGAGAAGGATAATGACAAATCCAAACTCATATGGACTGAACTCAATCTGAATTTCTTGCCACCTGGCAGCTCAAGGGCCTGCCATTGCTTCCAAGTTGTTATGCAACCAATTGAGAACTCTAAGAACTCATATGCAAAGCCAACTTTAACTGGAACGGGCACAGAAATAGAAATATGTCAACACGATAGTTATAAACCTCAAGTCATGTGCTAGTGTTAAACTACAGGTTTTTATTCTTGATTTGATCTTGAAATTCTTTTCTGGATCTTTAAGACTCCCACTGTCCTCTTGACATATAAGACTATCTTGCCAAATATTCAAGAGATAGTGGAGATTCTTTATCAAGACAAACACTTCACACAATTGGCCTTAAGTTGGTCTCTGTTTTATCCAAAACATCACAACTTACCAACTTCAAATGTACAAGAGTGGGACACGCTTTACTCTTACATTTGACTAGTGTTATAAACCTTCTTTAAGATGTGTCACTCAAGTTACAATCTTGGAGTATGACTCTAAGAATTGTTTTTGGAACGAAGTATGACTCATCTTCTTAATTTAACCATTTCCACAATTCTTGATTCCTCTTCTTAGCCATATGAATGCACTAATATGTCTATAGATGACCAATTGTGACATGGTTTCTTCATCATTTAGATGAACACAAAACATGATACTGAAGTACTCTCCCATCTTTTTCAGATTTGAGAAACTTTTATCCTTCTGCCTAATTTGATTCTTCTTATTCTTCCTGCCATACACTAAAAAATTTCCAATCCTTTAGAATTACACTTAAGCTTGTAAGTATAACCATATTTACTAAAATTTAGTAAATCATGATGAATAGTCTTATCGATCTTTTGTGGTGGACTTGACCAGTGCACAAAAATGTGTACTTGATCCCTTGGTCCTTCACTTGACTCACATATACATGTGAACAAGGAACTAGTCTTAATTTTCCAAAGCTGAAAGTTCTCATTCATCATACTGTATAACTTGTATGATGCCAAGTTTCTATCCAAATGAAAACTTGGGTGATGAGAATCTTTTCTTATTTGGTAAATTTAGACACTACCACAAATGAAAGAATCAAATTCATATTTTTCAATATTGCTAGAAACATACAAACATCAAGTTTTCATAAATGACATTCCAAGGAGATATAAAATAAAGTAAAACATTCTTTTATTTATTTATAAAATGCGGAAAAACTTTTCCTTATGATGCAACTTTAAATGAAAACTATGTTATTACATGTTTCCTAGCAATCTATCATAACTCCTAAGAGTAGCTAGAGAATCCGATCTTCAATCAAGTGATAGAAATCCATCTTCGTGGTCAGATTCATCATACTCTTTCTTTAAGTTTCCTTCACTTTGATTCTTAAAACATCAACATGTGACCCAGTCACATCATGTAATAAGAATCTCATAATAGAAACTTAACCGAGTTAGATAGTGGACTTTACCTGAAGTAGAGTCAAACTTATTGACTTTACCAGCCTTATGATCTTTCAGGTAAATTTGGCAGCTTCGCAACGAATGCTGTTTCCTTTTGGCGATAGAACCATATGGACCCTTTGGGAATGGTACATGGGACAATCTCAGACTTAGCATTTCTCATTACTAGTTGGTCAATCGAGTTGACTATGGCCAATCCCTTTAAATTGGGAAGAGAAAGCGTTTACTGGGTATCCAATGTAACCATTGTCAATGCCCAATGAAGGTTTGGAAAGTTGATCTTATAATCAAATTTTCTTTACTAGTTCTCAAATCATTTCTGATTCAGCAGCACCAAGCAAATATATAAGATCATTAAGGGTCATGTTATAGTCTGTTTCATAGTAGTCCTAAATGAACTCACTATGTGACTTAAAAAGTGATTAAACATCCGACTTTATTAAGACTTTGACACCCAACTCTCCCGGCTTTTCAATATGTGACTTCATCTCCAAGATGTGAGCACACATAGACCTTGCTTTCCATTAGGGCTTGAGTGACCTTGAACTTTTGGGTAAGGGAGAATAATTGGAGGAGGTGGAGGAAGTGAAGTTTCAGGAGATTTGGGAAGATCATAGACGTCTGAACCAGACATATTTTTGGGAGATATTCAAGATAGTTTATTTAAAGTCCTTAACATAACACCCAATATGAAATATTAAGGCTAGGACCCAACACAATATTTTATAACTTGGAAGTGGGATGCCGTAATCCAGGCTATAAAATATTTGAAGGTAGGTGAATGACGATTCACCAATATACACCATGAAAAATGAAATATATTATTAGGTTTTAATTGGATTTGAAACTCCTAGATCTTTTGAGATTCATTGAACTTTCAATGGCATGTTTCAATCTCGAGTGTGCCCTTCAGGTTTTGTGATTAGGATACCGATGATCTCAAAACAAGGTGTGAAGCAACCATGCAAATTACTTGGTACCCTTAATATTTACCCCTCAATCGATGTGCCGCTTAACCACACGTGCTCCACCGATACTATGATAAATATTAAGTTACCCTTTGCCTACCTTGTTAAATCCAGCTAGTGTGCTGGTTAACCACACGCGCTCCACTAATTGACTTAAGCAAAGTGCAAAGTGTAATTTCATGGATTAGCACCTTATTCACATTTTCCTAAAGTAAATAAGATTGGGAATTATAAAAAAAAAATTTAGTTACTTTATATTTATCACTAATACTTTTAATGAAGGGAGAATTATAGTCCTTGTCCTACCTGTTCGACTAACGACCCTCCACCAGTCAAGGAAGCGGTGGGTGAGAGTGGACACCTATTAAACTGCCATTTTATAGGCAGTAACCTTGTACCCCCTTATAGACCGACTTCATGAATGAGGCCTAGTAATGGTAAGACGACTTGCTCTTATACATATATAAATATTATTAACTTATAATATTATAAGTATAAGGGTTGAATTTTAACTTTTAAAATTCTAAGGGCTTAACTTGGAATTAAAGTATTCATAAGGGAAAACTTTTCAAATTCCAAAACTTGAGGGCAAGTTTTGAAACTATTCAAAACTATTCAATTCTGTAACTTATGTGATTAAAGTAGTTTTAATCCAAAAACTCTTCAAGTTCCATAACTTGAGGACAAGTTATGGAAGACTTTAAACTATTAGAAGAATGTGACTTTTCTTTATTCATAACCTATTGAAATATTTATGAGTTTTATGAATCTTAAATGTGACTTTTCATATAACTTGAGGAGAGGTTACAAAAAACACATTTTAGAATCAACTCTTAGATTAATATGTATTGAAAACAACAATTTCACATAACTTTTCTATTAATCTAAGCAACTCATAAGAATAAGATAATTCAAATCAAACTTTTTCATGTAATTAGCCTAATCCTTAAACTAATACAAAACATGAATCTATTGACAATTATCTTTGAAATTAGATTAGAATGAACATTACCACATCAAAAATAGGTTTATAGGTTCAAAAACAGATTAGGGTAATGATTCTAGTCCAATTTCAGCGTTAAAAGTCGAAAATATGATGTCTGGGGGTCCTACTCGTCGAGTGTATGAACCTACTCGACGAGTCGGATGAGTTTCTTCATGGAATCGGCGAGTCCATCAGGGGACTCGGCGAGTCCAGTGCCCAGACAACCCGAAAATTGATTTTTTCAGCATTTTTCAGCACTTTGCATCAAATATAATTGAAAACAAGCCTTGACTCTGAACAATAATGACCTTGTGTAACTTCATATTCTGAACACACTTGATCGACACATATAAGCACTGTAAAACTATTTTTCTTGACACAATGAGAACCATCAGTTTGTTCCTTAAAAACTCATGCTTGATTATCATCATAATGGACATGATCATTTGAAATATTCCTAAAAAGTACGACTTTGAATTCCATCCAACTTTCCTTTCTCTTTTTCAATTTGTGATGTTCATTCATTTATTCCATGAGACATACCTAAATTTAAGTACAAAAGGTTAACCGATGAACAAATATTGTGGAAAATAAATAAATTTAATAGTAAAGGGATTCAAACAAAAGTCAAATCCATCACTTGGACCACCAATCAACCCGAAAGCAATCATTGATTGTATTTGGATCAGTTTCTATCCTGTTGCCACTATATGCATCCTAATCATCCTCATACTATGAAATAAATACCCAAAATTTATAAATCACAAGAATAAATTGAGTTACAAACATAGAAAAGAACTTTAACTCAATTTAGAAAACATCAATTCAAGGCGTTACCATCATATGAACTTAAGACGTGTCGTACAAAACTACAAATAGTAAATTAAGAATATGACCTTTTGTTAACAATTGAGAAAATAACAAATTTGAATCATGTTAATGCATTAAAATCAACTCCATCAAACATCATATAGATATGCTAGTTTAGAAGGCATCAAAATCCTTATATGGAGATTGAAAATTATTCTTAAGCATTACATCAAATACTTGGAAGGCGTCTTTAAATGACCTTTACCACTTACAGACTTACTAATTTACAACAACAAGACCAATTACGCCGATGAATTAAATCTATTAAGAATCAAGGTTGAGATCGATTATGTAAAAAAGAAATAACTTTAACGAAATCTATTTGAAATCGAACCCAAAATTGAATCATAGAAAACCTGACGTTGGGAAATCTGAACGTTAATGAAAATTGGGTAGAGATACAAACCGGTTATCATTATTACCTGAAGAAGTGAGGAAATTAGTGGTAATCAATGCTCAACTAAACTAATGAATGGGTACTAAACCATCATTTTTTCACAGAGGCCCTGCTGATGTTGTTGGAAATAATTATTGGTTCACCTAAAATCGTTTTTGGTGTTGGTGGTTTGACAATGACATGAATGCATAAACATCAACAAAAGGAAATTTGACGTTTTAATCTCATAGAGGCCCCGTCGATGTGATGTTGGGAGTCCGTATCCGATATATGTTCTCCGTCGATGATGTAAGTCGTAAAGAAGTAGGGTCGAAGGCATGTTGTTTGCGTAAAATAAAGAGTTGAGTGAATCAAATGGAAACGAAAATGGTTTTAATTTTTATCCCAAAAACGACTTATTTTTTGAAAGGTTCTATACCTATATTAGATACCTAACAACCACACATTTCCTTTTCGTATATATATATATATATATATATATATATATATATATATATATATATATATATATATATATATATAAAGTACAGGTCGTAGAAATCCGACTCTGTATGAATTAAATATGATTTTTATAAGATATAAAAGTCGGCAACGCACAAGGAATGTGTGATGTTAAAAGCTATGAAGATAATGGGTGACTTTCAGCGAAAGTCACCAAAAACACAATTGTATTACTCTTTAAGATAGGAATTTTGAGAAAAAGAATGGCAAAAAGGGAGTCCCTACGAGAGAGTTATGTTTTTAGCAAAATCATTTAATCTTGTAAAAATAGGGACGGAAAATTAATTCAGAATTAGATGATGGAGTCTAAAGAAAAGTTGTACATCTCATCGAGGGCTTTCCTGGGATATAAAGAACGTCAAAAATGGAGTCTGATGAAGAAGTTATGAAATTTACAAAAACTGTGATTTGCGCCCGGGGTTGTGCACGTCGGGTGCGCGACCCACATTTATAGAAGGTGAAAACGCGGACAACGGAGAAGCTGACATGTTGCAAAAACCGGCTGGGGAGACGTAGTCTTAAAATTCACAACGTTCACCTCCTTTGCACGCCGTTCACCACAAAACGACTATTAATAGGAGGATAAGCCTCATTCCCTTCCCACACCTCCCAAGATCTTCTCTCTCGAGTTGCTTTGGATTTTAGCAGGTCTTCCGCTAGTTTTAGTCTTTAGCGAAGCCCTGCGACCTCTGAAGTAGTAGTAACTAGCAAGTAGAAGCTCTGCGAGTGCAATATTCTTACTTTTGTCAGGAAGAACCTTTGTAGGTTAAGCTACACTCTAGTTTATTAATGTAACTTATATTTATAGTCCTAAGTCATTTTTATGAACCTATAAATATGATTTATTAGTAATTCCATGTCATTATACTAATCAGTCTACTTACACGACAGATGTCTAGAATGGTCATTTTGGCTTGATTGTGGGATTTCAAAAAAAGTTGTTATGCCGAAATGGTCCTGCCTGCCAATTGTCCTGCTTGACTGATCTTTACTTGATAGATGTTGGTGTAGACATTGAGATTAATGAGGAATATAGAGTATAATATTATGGTCACCAGGATTATGAAACAAGACTAAGACTTAGTGTTATACATTTAGGTCATTAAAAATGGTAAGGCGAGGTTCTGCCCAAATTCTACGGCATCCATTTTTATCAAGTGAGTGCGTAGTCCATTTCATGAATATAATTGTAATAAAAGTACTAAATATATGTTAGAAAGTTTATGTGCGAGCTATATGCTTATTTTTTGGTTTATGTGTTAGAAATGTATCATAGAATATATGACATGTGAACTAGATATGGTTCTATATATGATAAAAAGGTATATGTCTATTTTTTCATGATAACAATAACATAAAATAATTAGAGAAATAGACGAAAGTATATTAATACTTAAACTACTCTATGCTAAATATATATATATATATATATATACACTAAGATAGGTAAGTGTTATCTAGACAAAGTTGGTATTAGAGTTTTGATAGCTATGCGTGTTAATAATATACAACTAATTCAATTAAGTTGGGTATTGGGTAGTCTCGTTTAGGAAGTGTGTGTCTGTGTGTGTAAGCTAGGATTGGAGAGTATAATTTTGTTCCTTGACACTTTCAGGTGTTAATGTACAATAGCTCCGTACGATATAGTGTTCCCATTAGGATGACTAGATATGGTGGGTCCCGATCAGACACGTGTAATGGTATGTATGCATAACCTTGGATAACCATAAATGGTAGGTGCTAATAAAACAAATGTAATGGTATGTATACATATTCTAGGATAACCAGAAATGGTAGGTCCTAATCAGAAAATTTTAGTCATATGTTTGCATATTTCTAAACGGTTCATCAGGCAGGATAATCCCTCCAGATAATCATAGACTAGGATCTGTAAGGATCGATTGGGTACGGGTAGGATTAGGTATGAGGGTATGTAGATATCCAAATCGGTTGCATATCTATATTGTTTGGTAATAATTGGTTTTACAATATTATTAATATATATATATATATATATATATAATAACATTGTGGGATTGAAATCCCTATTTACTCACCAAGTTTCCCAACGTGACCTACTCAGTTTCTTTGTATCATAGGATGCAGTACAAAGGTACTGATTTTTGGACTTGATGAGAGATTCGAGGAGATATTGAACATCGAATGAAGGATGATGTAAGGCCTACGTTTATGCTTATGTTTTGTATCGGTTATGATATCCCAAGTTTTGAAAAGTTATCAATATTGAACGTTTCTTCGGAAAATGTTAATATTCTCTCACATTGAAATAATATATTTGGGATCAATTATGAAACAAAAGAAATATTTTGTTTTAAAATAAGCATAAATAAAAAGTTTTAAAATTACCGTAAATTCGGGGATTTCATAGTTGGTATCAGAGCATTAGTATAAGCAAACTAGAAATTTTTTGGAATTTCTAGACTTAAACTTAGAATGCTAAGCAATGATCATGAGGTGTGTGTCCATATTATTTTAGGTAGTACAACTGAATTAACACGTGCACTAGCTTACTTTAGCATAAGATGCCTAATTTTATTTTATGTGCTAAATGATTTGTAGGTTGCTTTAGGTTGCCTAAATTGCTATTTCTTAATTATATTTAAGGTCTGTTGTCGACCTAGAAATGGTAAATTTTATGTGTTCAAGTTTCTAAATGTTTAACTACGGTATTAGAACTAGCATATAAATTTTCGAAGTAACAAGGAGGATTACGTGTCTAAACCTTCTCTATCTATATTCTTGTTTCGGTACACCAAACACCTGCTTCGGTGTACAAAACATCATGATAATGAGCAAATGAGAAGGCTTACGATAGTAAATGATACCTATCGTGAAGATATCAATGATAGAAGTTTTGGTGTAACTCTTGAATTTGTCCCATTGTCTTGCGTTTCCACCGCCAATCAAGTAGAAGAAGAATAGTGGGTGATGATACGCGAGGAAAAAAGTCTACAAGAGTCTATTAGGACATTTGCTTATTTGGATATATTGTTATGTGTTAACTTGTTTTATGATTTTACGAATAGAACTTAGTGGACAACAAGACAATACTTGGGACGAGTACGAGTAGGTGTGAAAGGTAGTAGCGACCTATACTACTGGAAGCACAGGACACGTACTTGGATCAGGAAAAACCACTAGGTTACTAAGTCTCTAAGTAGTAAAGTTATTTTGTTCATTTCCATCATTACCTTTATTTTGATAATGACCAAAGAAGATGATCTAAGTTCCAAAATCTACAATCATCATAAATCCAGTCCAACTAAAATATATTCATAAAGCGACAAACTCATTTCTGTGAACCATATTCGACGTAATGTCAGACTTTAGTCAAAGATCGAAGAAGGAAAGGATCGAGGCAATTGACAGACAGATTAATCGTCGTTAGAGCTTAACAACCAATAGCTTGAGATTTCTACCTTCTACTATGTACTTATATCACATTAGAACATGGATAAAGGTATCATTTGTGATAGAATATGAGTCAAACAGAACTGAGTCTAACCACTACAACATACGATGAGAGGTCATTAGAACATGACCCATCAGTATGCTACGGTAGTTGAAGTAAGGACCTTAAATTTAGGTTAAGTCTAGAAGTAGTCTCCAATGAAGATCAAATTTAGAAGGAAGAGCAAATGCAAAAATTTAGCACTTTCAAGATTCAAGAAGTCTAAGAGTTGGAAACTCAATAGAAAAGACATAAGAGTTACGATTGTCACCTAGGATGGAAAGTTAACGTCCCGAGTCATATACAAGCCCTTTTTTGTTGATGATTCTGGGATGTAATCATTCTAAGGGGCAGATAATTGTAACGCCCATAAAATTGAGCTAGTCATTTAAGATATAATATAAGTTTCATATTAGGAAAAATAGGAAAAATCAACTGGATCATTCATAAATCGTAAAAATAAGTGCGTTAAAAAACATATATTATTATATATTTAGAAAGTAGACATTGTCCCAATCCCGAAAATATAAATTTCATAGGAATCTGACTCCGCATGAATTAGATATGATTTTTATAAGATATAAAAGTCAATCGCGCACAAGAAATGTGTGATGTTAAAATCTACGAAGATAATGGTTGACTTTTAGCTAATGTCACCAAAAGGAAAATCGTAGTACTCTTTAAGATAAGAATTTTGAGAAAAAGAATGCCAAAAACAGAGTCCGTATGAGAGAGTTATGATTTTAACAAAATCATTTAATATTTTAAAAATAGGGATGAAAAATAACGTCAGAAATAGCTAATGGAGTCTAGAGCAAAGTTGTACATCTCGTCAATCGTTTTTCCTGGATATAAAGAACATTGAAAACAGAGGCCATATGAAGAAGTTATTGAATTTACAAAATCTCCGATTTGCACCTCGTACAGTGCACACCAGGTGCACGCCGGTTGCGTGATGTGCGCTTCTAGAAGGTGAAAACGCGAACCACAGACAGGCCGACACATGACACAAAGTGGTTGGGGGGACATATCCTTAAAATGCACGACATGCACCCCTTCCCACACCTTCCAATATCTTCTCTCTCGAGTTGCTTTCGATTTTATCCTATTTTCCCTTAATTCTAGTCTCCAGCGAAGCCCTACGACCCTTAAATTAGTAGTAGCTAGTGAGTAGAAGCTCTGCCTTGCAATTTCCTAACTTTTGTTAGGAAGAACCTCTGTAAGTTAAGCTATACCCTAGTCGTTTCAATGTAACTTTTATTTATAGTCATAAGTCGTTATTATGAACCTATAAATAAGATTGATCGGTAATTGGATGTCATTATACTGATCGATCTACTTACAAGAGAGGTGTCTAGAATGCTCATGTTCGCTTGGTTGTTGGATTTTAGAAAAGTTATTATGCCAAAATGGTCCTGCCTCCTAACTGTCCTGCCTGGCTGATCCTTACTTGATAGATCTTGATGTAGACATTAGGATTAGTGAGGAATCTGGATTATAATTATCATGGTCACAAGGATTATGAAACTATACTAAGAATTACTGTTAGACATTTAGGTAATTGAAAGTGGAAATGTGTGGTTTTGCTCAAATTCCACGGCATCCAATTTTACAATATTACTAATATATATATATATATATATATATATATATATATATATATATATATATATATATATATATATATTATAACATTGTGGGATTGATATCTCTATTTACTCACTAGGTTTACCAACCCGACCCACTCAGTTTCTTTGTATCACAAGATGTAGTACAAATATATTGATGTTCGAACTTGATGAGAGACTTGAGGAGATAGAGTCTATCGAATAAAAGATGATGTAAGGCCTACGTTTACGCTGATGTTTTGTGTCGGTTATGACATCACAAGTTTTGAAAAGATATCAATATTGAATTTTTCTTCGAACATCTTTAATGTTAATATTATCTCACACTGAAATAATATTTTTAGGACCAATTCCGCAACAAAAGAAATATTCTGTTTTAAAATAAGCATAAATAAAAAGTTTTAAAATAACCGTAAATTTAGGGATGTAACAAGCTAGTAGTCTGTAGTTTACCAAAGTATCCAAAACTTTTTACAAGACTTAATAAATCATACCATATGATATAATAACTAGTTATTCTCAGTTTAATTATTATTTTCACAGAAAGGTAATTATTCCCTAATTAAATACAAGAGTTGATATTATTTATGAATAATCATATAAATAATAAATATTCAAAATGTGTCATCTTGATAAAGTTGTATCCCTATAGGATCATATGCTATTAATAATATAATTCAATAATGATTCTTAAGCATATAGATCGAACAATCTCCTACTTCCACAAAATTCATTACAGATTGACATAGACAGTAGTTGGCATCTAGCAACATGCTACTGCCCCCTTACAAAAAATGAAAGGTGACGTTTCATCAACAACCAATTATAGGAGATCAAAGCTACAATTGTTACTAAGATAGGGTATCAGTTATTCCTTTATCTAAAACATCGCATTGAAGATGAGATACGGATCATGATCAATCTCATTTAGTTTTCAACTTTTAGTAAGGCCTTAGATGTCTTACTCTTAATGAATACGAGGAAACAAATACCATCTTGACTATATATGACTTTCATGTACTTCATATTATACCCAACGATTACCTTTATAACTGCCTTGTACGGCACATCATTAAGCCTTATCAAAGCACAAAAACTCCTACACTCAAGTCCCTAATATATATCTCAGGTCGAAGAATACAAATATACTACCTTTTATCAACCATTACTTATGACTATGATCCACAAAGTGATTTTGATGAGGGTCAGGTCCAATACTTGTTCTCCAATCAAGTACATATGAAGTTGGTAGCAACTCTAGTTATTTTCATCTCATTGAAAATCAAGCAATCCATTTATATTAGTCTTACCTCATAAATGCTCCCACAACTATGCAAATTGAGAATAACCAAGTTATTCAAGGATTAAATATTCTAATATAGAACACAAGAATTATTTAATGAAAAACTATATCTAATATATCAAATCATTACAATATATGTTGCTTGTATTGTTCTAATATACAAATACTAAATTTGTATTATTTCCAATCACTTAGAAAAACAAGATCCTATAGCACCATCTTGGCTTTCATGCTTTATCTAGTGAAGAAATTTAGTTAAGTAGATTCGATAAACTTGATGTGTATAAACTTTGCAAATACCAACATTTTCAGTTTTATATATATATATATATATATATATATATATATATATATATATATATATATAGAGAGAGAGAGAGAGAGAGATAGAGAGAGAGAAAGAGAAAGAGAGAAAACCATTGAGAATGTATTAGATGCTTAAATATCACTTAGATACCAATACATGTGTAATGAGATTATTCACAGTCATAAATGAACTAAACATATAAATATGTTCATATGTGGATCCCCGAACAACAATATATAACTCTGATGTGTAACTGTAATTAAAATCTTCATGGAACCACTATCCATGTAACTTTCTCCTTCATTTAAAATGAGGTCACGCCCGATTCTGATTGAGAATCATGTCAATCTATTTGGAAGTTTAGCATATGTGTAACAACTTAAAGATATAGTTCTTTTGAATACTCTACATATTAGGAACATTTCTCTAGTTCTCGCTAGTACTTTAAAATGTTTATATAAGTTATACCATGACTTATTCTAAGATTATATTCGTATTTATTCAACATGCTCTAAGCATATGACATATCTAGCCTTCATGCATAATCATGACATATATGATTAATCCAATTGCAACAACATATGGAATACATTCATATTATCTAGTTCAAAACATTGTACTAGGTTTCTGTAGGATGCTCAAAATCATGTAATGTGTTATTGAGAAGATAAACTCTTTGAAAGTCTTATATCTTAAGCTCTTCAAGATCCCTGATAATTGAAGCAATTTTACTTAATCTTTTAAGTTGTCGTAATCTATCTATATAGATCTTTATTCCAAGAATTAGTATGTTGACTACATATAAGACTAGGAATGTTACTGTGCTCTCACTAGCATTATAGAACATACAAGAGTCATCTTGATTTATAGTTAAACCACACTATGTAGTTATCTTATAAGAAAGAATATTCTTACGTTGAGATGTTAGCATAAATATGAAAATATTTCTATTCATGTTTGCTTTCTTCTCTGAAAAACTCACTTACTCTTTTATTCGTAATATATCGAGGAAGATTAATCAAGCCAATACGTGATAATTACACATGAATGCATCTCTATGTGTCTTATTAGTTTCCGATTAAATATTGAATAGATTCAACAATGGTTGAAAGAACTTGCTTGTTTAAAACTATGATGCATTTATTTTATGGTTGTTTCGCTCTTTAAGTTCCATATTGCTCCCACTTTGAAAAGGATCTTTCTAAGCGTAATGTCTTCAGGAATGAAAATCAATGCGATTATAGAAACTTAATCCTAAACAATCATTTAGGATAGTCTACATAAATGCAATTACTAGATACTAGAGTGATTCAATCTTATTGTCTAACATAAGCTCCATAACTATATACCGTTTAGATAAGGATTGAGCATTCCATTATTAGTCTAATGAAAGTATTTAATCTACTTGTTTGGTTGGAAACATATATATTCAATATATATTAATTGCAGTGAGAAAAACTCTAAATAATTATAAAGTAAATAGTTCTTTAAAACATTATATAATAGACCGTAAGGCCTATGTTATCCTATTAAAAATAAATTACTATCGACATTTGGCCAGTGGCCAGGGGACGCTATCCCACTAGAAAATATGAAGGCTACCTCGAGCATCATAAGAAAAATCCAAGTGATGAGGTGATCCTGTGCCACAAGAATTGTGCAAATGACGAGTTAGTGTTTTTGACAGAATGAGTTGTAAATCAATTCCACAACTCTCAAGATGTTCGAAGTAGAATTAGTTTATAAAAATTATTTTCTTTATCACAACGAAAGGTTAATGATGGTCTCATTAAGTTGTATTTCAATCTTCAGTATGAACTTTTTTCAAGAAAATCAAAAGTTGCAACAATAACGAATAAAAGTCGTCAGTGATAGTGATCTAGCATATATCCCAAATCTATCATGGATTGATAAAGACACTTGTGAATCATCTTTTCGTATGAATATGATTCAAATATATCTAATGAATCAAGCTCATTTGCCTTCAAGAATTCTACCATTTTGAAGTTGGTATATGTGTTTCTTATTTATATAGTCATGATGATTATGACATAGATAAGTTTGAACAAAAGATCATTTGATTTTCATGTGTTATCTTTAGAACTATTAATTTTATGAAAAAACATATAAGATTTACTTTATAAATGATATTATGAGAAAATATTCTTTACATAGAATACATCATTTCATAAAATGAATGTAAACATCCATTAAAATGTAAGTAAATCTAGATTTATTGATAAATTTCAATTGTTACATGTTCCTATAAGAGTAGGTACAAAACATTTATTGTTTCAAATATAACAACACTTGTTGTATCTTCAACACGAAATACCATTCACCTATAATCAGTTGATTATTGCTTTCAAAAAATCAGCTCATAGTATCAATTAGTAGTGTCACATGAAGTATAACATACCCAAGTGAATGATATAAAAATAAATAGTTCTATCATATAGATATTTAAAGTCCTGATCATGCCATACTTCCTTAACTTTGTGAGATAAGAAGAGTATTAACAGGCTGCCACACACATATTAAACAAATAAATTTATCACTGCTTGGAATGCACTAAAAAGATATCACATGGAAACAGGGTCGAATCCTCAGGGACACAGCCTAAAAGTCAATGCCTTTTTGCATCAGGCACATCTAGTCAAGAAACATAATATAAAAGGGGGGGTTTTAATTATAAACTAAAAAACTAAAAATGCAGTGATAATAAAGTAAACAAAAATGAATATAAAAAACGACTTTAGCTCTGCTACGACTTTCCTAATCATGCAATCAACCCAGATCCGGTTATTTGAGATGCGTTTTATCTAAGTTGGTACTGAGAAAAACTAACAAGCTATAGTAATTTCTCTTTTATCTTATTTATTGAACCAAAACAAGCTCTTCAATTAACCCTAACTTTTTACTGTCTAATCAAACAAGCTCTTAATTAAGATCACAAAAGTTGCAATATAATCTATGTAAAATTCCCAGCAATATTCAATACTTCTCATAGGCTCGGAAATGTAAAGATATGATTTTTACAGTTTATAATAAAGTCAAATCCCAAACACGGAATCGATTTATTACTTGTTACTTTTACCAGTTGAAAAGAACAATTACGGATTCTATTAACTGATTAACTGGAATGATAAAACCCTAGTTAGGTGATAAGGCTAACAAGAATAAAAATCAAACATTCATTAAGAACAAAACTGAAGAATCTAGATAAGAACACAACTCAAAAACCAGATCTAATGATCAATCACATGAAAAGTACTCGTCTTTGCAAAACTAAAAACTAGGGTTTAGGCAGACATGGCAAAAATCTGATAAAAACAAATGAAAAGAGACATCAAACAACTAATCTTACTAATCCACTTGAAGGAGATGATCCACAGTCTTAAGATCTTCAGAAATCCCAAAAATCAGAGAAAAAACGCCTCCAAAATCGTATTTTCGTCGTCTGCTACCACTGGGATCGCCAACTTAGGTTATTAGAATGCTATCAGGGTCTATTTATACGTCCAGTAGCAAAAATGACGCGCATGCGATCGCATGGGGTCAACTTGCGATTGTAGGTTTTGAAGAAAACGCGTCTCATGCCTTTTTAATGAAGTAGGATGCTATTTTGACACTTTTTGGCCAACCTGCGATTGCATGTACACACCCTACAATCACAGGTTTTCATTTTTTGCTTCCGGATGAATTTTTGGCACTATAAAACCTCGAATCCAAGTTGCGACCTAACCTGCGATCGCAAAAAGGCCCCATCCGATCGCATAAAGGCAACCTGCAATCGCATGTTGTGCCTAAGAACTCCTAAATTTCGTCTACTTTTCATATCATTTTGAATCGTGTTAATTGGAGTTACGGTTCTCGAGATATGGGCAAAATACCGACAGGGGGTCAAAGCTGCCAACAACATCCTTTAACTTTAGATTGCATATTCTATGTTCGTGTGATCAATTCAATTGAATGTTCCTTGACCAAAGAATCTTCCAAACATTCCTCATAATCCTTCATAAGTCCCAAGCTACATTTTAAGCTCCAAAGGCACATCCAGCTGCTCCCAAAGCACTGCTCCAATCGAACTATCTGGAATTGACATAAAAACGTGAGCAGTACGGGAATTCTAAAAAAATATATGAGATGAACATTATTTAAACAAATGAAATGCAAATGTACAAAATATGATACTAAATAATAATGAAAACTACCCTAAAATATGCGTAAAACGACATCTATCAAATCTCCCCAAGCTTAAACCTTACTTGTCTTCAAGTAAAAAAAAGAATAAAACATTATAAACAAATGGAAAGATGTGGATAACCTAAAAAGAAATTTAGAATAAAAGGAAAATAAAAACTTAAACTAAACTAATTCACTCTTTTTTTTGTCACATGATCAGATTTCCAATTAAATAACTACCTGGACAACAGTCTCAATACTTTATATTAACGATTCATAATTATATTTAATAAGTTACACTAAGCTTGAGCCAATAATTTATACGTTGAATTAAATTTGTGAAAACAATGTATTTTAAAAAAAATAATTTCACGAAAATTCGTTTATGAAAACTTAGCTTGACCAACCCCTCCTTTTTTTCCGAACTCGTCCAGTAAACGCGGTAAGCTCTGATATTGCCATATTTATACCTATTTTTAGGCAATATTTAAGTACATTTTTGTATATAAGTTGGTAATTTGTTTAGAATAATGGTACTTATGAGTTTAAATGTTATTTGCAGCCAATAAGAAGACATCTTGAAGAAAAGGGACTAAAAACATTAAATGAAGAAACTTTGGGAGTTAAAAGATTAAAGGACAAGAAAATCAGGAAAAAGCGTTTTCACGTCGTGAGAACTGGAAGATTCACGACGTGAGCTTAAGTTCTAGAAGATATGTATGCGGGTGAAGGAATCCTTGCCGAGCACGGTTATCTTGTATTCACGACGTGAATATTTTATTGTTCACGACGTGAATTATTAAAATCAGGAAACTATATATATCCATTACCATTACAAATTGAAGAGACTTTTGGCAGAAGAAAGAGATTCCAGAAGGCGAATTTTAGAGGAAAAAGAGTTCTGGAAGTGGTTTTCAACATCAAAGAAGAGGAAGTTCATAATTTGCTTTATAAACTTGGTACATTTATCATGTTTTTGATTATAGCTTTTGACTGTTTAGTTGTTAATATGTCCAGCTAAATCTAGCTACTTCTGTTAGCTAGATGAAGCTGGAACTCACGGTTTGAATACATTAGATTAGCCTTTATCTGTTGGTTATATGCTTCTGTTGATTGATTTTACCTAGCATGTTTAGTTAATGATTTAATTGCTTTAAATTCTTGTTCTGTGTAGTTAGTGAACACAAATCTGCATGAATATGAATACCTAATAAAAAAGTGAACACTAGTTTATTAGAGCTAAGATCAAACCAATCTTAGATAAGTAATTGAATCATTGAATTAAGATGTGTTAGAGAACTCATATTATGAATGTAACTGTGTTTTGATTAATCAATCTGCATAACTCCAATCTTACTTAATAATAGATTATGTGTTAACTATTGTGTGACCACACGTAGATTTACATGAATTGATTAATAATTAGTAGGTTTAGAACTAAACTGCTAATACTTCTTAAACTGGTAACCAACGGTAATAGTCTTGGCTAATGTATAACCATTGAGTGAAATTGGATTCAAACTAATAGAAGTATTTTGTTTATAGATTGAGTTTTTGTTAAAGAATTAAGTTTATCTAAACTTGCAATATTAGATACAAACCCTTTTATCTTATTAACAGTTAGATTAATTTACTAGTAAATATATAAATTAATAACACCGTTCCCTGTGATCGACACCCGACTTACCCAAGCTATACTATAATCTGACTAGGTACACTACCTATAAGTGCATAGTTAGTCTAAGTTTGTTAGGTTATAAATATTAAAATTAGTGGGTACTTTCGTGCACATCAAGTTTTTGGCGCTGTTGCCGGGGAACAACCAATTTATTAGTTTATTTAGTTGCATTAGATTAATCGACCCTTTTATTGGGATAAAATCTGCAAAAAGTTAATTAGTTATTTATGTTTATTAGCTTAGTTTATTAGCATATTATTTTAGCAAAAATTTTTATTTTTGTTTATGTCACAGAATTCACGACGTGAGCTTTATAAACTAACGACGTGAGAGCTGTGATTTTTAGTTTTTAGTATTTTCCTATTTTAGTTCAGTTTTATGTTTTTATTTTTTCGAGTTGCAGGAGTTCATGACCAACGGTTCTACCACACCTTTGGTGCCACCGATTGAAGATCCAGAAGTTGCACTTCACAAAAAGACTGATAAGAAGACGCCATTGCAAGAACAAAAGTCAACACTTTCAAGGAAGTCAGGAAAGAAGACAGGAGAGTCAAGTTCATCCTCAAAGAACAAGAGCAAGCTTGAAGACTTGGATCAAATACCCGTCCAAACCGAATCCGAATACGATACCGAGCCTGAATTTGAAGAACATACGAGCGAACCCGAGAACGAGCCAAGGAACGAGATGGCAGACATTGAAGAGATGTCCATGGGAGCTTACAAGAAGCGGATCCAAGAAGATGTGGGACCCGGTTTAGTCCAACCCGCAATACCTGCCACTGCCACATTTGAGCTGAAGGGGCACATCTTGACTGCACTGAACGAAATCCCATTTTATGGGAAAGATCATGAGGATGCTTTTAAGCATCTAGATGAAGTCAATGACATTGCGGATTACTTCAATGTCCCAAATGTCAATAGAAACACCGTACTACTCAGGATGCTTCCCATTACTTTCAAGGGAGATGCTAAAGAGTGGTTAAAATCACTTCCACCGGGTACAATCACCACTTGGGCTCAAATGCGTGAGCAATTTCTGGACCAGTTTTGCCCACCATCCAAGATAGCTAAACTTAAGAAGGCAATAGCCAACTTTGAACAACAGCCGGGGAGTCATTATACGAAGCATGGGAGCGGTACAAGGGCTTGCTCAGAAATTGCCCTCAGCATGATCTTAATGTGCAATAAGAGATGTCGATTTTCTATGATGGGGTCAACGTTATGACAAGACAACTCCTTGAATCTCAAGGACCTTTGACAAAGAAAAATGCAAGGGAGGTCAAGGAGCTGATTGAAGAATTTGTGAAGCACTCTTGCGAATACCATAACCCTAGGCAAGATGGAATCAAAGGCGGTGGAGGGACCCAAAGTGAAGAAATAGCAGCCATGATGGCTATGCTAAATAATATGGATCGGAGGTTGACACAAATGGACCACTCAATTCATGCCATAAGAGTGGGTTGCGAGAGGTGTAGTGGTCCACACTTGACCAAGGACTGCAATTTAGATGAGTTTGGGAACAGAAAGCTCAAGTGTGCTACTCGAGTGGGGACAAGTATGATGAAGACTGGAGGAAACCAAAGAAGGAGTGGCTGCCATATGAAGAGTATAAGAAGAAAAAAGAAGAAAAGTATAGGCAAACAAGCCGAGGCTTCTACCAAAAGGAGCAGCCACCAGCTGAGAAGAAACCCGATCTAGAGACCATGTTGATGAAGTTTATGGAAGTTTCGGAAAAGAGACACGAGGCTACTGATTCTGCTATTAATGAACAAAGAACTTTGGTAAAGAATCATCATGCATTGATGGTAGAACAACAAGCTTTAATAAAAAAACCAACAAGCCTCCATCAATAATCTTGAAATGCAAATTGGTCAACTAGCCACTCTGGTTCATGAGAAGCTGTCCTCGAAAAATCCCGAAATGAAGACCCAATCTCATGTAATGGCCATAGATACTGAAGAAGAGGCCATCTCTGAGTTCCTAGAAGCCTTAGGAGTTGAACAACAGCAGCCCGATCCAAAGTTAAAGAAGCCCAAGCTCGAGAATCAAGATACTGCTGAATTGACGAACTCACGACGTGAGCCATATAAGCTCACCACGTGGGCCCGTCATGAACAGAAAAATTCTGTAGCTGGTTCGGTTTATTAGCCGCCTTTACCTTTTCCTTCCCGAGCTAACCTTAGTCCACTAGAAAGAAAGCATCTAGAGTTTGTTAAGCACGTGAAGGGTATCTCGATTAATACTCCCTTTGTTGAGTCCTTATCCAAAATTCATGAGTATCAAAAATTACTACAAGACTTGATAGACACTCGCAAGCAATTAAAGAAGCATTCTAAGGTGATTCTAAGTGAGTAAAGCTCAAAGGCTGTATTGGGAGAGACACCTAAGAAAATGGGAGATCCTGGACGCCTCACTCTTCCGTGTGAGTTTGGTAACAACATGAAAGTGGATGCTTTAGCCGATTCTGGGGTTAGCATTAACTTGATGCCTTATTCGTTTTATCAGAAGTTGGAAATTTAGAAGATGGCTTTCAAAGGAATCATGTTCAAGAAGAGGTGTTCACAATTAATGAAGACAATGAATTAGAAGAACTAGAAATGCTTATGGAAAAAGAGATCAAGATAGTTCATCAAGTCAAAAGAACAAAACCAAGAGCATCTGTTCCATATTTGGTTGAAGTCATTGCTTACAAGAGTCCACCTTCTTGGGTAAGCGAATAAGATGAGATGACAAGTGATGAAGAGGAGGTTACTTCAAAGGTGACAAAGCCAGTAGTGAAAGAAGAGAAGGATACTATGGAGTGCAGGGAGGAAAGTAAAGGGACCAAACGCAAGCTTGATGAAGAAGAGGTCAAAGCTAAAAAGGAAAATTAAAAAAAGGCGTACAAAAGACGAGTTCAAGCTTACAAGAGGCGTTTCAAGGAACAAAAGATCCTAGTGGTAGACTCTTCAGACGATTCAATGTTGGATGCACGGAGTCCAGCTCAAGACTCCAAGAAAAAGAAGCGCCTCTCGGGAAGCAACCCGAGTTTGGTTTGCAATTTTTTTCTTTTCTTTTTGCGTTTTACTAATTCACGTCGTGAATTAGTAACTATTCACGTCGTGAATTTCCATTTTTCGGAAAATGGGTTATATTTTTCCATATTCATTGTGCGGTTTACCACTATTCATTTTGGGGAATATTCGGAAGATTATTTTGGATCATTTTCACTACCATACAATGTGGCATATGCTTTCCCACATTGTTCGTTCTATTTTGGAGATTTCCATCACATTTGTAGAAGATTGAAGGCTCGATTTCTTGTTTTTCCGGTACATTCCTTATCTTGCGTGTTCAAGATCTAAGTTTCTATATCTCAGAGTCCATATTCAAGATGCACGTTTTCCACACTTTTGGTGATGTTTACGCCGCTATCCTAGGGGAGTCTATTCCTTTTTCTCCCTTTTCTTAATTTTGATTTATCCTAGGCATACAATGAGGGCATTGTATGAAATAAGTGTGGGGTAGGGGGTACAAAAAGTAAATTGCTAGATAATGGTAAAATTTCAAAATTTGAAAATTGAAATTTCTAATAATTAAATCTAGTAATAATAATTTGAATTGTAGTTGCTAGTGTTATATGGGATGATCCGATAAGAGTTCAAATGTTTAGTTGAGCCAATACATGTTACAATGCATTTTTGGCCTCCCTTATTTTAGTGAAATCATGGAACAAAAACATAACCCCACTTGATTTGAGGGATGCAATATGTTTAGCAGCCTAAACCTGAAATGTATCCAGGAAAGCTTTGTCTTAACCAATAAAGGTTGAAGTTAAGCGCCCCTGCTTAAGCATGTAGGTTTTGATTGAAAAAAGTGAGTTATACATGTAGAAAAAAAAAGAGAGAAATTACTAAAAAGTAAGAATTCTTGAAGAATTTTGGAGCTATCAAAGTATGTAGGTCAAATATCAAAGTTCTAAGGAATCAAAAGTTGAAGATGCCAGAAATCATGAAAGAAGTGAATTCAAAGAAATCAAGATTAAACTATCAAAGAAGTGAAGAATTCAAGAGCTCCAAGTATTGGTATCTTAAAGTTGTAATTCTCTAGTTTATGTATGCTTGGGTAGCTTTACAAAAATACTTTGAGGTTAAGTAAGATTTTTGCGGACGGATTCGGAGGGTTGCATAAAATGAGCATTGTTCGAAAGAAGTGGGCGAGTGTTTATGAAGATTGTGAGTATTTAAAGTATGGGGGTACTTTAGGAAAATTTTAGACACAAATGCATGCGTTGAGGTCTTAACATAATGGTTGAGCTGGAATCGGATTGTTCTATGTGATGTTAGTAATAAAAGGTTATGTTTAAATTTGCTTGAGGCAAGCAAAGCCCAAGTGTGGAGTATTTTGATATTGCCATATTTATACGTATTTTTAGGCAATATTTAAGTCCATTTTTGTATATAAGTTGGTAATTTGTTTAGAATAATGGTACTTATGAGTTTAAATGTTATTTGCAGCAAAAAAAAAAGACATCTTGAAGAAAAGGGACTAAAAACGTTAAAGGAAGAAACTTTGGGAGTTAAAAGATAAAAGGACAAGAAAATCAGGAAAAAGCGTTTTCACGTCGTGAGAACTGGAAGATTCACGGCGTGATCTTAACTTCTAGAAGATATGTACGCGGGTGATGGAATCCTTGCCGAGCACGGTTATCTTGTATTCACGATGTGAATATTTTATTGTTCACGACGTGAATTATTAAAATCAGGAAACTATATGTATCCATTACCATTACGAATTGAAGAGACTTTTGGCAGAAGAAAGAGATTCCAGAAGGCGAATTTCAGAGGAAAAAGAGTTCTGGAAGTGGTTTTCAACATCAAAGAAGAGGAAGTTCATGATTTGCTTTTTAAACTTGGTACATTTATTATGTGTTTCATTATAGATTTTGAGTGTTTAGTTGTTAATATGTCCAGCTAAATCTAGCTACTTCTATTAGCTAGATGGAGCTGGAAATCATGGTTTGAATGCATTAGATTAGACTTTATCTGTTGGTTATATGCTTGTGTTGATTGATTTTACCTAGCATGTTTAGTTAATGATTTAATTGCTTTAAATTCTTGTTCTGTGTAGTTAGTGAACACAAATCTGCATGAGTATGAATACCTAATAAAAAAGTGAACACTAGTTTATTAGAGCTAAGATCAAACCAATCTTAGATAAGTAATTGAATCATTGAATTAAGCTGTGTTAGAGAACTCATATTATGAATGTAATTGTGTTTTGATTAATCAATCTGCATAACTCCAATCTTACTTAATAATAGATTATGTGTTAACTATTGTGTGACCACACGTAGATTTACATGAATTGATTAATAATTAGTAGGTTTAGAACTAAACTGCTAATACTTCTTAAACTGGTAACCAACGGTAATAGTCTTGGCTAATGTATAACCATTGAATGAAAGTGAATTCGAACTAATAGAAGTATTTTGTTTATAGATTGAGTTTTTGTTAAAGAATTAAGTTTATCTAAACTTGCAAAATTATATACAAACCCTTTTAGCTTATTAACAATTATATTAATTTAGTAGTAAATATATAAATTAATAACACCGTTCCCTGTGATTGACACCCGACTTACCCAAGCTATACTGTAATCTGACTAGGTACACTTCCTATAAGTGCATAGTTAGTCTAAGTTTGTTAGGTTATAAATTTTAAAATTAGTGGGTACTTTCGTGCACATCAGGCTCCATTATGGACAGAAAATCCAAGCTTACCCCTATGATTTCACTATTGAGGGATGAATCTCATTATACCACGCATCTTCTTTTTCTTGATCAATTCTTCAGATTTAGCTTGTTTGCTTCTTGATTTCGACTTGAACTTGACATGGATTTAACTTTGAATTTTAGATTTCTTCAAGTTTCTTGATATACCATTTCTAACATATATATATCGACATGGCGTGAATTTTACTTTGGAGGCCCGCCATATCTTCAATACTTCAAAAATGATAACTATTTTGTGGGTATAACGAGAGTTCCCTCCTAACCTCAAACGGGCCAGAAACTATAAGGTTCAATACTTCAATGAATGATAAGGGTTATCAAATCTAGGTTCTTTTTAAGGCATTCAAGGAAATTATTTTCAAAACAATGTTCGTTTTTCCATCCCACACTTCCATTGTAAAAATTATCTGACTCTTATGTTGGTTCATATGGAAAACATTTAAAACACTTGAAAAGATAATTCTTAAAATTGATTGTAATGAGACCGTTATTTTTGGTAACTATCACACTTCATCTTAACAGAGCTATCGAATGTAAAAAGTTATCTTCATCTCATGTAATTTTTTAAAGATTTTTAATTTGATTTTTTATATGCAGAAATAACTAGAAATAAATTCTTTTTTGGTTTCTCTTATGAATGCAGAAAAAAAAAATATGGAAAATATTTTTGGATTTTTAAAATTTTTTATATGCAAATGCAATGCAGAAAATAAAATACAAATAGAAAAAAATGTAAAAATTTTACACTAACCCCCTGGCCAAGCTTAAAATGATGCATTGTCCTCAATGCTTAGAGAGGAGTGAACAACTCAATAAAGAATATAAGGGCAAAAAGGGTTGCAACTATGAATAAATGTACCTGATATGTTCACATAAATTATGATTTTGACGATGAATGTTGATGAAAAATCTGGATTTCAGCAAGTCTGAAGATCCTCTGATTTCCCCAAGCTTGCATGGAACTGCGACCATCTCTTTATTGAAAGCATAAAAACTGAAAACTACTCATCGAGTTGCCTCCCGGAAAACCGTCCTTTTTTAAAGTCATTGGCTCGACTTTGCCCACCAGATTATTAACTAGTATGCTTGAGACTTCTCTGAAGCTCAACTCTTTTCCTTGTGACTCTAGATCCCTTCATATATGGCAATATAGGTGGATCTGGAACTGGTTCAGCAAAATACAAAGACTCCAAATAGTTATCAGATAAGTCTTTCAATTGATTAGACTTCTTTCTCTTTCTGATCTTCTTATTCTTCCCAGAAATCTTCTCTTCAAATTCTTTTCGTTTCAGATTTCTTCTTTTCAGATTCGTATCTGAAATCACCACTTCTACCTTTTCTTTTTCCAAATGTTTATTTCTTTTCATATTTTTATTTGATTCTTCTTCCGTAGCAGATTTCATATCAACCTCTTCCACCTCCTTAAGCTTATCTTTTGCCAGCTCCTTGGATATTTTATCAAATGAATTCTTGTCTAGATCTAAAAATTTTTCTTGCACAAAGACATTAGAAAACTCACAACAGGCCTGAGACAAAGGACTGCTGGTACCCATATAATTGATAAAAACATTTTCAGAAGGAAAATCGTCATTATTAATTTGAAATTTAACCACTTCCTCATCAAACTCCATTGAAATCATGCCATTAAAAACATCAAATTTCGTTTTTGCAGTTTTCATAAAAGGCCTTCCCAAAATAATACAGTTTGTATCTGAAGTGTCCAAGTTTCCCATGTCTAATATATAAAAATCACCGGGAAAAATCAGATTATCCACTTAGACAAGAACATCCTCCAACACACTTTTTGGGTGTACTGTCGAGTGGTCAGCCAACTGGATAATTGTCCCGGTCTTTTGTAAAGTTCCCATTTTTAATTTTTCAAAAACAGAATAGGGAAAGACATTGACTAAAGCTCCTAAATCAATCATGGCTTTTGGAAAATCAAGGTTCCCTAATTTTCAAGGAACTAAAAAAATCCCCGGATCCTTGTACTTTAAAGGCAAACCTTTTTGCAAAATTAAAGAAATATTTTCACCAGCTTTAATTGTTTCATTATATTTCAGTTTTTTCTGTGAAACACATAATTCTTTTAAAAACTTAGCTTAACGAGGAATGTGTTTTATAACATCTAGTAACGAGATGTCTAACTCTACTTTGCAAAAAATCTCCATAATGTCCTCGTCATCACGCTCGTGTTTCATGCTCCTCAGTCGCGATGGGAAGGGCGGTAGTGGCTTGTACTCCTTCAGAATTGGCATGGGTAGTGTTGGAGTTTCTTTTTCAGCTTCTTCTTCAACCAAAACCTCTTCATACTCTTCATCTTCAACTCCCTTTTCTGTCTCTTCCATATCTCCTTCTTCAACCATAACTTGTTCAAATTCTTACTCAGCCGTATTTTCTGGTTCAAATAAGCTTGGGCCTTCATATGTCTTTCCACTTCTCAAGGAAATAGCACTCACATTGTGCTTTGGATTTTTTTTCTATATGCCCTGGTAACTTTCCTTGAGATTCTAGTCGACCCATAGAAGTGGCAAGTTAAGACACCTGTTGCTCTAAAATTTTGATATTGGCTCTGGTTTCGTTCTGGAACACATGAGTGCTGGTGGCCAGACATTTAAAAATATCTTCCAAAGACATACTAGAGCTGCAGAATGATGCTGCGATGGTTGCTGAAAATTCTGGTGCTAGAAATTATGCTGATTCTGAAACGCTATTGAAAATTTCGTTGCTGCTGAAATCCGGGTGGAGGCTGAAATTGTTGTTTCTGTTGATAATTATTCTGAAAGTTCTGTTGGTAGCCCCCGACAACTTTGACTGCAACTTTATCCTCTTGCAATATTGGGCACATATCAGTTGGGAGCCCAGTTTTGCAGTAGATCCCGCAAGCTTTGACTTTTGACTCGATACCTTTTTCTTTTGTTAAGAGGAGGACAACCTTAGTAAAATCTGAAATCTAATATTCCAGGTGGGCATTACTTATTTCTTTGACCCCTCTTGGCTGGTCCAAATACCACTCTTCTTCGATTGCTGACTCTTTTGATTCATTGGCCAACTTCTCTATTAATGCCCTGATCTCTATTGGTGTCATGTCTGAAAGTGACCCTCCACTAAATGCATTTATTAGTCGCCTCTCCATAGGTATCAATCCTTCGCAAAAAAACTGATATAGCTAATAATCACTAATGCCATGTTATGGGCATTGGACTAACAACTTCTTGAATCGCTCCCAATAAGTGTGGAGAGCTTCTCTTTTGCCTTGCTTTATACTCAAAATCTCTCTGTGTAGATTTGACACTTCCGCCTCGGGAAAATATTTTTCTAGGAAGAGTTTGGCGAGTTCATTCCAGCTTGTTATTGAACTAGATGGAAGGTTATATAACCACTCCTTTGCTGCATCTTGAACTAAGAAGGGAAACGCCCTAAGTTTGATATGGTCCTTAGTAACTCCATGGGGTTTCATTCCACAGCAGAAAACATGGAATTCCTTGAGAAATTTATGACGATCTTCGTTCTCAACGCCTCGAAATAAGGGCAGTAGATGGATTAAACCGGATTTGAGCTCAAAATTTTGAGCTTCTGGAAAGGTGATACACAAGGGCTGTTGGGTAACCTCTTGTGTTGCCCACTCACGAAGAGTTTTTTCAACATCTTCTCCATTTTCCCTCATGATGGATTTTGGTTCGGTTTCAAAAGAATCTATGTGTTCGGGTTTGTCTGAAGATGATGATGAGTATGTTTTGAACGGGCTATTAATGGGTGAAGTAGGTGGTGCTTTTGGAAAAGGTTGAAATGACTGTTCAGGTTTGTTCCACAAAGGAGTGCCTTGTGGTGTGGGTGAGGTTGAGGTTCCTGTTTCTTTCTTTCGAAGTTTTGCCTCCTCCTTTAGCTTCCTAGCAATCTTCTCAATCTCTGGATCAAAAATTAGATTACCTGTACGTGAAGATCTTGGCATAAAACTATTAGTGTTTTACCGTGTCCCCGGGAACGTCGCCAATTTGTTAACACGCTGCCGCACACATATTAAACAAACAAATTTATCACTGCTTGGAATGCATTAGAAAGATAGCATATGGAAGCAGGGTCGAAACCGCAGGGACACAGTCTAAAAGTCAATGCCTTTTTGCATCAGGCACATCTAGTCAAGAAATAGAATATAAAGTGGGGGTTTTAATTATAAACTAAAAAACTAAAAATACAGTGATAATAAAGTAAATAAAAATGAATATAAAAAACGATTTCAGCTCTGCTACGACTTTTCTAATCATGCAATCAACCCGGATCCGATTATTTGAGATGCGTTCTATCTAAGCTGGTACTGAGAAAAACTAACAAGCTCTAGTAATTTCTCAATTACCTTATTTAGTTAACCAAAACAAGCTCTTCGATTAACCCTAATGTTTTACTGTCTAATCAAACAAGCTCTTAATTAAGATCACAAAAGTTGCAATATAACCTATGTAAAATTCCCAGCAATATTCAATACTTCTCATAGGCTCGGAAATGTAAAGATATGATTTTTACAGTTTATAATAAAGTCAAATCCCAAACACGGAATCGATTTATTACTTGTTACTTTTACCAGTTGAAAAGAACAATTACGGATTCTATTAACTGATTAACTGGAATGATAAAACCCTAGCTAGGTGATCAGGCTAACAAGAATAAAAATCAAACATTCATTAAGAACAAAACTGAAGAATCTAGATAAGAACACAAATCAAAAACCAGATCTAATGATCAATCACATGAAAAGTACTCGTCTTTGCAAAACTAAAAACTAGGGTTTAGGCAGACATGGATAAAATCTGATAAAAACAAATGAAAAGAGACATCAAACAACTAATCTTACTTATCCACTTGAAGGAGATGATCCACAGTCTTAAGATCTTCAAAAATCCCAAAAATCAGAGAAAAAACGCCTCCAAAATCGTATTTTCGTCGTCTGCTACCACTGGGATCGCCAACTTAGGTTATTAGAATGCTATCAGGGTCTATTTATACGTCCCGCAGCAAAAACGACACGCATGCGATCGCATGGGCACAACCTACGATCGCAGGTTTTGAAGAAAATGTGTCTCGTGCCTTTTTAATGAAGCAGGATGCTATCTTGACACTTTTTGGCCAACCTGCGATCGCATGTACACAACCTACGATTGCAGGTTTTCATTTTTTGCTTCCGGATGATTTTTTGGCACAAAAAAACCTCGAATCCAAGCTACAAGCTAACATGCAATCGCAAAAAGGCCCCATGTGATCGCATAAAGGCAACCTGCGATCGCATGTTGTGTCTAAGACGTCCGAAATTTTGTCTACTTTTCAAATCAGTTTGAAGCGCGTCAATCGGAGTTACGGTTCTCGAGATATGGTCAAAATACGGACAGGGGGTCAAAGCTGCCAACAACATCCTTTAACTTTAGATTGCATATTCTATCTTCGTGTGATCAATTCAATTAAATGTTTCTTGACCAAATAATCTTCCAAACATTCCTCATAATCCTTCATAAGTCCCAAGCTCCATTTTAAGCTCCAAACGCGCATCCAACTGGTCCCAAAACACTGCTCCACTCGAACTATCTGGAATTGACGTAAAAACATGAACGGTACGGGAATTCTAACAAAATACATGAGCTGAACATTATTTAAATAAATGAAATGCAAATGTACAAAATATGATACTAAATAATAATGAAAACTACCCTAAAAGATGCATAAAATGACATCTAACAAAGAGGAGTTCCTATTTCAATGTCCAATTTCTTCACAACTAAAACAAACTAATTATTTTATTCCTTTCTTTATTTTTGGGTCTATATTGTATTTCCGTTAACTGAACTATAGGTCTATTAGAGTACACAATCTCTTAGATCTTCCTTTTATTCAATGATTGAAAAGGTTTTAGGCATGTCCTACTATTTTGAAGGAATATCTTCTATACTTGATGAGACATCTGATATGTTTCATAATTATCTAATACTTTCTACAAGTCAAGGTCAATTTTCTCCAGTATGATGTGAGACACATCAACATTATCACAATAATGCTTCCATCAAACCATCATGATCAGACTGACTGGTTAGCAGAGGTCGTTCAGTTATGGGATCTTTTATTATACATATAATTTCAATTTATCCTTAAGTAAGAACTTGAAGGCATTATACCAGTTACATAAATTATAACCATCAAATGTTATCATCTCTTGAAATATAAACAAGAGAAAGATTATACAAGGGTGAAACATATTAGTAGTTATTTACATAATTTAACAAACTTTCACTAAGTATTTTCAATGTAAAGTCTTTAAAAAATTAATACCTTTTATTGTTTCCAAAACATTAATTTATTTAAGTCTTGGATCCAAGTTATGAAACTAATAAATAGTCAGGTGATCTTTATCATATCTACTTAATCCAACTCAGTAGATAGCGATTACCAAATGCATAAAATATGCAATTCCTAGATAATAGGATCCCAAACAACTTTTGTTTAACTTGGCATGTTTGATCCCATCTATGCCTCATACCTCTCATCCTTAGGTGACCTTTATCACACAACATTCCGATCAAGTCTTCCTACTTGAAACAACTTGTAGAACTGCAACTAACTAGTGACCAGGTGACCCTTATGTCACTAGAAAATACAAAACCACCCCGAGCATCATAAGAAATTCCTAGCGGTTAGGTGACCCACTGCCTACTAAGACCGTACAAATGATGCCCAAGTGTTCTTCAAAAAGACAGCAATGACTTGAATTTTTAAGAAAGTGTTTTATATATATATTTTACAAATGTAGTTATAAAAAATATGGTCTCGTGAATATTGCATGTATCCAACAATTGATATATCCTTTTGTATAAATTATATAAATTGTTATAAGGTTCTTTACATTCCAAATAAAACTTTGTTTTACTTACCATTAGATGCAATCAGTTATATACTAAAACCCGATATTTAAAGTTTAGTTGTAAAACGCTTTTAAGAACCGCTTATTGTCTTTTAATAAAATTTATTTTTACACTAAAGAATTGGAGTTTTTGATGAGTTCTAAAATATCTATTTTAAATCTCCTTTTAATAACCAAATCTTATGATTTTATGAATTTGAAGAATAAAACTCAATTTACTATATAAACTCAATTTTACACATCTTATAGTAAAAGTCATATTTTGATAAACCAAAACTTAGGTGATGATAATTATATTTTAAATCTCATTTGGAATGCATAAAACATAATATCAACACGTTACATTAAGTTTAAAAAACTAATATCTTATATTAAGTTTCGACGTAAAAAATAATTAGTTGTACTATTATTTGTCGTTGTAATACTATAAACCGATTTTCATACTTTTTAAGAAAAATATTATTTATTATGAAAGACATGAAGTTTAGATAAGGTTTTAATACCTTTTAAACAATTTTAAATATTTTCAAGTTGGTTATTTAAAAGTTTATTATAAAACTATTTTTAACAAAAACTCCATTTTAACCGGTAACCGATTTAAATGTTTTAAGAAATAGTCATTTGTAAACATCTTATTTTACCTTTTAAATATTATTAACTCAACCTACAAGTGATATTTTTTTATGATAAAATTTTATTTGACATGTAAAAAACATTTTTTATACATAAGACATAATATACAAATACATAAAATAAACATTACAAACATGAATTAAAATGTGTGTGCAAAAACCAACAAAGTCCAGTGACATTTTGTGACCCAACACAAAATGTAAACTCCATTTCTAAAGGGATATTTAAAGGGACAAATTGTTGAAGCTCCCACTTGAGAAAACATCAATTGCTTGTAAAAGTTGAAAAACTTTTTGAAAGGTGATGAATTCAACAACATGCAATACTTTCAAAAAAGTTTGCAAAAAGTGTTGCATTAGGACCAACATCCCTTGTGGAAACTACCAGTAGAAACGCCTTTAGCAACAGTTTTGTAGAAAGTGTCGCAATTGTCACTCCACACTTCAAAGTTATGAAAATTACCTTTGGTCTTCAAAAATGGCTCCATATTCATTTCTTGTTATATTTTTATACAAATAAATTATTTCTAAAAACTACCCTATTACCTACAAATCAACACATAAAACAAACACAACGGTACATGGCTAGTGTGTGCATATCATACACATATATATACCAATAAACACTTTGTTTTTCTAAGACAACTTTATACAACTAAAATGCATGAAAAAACTTGGCTGCATGAAAATAAAAATTATAAAAATCCAAGTTGCCATAGAAAATATATTTGGTGGTTTGTTTTCTAAAAGAAATATGAAACATATTTTCCAAAACCAATGGTTATCAAACACTTAAATATATATTTCAAAACATATAGAAGCGGCTCTAATACCACTAAAGGTTTGATAAGCAAAAACGATTTTAATTTTATAAAAACAGTTTTTGTGGCAAACAGAAGACTTTAAAAATAACTAGTTTATTTTTAGATTAATTTAGCAAAACCACTAAGATGATCCAAATACATGAACTAGAAAGATAATAACAACCATATGATGTTTAAGAGATAAAATTTGAAGCCTTTGATCCCACTTGGAATTGGGGAGTTGATGAATATATCAAAAATTCTATAATAGGATTTCTCTACAATGTATCCACCATCAAGAGTAAGGCACTTGGAATGCTAGTTCCCATCTTGTAATTTGATTTTCTTAATCCTTTAACTGATTAACCAAAATAATCACTAAAGTAGACAACACAAAAGCACCAAAGTCTTGCAATAATCTTCAAAAGAAATCAAGTACGGTTTTGGTGTAGAAAATAGGGAGAAGAAAAGAGTTTTCACTTGCCAAAAATGCAACCGCGTGCATTTCTTTTATATTCTCATGCAAGAAATGCTTTTACATTATAATAATAATAAAGTAATTCTAGACTTTTAGAAGTATGGGGGACAAATGATGAAGGTTGACAAGCAACCTTCATGCTTACATAAAAAATTCATATATGTCCTTTTAAGAAGGGGCCAAAAAGGTTAGGTAGGTTTCTTAAACCAAAAACTAACTAACTAGTAAGTCTATCGTTTACAATATTTTCAAAAGCTTTGTACATGACTTATTAAATCATACTATATGATATAATAAGTTGTTTTTCTCTCTTTAATTATTATTTTCATAAAACAATAATTATTCCCAAATTAAATACAAGAGTTGATATTATATATTAATAGATGTTAAAAATGTGCCAACATGATAAGGTGTGACACGATAGGATAATATGTTATTAGCAATATCATTCAATAATGAATCTTGAGCATATAGATCCAACAAATAGCCTTTCCAAGTTATATTGTCATTGACCACCTCACAATTAAGTCCTTCGTTGGTGAATCATATATAATCTTGATAACCGGGCTTCCACAGTTACCCTAACCAAACTTAAATCTTAACCGTTTCATACAATCAACATGCAAGACCCTAACATATAAAGGATATACAATCAGATATGTAGAATAATGAGAAGACTCACCTAAACGGAAGAATCGAAGAAGCCCAACAAAATTCTTACTCCTTGCACTAATTAATCTTATGAACCAACTAACACCAATAAAGATCAATCCTCAATTAACATCCCAAATCCTTCAAGTTTGACCCCAGGTCAAACTGGTCAAACGTCACCCGTTAACGACCAACAAAAGTCAATGGTCAACTAAGTCAGCGCTTATCACGACTTGGAGGCCTCTTGTCCACGTCGTGGCATGTCTCGAAAAAACGGTCGACTTGCAGGAAACCACCACATCGTGGTCATTCCTTGGCCAAGTTGGGGTTACTGCCAGAAATCCATTTTTCTCAATAAGAGCTTAATCCTTACAGATTAAGGCTCACACTTCCAAATCTTACTCTTCTTAATGAATTAATGGATAAAGTTTCCAAGTTTATCCTTTAGGACCTTACCACAAGACAAGATCTTAAACCCTAAGTCCATTAAGTCCTTAATATGAGCAAAAGTTGTGCATGGAATAATAAGGGGAATAACTTAACACTTTTTCCATCAAATTAGGCGAAAGATGGTCATCAAACAAGCGTATGGTTCTAGAGTTGGCAAAAACTCCAAGAACATTCCTTTAAATGACATCGAGGCATAAAATAAGAGAAAAGAAAGATAAAGGTGGAAGCTATATACCTTCCTAAGCTCCACAAGATGCAGGAGATGCAAGATCTAAAGTAGATACACTCTTCCAACTAGCAAGTACACCTTATTTTTCTTCCCAAAATGAAATCCAAGGCTTCAAACTTCAAGAATACCAAGAACACCTCAAGATCACTCAAATGGGGTTAGGGTTTTCGAGATAGGAAGGTGGCGGTTGAAGAGAATGACCTAATCCTAAGGTTAAGTTCCTTAAATATGGAGGAAACCCTAAAATTCATGGGTTTGGGCTGCAAAAATCGCCACATTGTTCCATCCTTCTTGCCACAACGTGGTGTCTGTCACAACATGCTTTTCACTTACGTGGCATGCCACATCGTGGTAATCAAGACACCAGTTCATGAAATTTGGATTTGCCGAAAAACCATATCTTTGACCCCTTAAGTCTTTAATCGATTTGTACCGAAAACGGGTGTTACAAGAAAATTACATATTACAAAAAAAATAAATTACATGAACGTCAGAAAGACCAAAAGCACAAGCAGAACACAACATATAGATTAAGTCGAAGCTCGGTGTATCGGATTCATATAATTCAAAACAAACAATTTGTTGAACTTGGATTACAACTTTTATATTAAATTAATTATTATAAAGTTTAAATCAAGTAAACATACTATTGCTTTTATGATCTCACATGTAAGATATCATCCAAACATTAATGTCTATGTTATTGACTTTAACTATTAATTAAGAATTAAACAATTAAAGCAATAAATAAAGGTAGTTACCAACTTAAAACCATCTGATTTGCATGTGCTCGCTAGTCTTTATCAGATGCTCAAAAACGATCAAGTATTTTTAGATCAAAATAAAACCAAACTTGGTTATGTAAGTAGTAGCTATATGTCGCATCCAAGAAGGGGTACAATGTGTCTTACGCACTCATGTTGCATTCCAAAAGACGATTTATGGCGTAACCCCAATTGATTTTTAGTTTTGGAAAAAATCTTTCTTTTTTACTTTAAAAGTATTCCAAAAACTTGTTCTACTTAGTTTACTAGTCATGCCAATATAGTTAACACAAACATATTGGAAATTAAAGTGCAAAAGATGTGAACAAGTGGTTCTAATACCACTGTTGGGCTATGAGGAATTTAAAAGGTCACAAAGGAAAACATTAGAAGCAATAAAAACAATAGCCTCATAATCCAAAATCAGATCCATGTTCAACAAGATCTATGGCATCTAAATAAACAAGAAGAATCTAGAAAAGCATACACTTGTAGTCCCTTATAATCTTCTTTCGATCTTGATGGAGAGAGAGTGTAACATCCATAAAATTCACAACAAATTTAGACTTTTTAAAAGAACCCCAATCATATAACGTTGACAAAATCATTGTTTTCAAAGTATTGTTCCATATCATAGTCTCCCATGGGTCAAAAGTACATAAAATAGAGGATGTCTACGATCACACCTTTGCCTTCTTGCGATCATTAGTAGTAGCTGAAACAAAAACTAAAAACCATAAGCCAAAGCTTAGTGAGTTTCTTCCAAAGTACCACCACATAAAACTTATCAAAACAAAACATGCATAATCGAGCCTTCAGTCTGAGTAGACTTCCTCGCAAGGCCTTCAACCTATACGGACCGCTCTCGAGCCTTCGGCATGACTGGACTGCTTCATAGGGCCTACAGCTTATCAGGACCGCTCGTCGGGCCTTTGGCCTGACTGGACCGCCTCATAGGGCCCACAGTCTATCCAGACCGCCTTAACTATCTTGGGCTTCAGCACAAAGCAGGACCGCCTCAACTGGACCAACCATAACATGTTGACATACACATAACAAATAAACATATACCAGGCATCAGATAATAGGCAGATTTATAGATCACTATGCATGCTAATATTCCATATACCAGGATATTTGATCTAACAGATCACTATAGCATAACCACATCCTATATACCAAGATATAGATCCAACAGATCAGTACAACATAGAAACATACCGTAAAACAAGATGTTAATCCAAAGGGGTGGCATTGGTGCCTTCGACCCATAAGTATAGTGAGGAAAACTCACCTCACAGTCTGAACAATAGCTGATGAGATCCTAACTCCAAATCTCATTTCTAACCGTTACCTATTCAACCAAATGACCAATTCTCAAACACCATTCAAAATACCCAAAATACTCCTTGGTAAAACTTGGTCAAAGTCAAAGTTAAACTGGTCAAAGTCAACTGAGTCAACCCAACCGAGTAAACTCGGCTGAGTCAACATAGAGTGCTTGCGCGGGGCATACTACAAATGTACTCTGGTCAAACGTGAGCATTGACCACTATCGGGGTCATTGACCTCGTACGCGATACGTACTCCAGGTATGCAGGCATACTCCCAGATTTCCTAAACTCTCATTAAGAGCTTAATGGCTTAAACTCTCACGTCCATCTTTTAGATCCACAAATAAAATACCCTCAAGGGTCATACAGTTTCCAAATTTATGACTTTGCATATCCATTAAGTGCTTAACTTAATTTCTTACTCCACTAAGACCTTCTAAAGAATGTATGGAGCAAAACAAACCATTTAGACCCCATTTTTATGACTTAAGAACCTTCCTAAGGTCTAAAAGGACAACTTAATGGGTCTAGAACATGCTATGCTCATGAATATCCACATTTTGGACAAAAAGGACCAAAAATAAACCCAACACAAGGTCTAAATTAAACTTCAACAAGTTTAGAACTTTATACCTCGAAATGATGCCAAAAGGTGGTGTGATTTTGGCTCTAAAGAGCTTCACTACTTGAAGATGGTCTCTACTTCCTTCTTTCTTCTTCAAAAGCACAAAACACACACACACACACACTCAAGCTTAGAAATGCTTCGCAAGGTGGATTAGGGTTGCAAAAACGTTTTAAGAGGATGAAAGGTGATGAGGTGAGGAGAAATGAGGCTATAATGGGGTTTAAATATGAGCCAAACTCTTAAAATTAGGATTTTCATGTGTGACACGTACGCCCTACGTACAGATGTACACCTATTGTGACAACCCGATATTTCAAGACAATGTAATGTAAAACCAATCAAATTTAGGTCAAAATATAACTTTCCTAAAATCTTATTTGGTTTAAATAAAGTAGTAGGAATCGTATCAAGGTTTTCGTACATATAAAGAACCCTAAAATCCGAGTTATAACGAAGAAGTTATGACCAACCGAAGATTCTCGGCAAAACCGGCAACACCGATTAAACGAAAAACACGAAGTTTCAATACAATAGTTTATAGCCTTAAGTATCTAAATGAAAGTTATAGATAACATCAAACCGTGAGCGTACATAAAAAGAACGTCCAAATCTGACTTCGTATGAGGAAGTTATGATTTTTCCAAGGTTCGGGTATAGCAGTAGACAGCTAACAACTCGAAATAGAGCTCGAGATACTTTTGACCAAAACAACCTAAATGAGAATCGAAGGTCTCAACATTAGTAGCGCAACGGCGAAAAGTCTGACGAAAACGGACATCGGATGAAGAAGTTATGGAATTTTAACGGACTTTTCGTGTCCCGGCCCATTAGAAATTAATAATTAAAAATAAAGTCAAAATTTGCCGATGAAGTCTGAACGAGAGTTGTAGATCATATTTTTAGCTACGCGTGCATATAAAGAACGTCGAAAACGGAGCTCGTATGCGAAAGTTATGGATTTTACAAGTTCGGGGTCCAAAATCCGAGGCTGTCAGGCCCCACGACATGGCACAAGCTTGCCGCGACCCGGCAAGTGACTGAGGGTGTCCAATCAATGGAAGAGGATAGGTTTGACTCCCCACGACGTGGCCATCACTTGCCACGACGTGGCACACCCCAAAAATGCCCCTATAAGTAGATTTCAAGGGCTCCGAGTTCCATTGCTCAGTTCCTTTCTTTCTCGCGCCGAAACTCTACGTTTAAGCACCCGAGACCCTCCCAAAGCCCCGGTTTTCACCTTCAAGTCCCGAAGGAAGGTTTTGTGTTCCCGAGATTCCCGAGATTCCCGAGAGTCCCGAGATTTTCCCGCGTTTTCAACTTTTCCTGTCGAAGTTCTGCTCGATTCTTTTCTCGACTACTTCAAATCAACCACTTCAATCAGGTGAGTTCATACCCCTGCAAACACACTTTAAATACGTTTTTAAATGCTTTTTATACTCTTTTAGGGGGGGGGGGAATACAAGTAAACACACGACTAAAATCGTGTGAAACATCGATCTTTTTATATACTTTTCATACTGTTGTTTTAGCTGTCTTACGAAGTCATTATCATGCAAAACACCTCACAACACAACTTTACCCTCTTGGGATACAATATGTTTATAAATAGAAATATGTTTTATTTATACGTATACATACAAATACATCATATCAAGGGTAACATTCTTTACTAAACCGTTTTATACATCCAAAGAACTTATGATTTATGCTTTGTCAAATATTGTGAAAAAAGGATAAACTTTGCATACAAAACTACTACTTTGATACAGACTTAGTTGAGAATCCATGAGACGTGTACATCTTCAAACACTGCCTTTTTGATAAAAGGTATCGCTACAAGTCCTGTCTATAACCAGAGTCTCCCGTTCGGAGAACGTGTCAAATGTGTATAGATCTATACGGGAAGTCATGATCCCGCGCCCTGACTGTTAGCTACAGTCCGTCTTTTGGGGTGACAGTTGTCATAACGCTACGACGCCTGAAGAACGTCGCTACAGGCATATTATGTTTAGTATGGTTATAAAACTCATCGGATATACAATTATTATGGTATTATGCTTTTATGAACGAGTAGCTATTAAAACTATTCTTCATCTAACAAGTGCGATCTTCGTATAGCTTTACTATGTAAAACTATGACACAACTTACAAGCACGTCGGTTGCTTGCGATTTTCGGTCTTGGATACTGCCAGTTATGTCAGGAAAATAAGGGTTTTTCCTGTATACAAACCAAACAACTAACAAGAAAATAAGGGTTTTTCCTGTATACAAACCAAACAACTAATAGGAAAATAAGGGATTTTCTTGGTGCAACCATTTACAACTTATAACACGAACATTCATATGCCTTTCATACTTTTATAAGAAAATAAGGGTTTTTCTTGGAAAACACAACAAATCATACCTCAACCATTAGGGAAAAATATGGGATTTTCTGGATCTAATACATTCATTTTCAACACAACGAATCATAACTCTTTACAATTGAAATACTGCGTTTTCTGGAAAACATACACGGACTTTCGAATGGCGTACATTTTCTCAAAACACTATTTATGAACTCACCAACTTAATTGTTGACACTTTTTCTTTGAAATAACTTGTATTCTCAGGGAACCGCTAAGCAGATTTGGAAATCAACTTTTGGGGATTAATGTGCTGACGTTAATTACTTCTTTTGAAGGATGTTTATGTATTTATCTTTTGAACAAGTAACGAATACGATTATGTAAACATTTTGGAAACATTAATATATATGGTGGTGTGTACTTTCCTTTCTATGAACTGTTATGATACTGAATATGACGTCCTCCGCCCCCGAACGTTTCCGCCGTTCTGGTTTGGGGGTGTGACAGATTGGTATCAGAGCATTTTTTTATAGTGAATTAAGTATATCAACCCATAAAAAGATATACTAACTATAAATACATAAGGGATTAAAAATACTCTGACCAAGAGTTTATACTTTAAATAGTAAAATATTTAAGTAAGTATACGTGCTGCATTCATACTAAAATCAGTGTCACTAGGACAGTACAAAAGAATTACGATTGTTGGGCAACACAAGTGGGCTTAGAGACATATGGTCAAAACTGGGAAGATATAGCCTGATCACCTATATTATCCGAGGGTTGACTAGCATGTGCCTAAGTTTTAATTGGGTGGTTGCAACAATGCTAAAATCTTGCCAACCCTACCACAATGAGAACAATAGAACATAACAATAAATTTAAAATACTATAGGTGTATTTTGGTGTTACTATAAGTACTTTATACTTGAGAATTAAAACGGGATCCTCATTACTAAGTTGATAGTTGCTAAGTGGATACACTAAGGCTACATGTAATTAGGATGTTATAGACTTAGAATCAGTGATAATTTTGCATTACCCCTATTCTGTGTGAATTTGGAAATAAGGTCACTTATTCGAAGGTCTATCCTGTTTAGATTACACATAGCTGGTATGCACTTCACAAATAGCGATGTAACTAATGAGGGTTTTCTAAATAATTATCTAGATAGTTCGTCTAATAATTATCCACTTACCCTAAATTCTCGCATAGAAATCATAGCTGGACTCCATCCCCTTGACAACCAGTATCTTCCGAATGAAGTCATAGCTGGTTGGTTTGGAGAAGAACTAGAGAATGATCATCCTATCCCATTGGATGATCACCGTGATGAAGACTTTTTGTATGATGCTAACTCCGAACCAGAGGTTGAGAACCTACCCCAAGCAGCTCCTTTCCAATTCCTAACCCTCGTCCGACTTTTCATGGCCCGACCCTGAGCGAGTGGAATGCTTGGAAACAGGGAGCCAAGGACAAGATCAGTTTATACTATTTGATGGCGACCGAAGCTTTTACGACTTGAGCAATGGGGGCTCAGCAGATAGAGTCTTGCCAATCTTGGTCCGCAGAGAGGCCCAAAATGAGATTCAAGGCAAGACAGCCCTACATCAGATTGCAGAAGTAGGCGCCTATGCTAGAATGCATACCCTCCACACCATTCATCTAGAAGATGCTCACGAGAGATCAGAGAGAAACCATGAAACCCTACTACAAGCATTGACTTAATCACAAGCCAAAGTCATAGGGCTCCGAGTACGCCAGATGGGGTGCGAAAGACACCTACTTGACATGGAACGTCAATTGGTTGAACTAAGAGTTCACCAGAGGAATGACCGTCGCCAGTAGTAGACGCTTTACTTTATTTCCCTTATAAAAAGAGGAATCGTATTTTTCTGTCTATGCCTGATGTGGCATTTTCTATGAAATTATCTTGTACCGTAAGTACTTTAGTTAGGTCTTTATACTGTCTGGAACTATCTCCTATGGATATGATGTAAGACCTTTACAGGGTCATTTTCCTGAACCTTTACGTCGTGAATATCCAAGATATTGACAGCCGGCTAACTTTTGTGTCATTTCCTTCCTTCAAGTACTCTTATCATACTCTCATTGGAGTCTATCTGAAACCTGTGTTAGTTAAGTCATTGGACCATAGCAAGTTAGATACGGAGACATTTCCAAGTCTCTTTCAGTGGTTGGATTTTGTTATTCACCAACCCACGATACCTCAACTTGTACAACAAACGTCTTGAGACCATTCTACGAACTTACCTCTACTCATTACTAGGACTGCATCATAGGGATGTAGGTCAAACCTTCGCGAACATACTTTCATTCTGTACTAGGACTGCATCATAGGGATGTAGGTCAAACTTTCGAGAACATCGTCGTACTCTTTACATGAACAATCTAAATTCTCAGGATCACAGCTACAGGAGAGCCTACTCCGGAACCACGTTAAATGTAATTTGGGCGTTTCGTTGTAACAGACTTATAAACTAGCTAGAACTAGTGCAACTAGAGTCTTATCTGTTGCGAGATCCTGTTTGTATAGGAATTCTCGTGCTGCGTATACTTGTCTTTTGTAGTATATCTTATTCGCAGCAATAGTCTTGTGGTAAATCTAAAGTACTGTAACTCTGTTCATGGTTGCACAGTTGTGTTTTGTCTGTAATCGTCTATGTTTAATTCTAATGTCTTTAAAGTTTCTGTATGATTCTGACATTATCATACAATCAGATTCAATTTGATCGACGCCAAAACAGCTTCATACGTACATCTCTTTCTTCTAGATCACTTTTCCAGCGAAGCCGTCATATCAGAACACCGTAGTACTCATGCCAGGAGTACCACTTAGTTATTTTCTTTCCAAAGAAATTTCGAAGTACCACTCGTGCAGTACGTCAAGTTCAATCCAAGGATTTATACGATTGATCTATCACTGAGAAATGTATGCATAAGAGTGATATATAATCAAGGTTCTACAGGTTTAGAATTGATCATTCCACTTTAACTTCTTTTCCCGGATGGGATGTGAGGGTAAGGAAGAATCAGTTATTCGACTACCTTGTCAATCTTAATTATATACGACTCGTATACACGAGATTGTGATCGTGAAGCCCTGTATAAATTCTAAAATGGACTTCAGGACGGAGAACTGCCTAAGTATACGAGTAATCACATCGTCATGTGAACAAACTTAGAACCCAGTACGACTCCCGAAAACAGATCGCCCTATAGTTTAAACACCCTCAGAGATACCAGAACAGTACAAACCACTTGACGAACTACACAGAAAGAGAATTAGAAGACTAGGCTTCTCACCCTAGAGAACCCCGGTCATATTCTCGCGGAGATCGACGGATTGCAACGTATGTGCCTCGGATATCGAGGACTCCGTCAAGATTTTCATAGAAATCGTTATCTCTGCCTCACATAGTCAAAATGGTTGAGCAAACGCAAGGAAAGAAACTACTTCCAGGAATGGATCTGGAATCCGAATATCACCAGTTCGAGTGTTTGGTGAGGACGTCCGGAAGACTATCTCCTGAACTCGATGCGGACACTTCGAGTTCGTAGTGATACCTTTCGGATAGGACCAATACGCCCATAGTTTTCATGAGCTAAATAAATAGAGTTACGTCTTTCTTATTGGGATCAGTCATGATTTCTCCATGTAATGACTTACTTGTCTACCCTCGTAGTAAGAAGAAAGCCCATGGTAACATTCCTACAGAGGAACTTTTAGCAAAGTTCTCTAGGCACGAGTTTTGAAATTGAAGAGTCAAATTTCTAGGACACACTGTTAGTAATGTGAGAAATTATGAGTACTCTTTCAATTTGTCAAAACCGTTGAGCATTTATCGACACCAGAGACACCGACAGTTTTTCGCCAGATTCTAGGTCTTATCGACCTACCACCTTAGCTCATTCAGAACTCCTCGCAAGCTACAGAAACTCGTACGACTTTGACCCAGCAAGGGGTGGCCTTTGACTGGGAAGTTACGTAAGAAAAGGAACCTTTGAGATTCCAAGTGAGTGACCAAGTTCTTTAGGATAACTCACTCTGGGAATGGCTTAATACGCTTCGTAAAGCGTGGAAAGCTAAATCCAAGTTAGACAGGACCTCCGAGATTCTTATCAGAATCGGTCCTGTGCCTCACACAAATAAGACCTACTCCGCGACCTCAGTAACATAGTTTCTACTCTTCGCATCTCGATCGTGAAACCATACCTTTCCGTTAGGACTCTTCCAAGTCCACTCGTCGAGATCCTCGTCTTCGTATTAAGAACCGTAGTGACCCTCGACCGAGAGGTCAAGCGGACGAAGAAACGCCATCGCTAGTTAGTGAAGGTTCGTTGGAATGCCAACCGAGAACCCGTGATCACTTAGGTACACTAGAACCAATCGATTAGGAAGTTTCCTCCCCACGACTTGATCATTCGTGCATACTTCCTTGCTTAAATTCTAATTTCGGGACGAAATTCCTTCTAACGGGGGGATGATGTGACAACACGATATTTCGAGACAATGTAATGTAAAACCAATCAAATTTAGGTCAAAATATAACTTTCCTAAAATCTTATTTGGGTTAAATAAAGTAGTAGGAATCGTATCAAGGTTTTCGTACATATAAAGAACCCTAAAATCCGAGTTATAACAAAGAAGTTATGACCAACCGAAGATTCTCGGCAAAACCGGCAACACCGATTAAACGAAAAACGCGAAGTTTCAATACAATAGTTTATAGCCTTAAGTATCTAAATGAAAGTTATAGATAACATCAAACCGTGAGCGTACATAAAAAGAACGTCCAAATCTGACTTCGTATGAGGAAGTTATGATTTTTCCAAGGTTCGGGTATAGCAGTAGACAGCTAACAACTCGAAATAGAGCTCGAGATACTTTTGACCAAAACAACCTAAATGAGAATCGAAGGTCTCAACATTAGTAGCGCAACGGCGAAAAGTCTGACGAAAACGGACATCGGATGAAGAAGTTATGGAATTTTAACGGACTTTTCGTGTCCCGGCCCATTAGAAATTAATAATTAAAAATAAAGTCAAAATTTGCCGATGAAGTCTGAACGAGAGTTGTAGATCATATTTTTAGCTACGCGTGCATATAAAGAACGTCGAAAACGGAGCTCGTATGCGAAAGTTATGGATTTTACAAGTTCGGGGTCCAAAATCCGAGGCTGTCAGGCCCCACGACGTGGCACAAGCTTGCCGCGACCCGGCAAGTGACTGAGGGCGTCCAATCAATGGAAGAGGATAGGTTTGACTCCCCACGACGTGGCCATCACTTGCCACGACGTGGCACACCCCAAAAATGCCCCTATAAGTAGATTTCAAGGGCTCCGAGTTCCATTGCTCAGTTCCTTTCTTTCTCGCGCCGAAACTCTGCGTTTAAGCACCCGAGACCCTCCCAAAGCCCCGGTTTTCACCTTCAAGTCCCGAAGGAAGGTTTTGTCTTCCCGAGATTCCCGAGATTCCCGAGAGTCCCGAGATTTTCCCGCGTTTTCAACTTTTCCTGTCGAAGTTCTGCTCGATTCTTTTCTCGACTACTTCAAATCAACCACTTCAATCAGGTGAGTTCATACCCCTGCAAACACACTTTAAATACGTTTTTAAATGCTTTTTATACTCTTTTAGGGGGGGGGGGGAATACAAGTAAACACACGACTAAAATCGTGTGAAACATCGATCTTTTTATATACTTTTCATACTGTTGTTTTAGCTGTCTTACGAAGTCATTATCATGCAAAACACCTCACAACACAACTTTACCCTCTTGGGATACAATATGTTTATAAATAGAAATATGTTTTATTTATACGTATACATACAAATACATCATATCAAGGGTAACATTCTTTACTAAACCGTTTTATACATCCAAAGAACTTATGATTTATGCTTTGTCAAATATTGTGAAAAAAGGATAAACTTTGCATACAAAACTACTACTTTGATACAGACTTAGTTGAGAATCCATGAGACGTGTACATCTTCAAACACTGCCTTTTTGATAAAAGGTATCGCTACAAGTCCTGTCTATAACCAGAGTCTCCCGTTCGGAGAACGTGTCAAATGTGTATAGATCTATACGGGAAGTCATGATCCCACGCCCTGACTGTTAGCTACAGTCCGTCTTTTGGGGTGACAGTTGTCATAACGCTACGACGCCTGAAGAACGTCGCTACAGGCATATTATGTTTAGTATGGTTATAAAACTCATCGGATATACAATTATTATGGTATTATGCTTTTATGAACGAGTAGCTATTAAAACTATTCTTCATCTAACAAGTGCGATCTTCGTATAGCTTTACTATGTAAAACTATGACACAACTTACAAGCACGTCGGTTGCTTGCGATTTTCGGTCTTGGAGACTGCCAGTTATGTCAGGAAAATAAGGGTTTTTCCTGTATACAAACCAAACAACTAACAGGAAAATAAGGGTTTTTCCTGTATACAAACCAAACAACTAATAGGAAAATAAGGGATTTTCTTGGTGCAACCATTTACAACTTATAACACGAACATTCATATGCCTTTCATACTTTTATAAGAAAATAAGGGTTTTTCTTGGAAAACACAACAAATCATACCTCAACCATTAGGGAAAATATGGGATTTTCTGGATCTAATACATTCATTTTCAACACAACGAATCATAACTCTTTACAATTGAAATACTGCGTTTTCTGGAAAACATACACGGACTTTCGAATGGCGTATATTTTCTCAAAACACTACTTATGAACTCACCAACTTAATTGTTGACACTTTTTCTTTGAAATAACTTGTATTCTCAGGGAACCCCTAAGCAGATTTGGAAATCAACTTTTGGGGATTGATGTGCTGACATTAATTACTTCTTTTGAAGGATGTTTATGTATTTATCTTTTGAACAAGTAACGAATACGATTATGTAAACATTTTGGAAACATTAATATATATGGTGGTGTGTACTTTCCTTTCTATGAACTGTTATGATACTGAATATGACGGCCTCCGCCCCCGAACGTTTCCGCCGTTCTGGTTTGGGGGTGTGACAGATTGGTATCAGAGCATTGTTTATAGTGAATTAAGTATATCAACCCATAAAAAGATATACTAACTATAAATACATAAGGGATTAAAAATACTCTGACCAAGAGTTTATACTTTAAATAGTAAAATATTTTGTAAAAGGATGTTGTGCAAGATGATCCAGTCGTGTGGATTCAAGTTGGGAAGATCAGCAAGTGAGATGGCATGTTCAGTTTTGGCAGATCCTCTCAGCACCTTAAACCGAACGTTGGTGAAGTTTCCTTCCCTGTACGGCTTTAGAACCCGAACATTGACAATCTTCTGAGCGCTCCATGTTTGGTACTGTGGTTGAGCGGCCCTCAGATAGAATTCGACTAAGTCCCTGTCAACCTTTGGATGAGGATGAGGGAACTCATCAATGTTGTCAAAGGCATGAAAGACAAACGCCTTTCGGGTCAATGGCATGTCGAACTGAGAATCGACAGAATTATCACGATCAAATGAGATCACCGGTTCTAGCCACAAGATGCTTGGAGTTTCTATGGCTTCTCTCAGCAACTTCTCAAGAGTCCAAGGAGGAAAAAGAGTTTTCCTGCTCTCGAGAAGGTCGTGAGCTTCTTTCTGTCTTCTTTCGGTTTCTTCAGCCTCTCTAGCTACACGAGCGCTGATGTCAGCATCTTTATCTCGACCTTGTTTCTTCAGAAGGTCGGAAATGGTTTCTTTGTCATCATCGCTCTCTTCAGCAATTTGCTTGCCCTTGTCTTTAACACCCGAACCTAAGGCTTGGCTTGTAGGAGGAGGTTCGGTTGTGTGAGTTGCTGTTGAAGTAAGAGGCGGTTGAGACACATTTTCTTTTTCTCCCCCTTGTTTCAGAATGGACACAAAATCAAGGAGCCCTTCAATCTTGCTTAGGAGAGAGAGGGCAGGAGCAAGTTTTTCTGCAAGAGTTCGTCGGACAGAATAGTTGAGTATCTGGTCATGTGCTTCCAGGATGTTTGAAATGGATGCGTGGACATCCGAAACACACGATGAAATCACCTCTCTTTCAGATCGAAGAGACTCAATCTCCTTTTGAGAATTGGAGAGTTGAAGATTCTTGACCTTCAAAGCGGTGGTGTTTCTGGCAAGAGCGTCCATGAGTGAGTTTTCAGCAGCAAGGTCCTCATGGAGCTTAGTCAATCATTCCTCAATCGTCGTTTTAAACGCTGAGTTGTCGTCTGAGAGAGTCTGACGAAGAGAAGCAAAAGACTTCAGTTCTGATGCAACTGAGGTAGCCAGCTGGTTGATAATGGGTTCCAACGTTGTTTTGGTGGCTTCAACATTTTCCTGTAATGACTTTAACAAAGAAGAAGCATCAATGAATAGTTTATCGATGTTTTCGATCGCTGCCTCATAGGCTTTGGTTGAGGCATCAATGGCTGCAGTGGCGGAGTCTAGAGAGACTTGATGATCTTTGGAAAAAGCATCAACAATCTTCTGAATGGCAGCTTCAGAGAGGGTAGACTGGGATGAAGAAGAGGAGGCGATGAGCGAATCTATTTTATCGTGAAGCTCCTTGAGATGCCTCTTTGTGACAGGAGCATCATTATCATCATCACTCTGAACTTGAAACGGACTGTAATAGACCGAATCAAATGTCATATCCTCCCCATCGAGGAATGGTTCTTCACTCTTTGCTGCATGAGCAGGAGATGAGGGGGGTGGTGAGGGTGGAGGCTCGGTAGTTGTAGTAGGTTCGGGTTAGGATGTTTGTTCGGTAGTTGGTGTGGGTTCGGGTGCTTTAGTATGAACCCCCGTATCAGATACGTTGGTTCTTACTTCAGCAGTGGTTGTGGTGGTTGCTTCGGTAAAGATGGGTGGGGGTACTGGGATGGAGGTGGATGGTATCTGAGTGGTGGAGGTTATGGGGGGAATGGAAAAAGGAATGGTAATTGGTGGAGAAGAGATTGGAGAAGTGGAAAAGTGAACTTCTGGAATAGGTGATCGTGGTGGAGTGTTACCACGAGGAGATCCGTCAGAGTTAGAACTCTCTCCCTTAGATTCGCTTGAGGAGGAAGCGATAATCAGCTTTCACCTTGGTTGGGTTTTTCTCTTCTTCAGCGGAGGGGATTGGACAGCCTTGGTGGTTTTTCGTTTCTTGGGAGATGGGCCTTTCGCTCCCTTACCAACCTGCTTGTCTTTGCCTTTGTCAGTTTTCTTTCCCCTTGGCGCAGGCTTGTCAGCTTCATGGATGGACTTGAGCATTTCAGGAGTAAGCTCTCTCGGACCAGAGCGTCGAAACTCCTTGTATGTTTTAATAATCCGACTGTCGGCTGGAACGTCTCCATACATCGACTCAGGGATTGAGCCAATGAATTGAAATTTTGAGGCATCGGAGACAATGATCTTCGTGGTATGAAAAGTACCAATCGAAAACATTGGAGAACCAGCAACAATGGGGACGTGGTACTTGTCCATCACCCATTTTGTAATGAGAGTCCAAAATCAAGCATAGGAAATCTCGGAATGCCGAGATGTAGAAGACACACTCTGAATGAGCTGTTGCCATAGGACTGACCCGTAGTCCAAGTTGATACCATTGTAGATCCCGTACAGAATCGAGATGAACAGTCGACTTGCCCCGTCTGATCCAGCACTGCGTTTAGACAGCCCCTTGAACAGCACTATAAACAACCCATTCCACTGAGGAGGTAGGCACGATTTCTTGAACTTCGTGACCGTTGTCAGCACCTCAGTATATCCCATGTTGTAGAACATAGAGAACATGTGACCCACCGGAATCAATTCAGGGTTAACCCTAGTAGAATCAGGTTCAAACCCTAAATTTGAGCAGAAACGTTGCTTGGAGATTGACGCCTTATGATCAAGCACGTCGAAGAAGATCCTGTCGACTGCCTTGTCGTAATGAGCAGTGGCGAAAATTTGAGATAAGAACTCCATAGGAACTGCTTCAAATTTGGTAAGAGCAGGAGCAATCGGCAAGTACTTGAGGCATTCGATTATCGGGAACATGAAAGCATCATAGACCTGAGGAGTAAGATCGATGATCAAAATTTGTTGGGGACGAATCGGGAGGATATGGGAAGTGGCATGAACTGATGATGAATCCGCCATTGTTGTGAAGAAGATGGGAGAGATGATGAACAGTAGAATGCTTGAAGGTTTTCTTGCTCTCTGAAATATGGGTGCAGTAAAGAGGTAAACAATGGTTTACGTTACCTTTTATACTGTAGGTAGAGGAGAGAGAAGAATTTATCCCAAATCTTCGAGGGAAATACGAAGGGTTTTTCGGAAGTGATGGATGCGTGACAGTTGGTATCACCGATGATTACGCACGAGAGAGAGTGTCAGTCCCGATTCACACGCCTTCCCATCAGGCGCCGTTTTTTAAACGAAACGGTTCCACTTCGCACGCCTGGCCTTCAAGCGCCATTTGAAAATCAAATCGATTGGACTCCTGCCTGAGTCAGCATCTTATCCTTTTAGATTAAACGTCATCTTAAAGCAAAATTGACCACGTGGATCAATATTAACCACAACTCCCTTATAACTGCAAATCCCATTTAAAAATTATGCCTTGTAACTAATGAAACCAGAATTTTGGAAAATCAAAAAGATTTTCGTGCTTAGTGTGTAAAAGGAAAAGAAATAAAGCAACACATATGAGGGATTTTGTGATGTCAGTAAAGATATGAAACAAAGGATCCCGGGCACGAATCTCTTCCTTCAAAGTCAAGAGAGACTTTAAAGTGTTTGTATGGTTTCCCGTTGAATAATGATCAGACACTTATTGAGAAGTGTTGAAAGGCTTCTTTTAATCAGGCTAATTTGGGTGGCTTTCACTTCAATTCAGAATTCCTGATCTTGATATAAGACAGAAATCGAACGAAGTACTTGTGAGACCAATGCAGTCTGTTGAACAAGTAGGTTTGAAATAATTTAAGTGGCTAGATAAAATAGTTTATGTAAAATCTCAAAAAAAAAAATTAAAACTGGATTCCAAGGGAAGAAATGTTATAGGACTTAACAATTTCATAGGAATCACACAAAAGAAAATTGGAGATTTGACTTTCCATCCTCATTGATAAATTCGTTAATTCGTTAGTGAAAGCTTAGAGCAAAATTGATTGTTCACCGTCAATGCATAGTAGGTGTTGAATTGTGGGTTTCACTTAGTACGTAGTGACACATAGCTAAGATCATAAACACAGAAATTGTGTAACCATAAACCCCAGTGGTAATTTGTGAGAGTCTCAAGGGTTACGTTTATGAAGCGAATGAGATGGAGAAAAGTAGTGTAGATGGTGTAAAGAACCCAAAGTACCTCTGCTGTTAAAATAAGGACCAAGCAGAAAACTCTTATCTCATGTGAGAAGAGAGTCAGGTTGCTCATAATTAGAATAAATATGAAAGCCTAATTGGGAACACAAGGTTTGTATGTACCAAGTCAGTAAGGCTATTATTCAGAATCAGGTGAGGCTTTGGACACATACAACAGCATGATTCTAGGGACACTTAACTAATGAAATAATTCCCCACAAATAGACACACAAAAAGATAAGACACAAAACAAAACAAAACAATAGAAAAAATAATAAAAAATATTTTTGGAGTTTTTGAATTCACGAAAAGAAAATAAGAAAAAGAGTAAAAAAAATATTTTTGGAATTTTTGATTTAAAGAAAAAAATAAAAAAAATAAAAAAAATGAGACACAGAAAAAAAATGGGACACAAAAAAAATTTGGAACCGAACCCGAGCGTTCGGTCTATTGCGGTTAAAAAAAAATTTGGAACCGAACCCGAGCGTTCGTTCTATTTCGGTTGCCAAAAAAAATAAGTTTGAGAAAGAAAAGAACTTTGAAAATAAGAGAAATGAATTTGAGAAAATAATACAAAAGGTTTACAACCAAAGAAACTACCTTTGAGTGATAAGCGATGATCAGATAATACGACCGAACCCGAGCGTTCGATTCATTTCGGTATACCAAAACAAGACCCGAACCCGAACGTTCGGTCTATTTCACTTCCAACTTTTAATTTTGAGAAGTAGTCTTTGGTACTAACTCCAATTCCATCATTCCTAGCCCTTGTAGAATTTTGTTGAAAGATGCTTCAGGAAGAGCTTTGGTGAAGATGTCAGCCAGTTGATCTTTGGTTCGAACAAAGTGAATTTCGACGTTCCCATCTTCCACATGATATTTAATAAAGTGATACCTTAGTGTTATATGCTTTGTCTTGGAATGTTGCACTGGGTTATGACAGATCCTAATTGCACTTTCTGAATCGCAATATAGTGGGATCTTTTTCATATTGAGTCCATAGTACCGGAGCTCGCTTTGGATCCAAATCACTTGAGATGTACAGGAAGCTGCTGCGATGTACTCTGCTTCGGCTGTAGACAGAGATACACATGTCTGTTTCTTTGATTACCAGCTAACCAACTTCCCGTCTAGGAATTGGCAGCCTCCAGTGGTGCTTTTCCTGTCTAAACCACAACCTCCAAGGTCTGCATCTGAGTAGGCTTGAACGAAGAAACCTGAGTTTGATGGATACCATAAACCGAGAGAGGTGGCTCGTTTTAGATACCGGAGTATGTTTTTCACTGCAAGCATATGGGGTTACAAGGATTCGCCTGGAATCTAGCACAGTAACAGACAGAAAACATTATATCAGGCCTGCTAGCAGTAAGGTACATTAAAGAACCAATCATCTGGCGATATAACGTAATATCGACTGCCGGTTTTTCCAAGGATGGTGTGAGCTTGGTGCCGAATGCCATTGGAACTTTAACCTTTGAGTCTCCCATCATGTCAAATTTAGCAAGAAGAGTCTTGGTGTAAGCTTCCTGGTTGATAAAGATGCCTTCGAGTCCCTGTCTAATATTTAAACCAAGGAAAAAGTTAATCGGACCCATTGAACTCATTTCAAATTTAGTCTCCATCAGCTTTCTGAATTCAACTGTTAAGCTAGGATTCGTTGAGCCAAAGATGATATCATCGACATAGATTTGAACAATCATAAGGTGGTTACCTTCCTTCTTACGAAAGAAGGTTGGGTCAACCGAACCTTGTTTGAATTTTGACATCTTTAAAAACTTGGTTAGCGTTTCATACCATGCCCTAGGTGCTTGTTTCAGACCGTAAACCGCCTTGTCCAGAATATAACAGTGATTGGGGAACTCTTCATTAACAAATCCAGGAGGTTGCTCCACGTAAACTGTTTCTTCAAGTTCTCCATTCAGAAAGGCGCATTTCACGTCTATTTGGTAGACCTCAAAGTTCTTGTGTGCAGCATAGGCCAGAAATATTCGAACAGATTCCAGCCTCGCTACCGGAGCAAAAGTTTCCTCATAATCAATTCCTTCCTCCTGGCAGTATCCTTTCACCACAAGACGAGCTTTGTTTCGAATCACATTGCCTTCCTTGTCTATTTTATTTCTGAATACCCATTTGAGACCAACAAATGAGGCGTCTTTAGGAGTTGGAATGAGGCGCCATACTTTGTTTCTTTCAAACTCGTTGAGTTCATCTTGCATAGCTTGAACCCAGTCAGAATAATCAAGAGCCGTATTTACTGTCTTCGGTTCAACTTTTGATACGAAAGAATTATACATGCAGAACTCTACTTTGGAGAATAGAGATGTTTGCTTTGCCTTCAGTTGAGATCGGGTGAGGACCTTTTCAGAGACATTACCCACTATCTGAGATACAGGATGATCTCTGGTCCATTTAACAAGAGGAGGGTAATTAGGATCATAGGATGGATCCAATTCAGCATTCACCATTTCTTCCAATTCAGATTGACTATCGTTGTCGTAGAACATATTGACATTATACCCCTTGACTGATGAGCTTTCCGGTGTAGCTGGACTTTCTAGTGCTACATGACTTTCTGGTGTTGTCGAGCTTTCGGGTGAAGTTGAGCTTTCGGGTGCAGTTGAGCTTTCGGGTGGAACGGGAATAGAATTCTCCCCCTCAATTTGTGAGCTCGGTTGTTTTGAAGAAGGTGGATTCTCCCCCTCAACTGAAGCACCTTGCTCAGGAGGTTCGTTTGGAGCTTGTTCTCCTTCACCCATTCGTTTGGCGGCATCATCGACAATTTGCTTGAGATGGTCGACTTTGTTGTTTGCTGCCTTGGCTTCCGAGAGAGTAGCTTTCTCAGGTTCATCGAATAATTCTACAAACTGATCAAACAGATTAGCAATTGAGGCCGTGACTTGACCTGTTTGAGTGAAAATCTCTCCAATTGTTTCTTCAGTAGCTTTTAGCTTTTTGATGTAGTTATCATCGAAAGTCACATAATATGTTTCTTCGATCGTCCAAGAGCGCTTATTTAAGACCCGGTAAGCTTTTGAAGTAAGAGAATATCCCAAAAAAATTCCTTCATCAGCTTTAACGTCAAACTTGTTACGATGTTCTTTGGAGTTGAAGATGAAGCATCGTGAGCCGAACACGTGGAAGAATTTTACGTTCGGCTTCCTGTTATTGATGATCTCATAAGGAGTAAGAGAGAAACGCTTGTTGAGATAAGACCTGTTCTGTGTGAAAAATGCTGCAGCAATAGCATCAGCCCAGAAATATAACGAAAGAGAAGCGAAACTTAGCATCGTTCGGGCCGCCTCACACAAGGATCGGTTTCGTCTTTCGACAATTCCGTTCTGTTGAGGCGTATAGGGAGCTGAGAAGTTGCGACTGGTTCCTTTTTCTCCCAAAAAGTCTTCAAATTCTTTATTCTTGAACTCCAGTCCATTATCGCTCCTGATGTTGCGAACGACTTTTCTCAGTTGCACTTCAACCTGCTTAATAAACATCTTTAGCTTAGGAGTAGCCTCAGATTTGTGCTTCAGAAAGAATATCCATGTAAAACGTGAGAAATCATCAACAATAACAAGAATATACTTGCTACCGCCAATGCTTTCGATAGATGATGGACCACGCAAGTCAATGTGAAGCAACTCAAGTGGTTCAACAACTTTTGTGTTTATAATGGATGGGTGACTTTGACGACTTTGCTTCCCCATTTCACACGCAACACACAAATGTTCTCGTTCAAACTTGAGCAATGGGAGACCCCGAACATGACCTCCTGTGACAAGCTTGTTGATGTCTTTGAAGTTGAGATGTGAGAGCCTTCGGTGCCACAACCAACTTTCGTCAGAAAGAGCTTTGGATAATAGGCATATAGCTGGATTTCCTTTGATTGGTTTGAGATTGAGAGGAAACATTTCGCCTTTGCGTTCTGATTTGAGAATTACCCGTTTTGATTTCTTCTCTATGATTTCTGAACCTTCATCATCAAATGAAACTTTGAAACCGGTGCCTCCTACCAGTTGAGACACACTGATGAGATTATGCTGTAGACCTTAAAGATACGCCATCTTTCTTATTGTGAAGTCTCCATTGGTTATCATCCCATAGCCCTTTATCATACCATAAGAATTGTTGCCGAACTTGACATTCCCACCATTCTGAAGAGATCGAAACTCCCTTAGCTCCTCCTTCCTCCCTGTCGTGTGACGTGAGCAACCACTATCAATGTACGATTCTTTGTCGAACTGCTCGTCACTTATAACCTGCAAAAATTAAGCAGATTTAGGAACCGAAAGTTTCTTGGGTCCACATGAGCCTTTCACAGGAACAGGAATAGTAAGAGAAACATCAACAAGATATGTTCGTTTTATTAAGGTTGTTTCATCTTTTCTTTTAATGGTAAACACTTTGATTTTGTTAGGATTAGAAACAGTGGGTTTGGTTTCTGGTTTTGGTGTTTGGGCTTTAGACTGATTTCGGTCTTCCTGGACAGAGGAAATCTTCGATTTTCCTTTCAGGTTCGTTGACGATTTAGAATTTTGTGCACGAACAGAATTGGGTTTAGAAGATAATTGAGAACTAGAAGAATTAGAATGGGAATTTCTTATGACTTGCGGTTTGATATGACCCTTTTGTTTTTGGTCATTGGAGGGACCGAACCTGGACGTTCGGTAGCTATGGCTTTCGGGATCGAACCTGTCCTTTCGGTCGCTATTTGAACCGAACTTGTCCTTTCGGTTGTTGTTTGAACCGAACATGTCCTTTCGGTTGTTGTTGCTCTCTGAACCGAACCTGTCCTTTCGGTTGTTGTTGCTCTCTGAACCAAACCTGTCCTTTCGGTTATGTTCCTCATGTGGCCCGAAAGCCTTTTTCTCTGACTTTGAATTTCTATCATGATAAGAGAAATGATTGTTTTGAGAGCGCCAAAACTACTTTCGCTCAGAGAGATTCTTTTTGTATCTTAGGTTTCTTTGCAGCTTTTGATCTTTCACTTGTTTCGGCTGTCTGTGGATGTTGGCCTTTTGTTTCAGCTTCTTGTCAGCCGGTTCACTTTTCACAGATGATGTTTCGCTTGTGGAAGTGACTTCTTCTACAGGAACTTCTTTTGTACCACTAGTACTTGGCACGTCGAAGTTGTCAGGCTTGTTCAACGGCTCTGGTACATATCTTCCTTTTGTTTTCCAGGACGTTCGCTCTGACAAACCAACTGTTTCGTCGGCATTATCTTCGTTCACTATGACATTGAGTTCGGCTGTTTGATGCTCGGTTACTCCTGTGACCTTATACACCTGATTTGGTGTTGTTCTCACCTTTTGGTACATAACAGCCTTTTCTTCAATAATCGGGGACTTATTTTGGGACAAACGAGCGAACTCCACAAAATTTTCAGAAATAAGATTTTTGTGGTTTTCGGGTTTGCTCTTGACAAACTCAGAACAGTCGACTACATCTTCTACAGAAATTTCACTCATATCATCGTCCTCAATTAAGTTCAGATGCATTTTCAACATCAATTTTATTTTCTGAACTTAAATTGGCACACAACGAGTCAAATTTTTGTATAGTTTCAGTCCTTAGTTTCAGCTTATCGTTTTCATCCAAAAGGTTTTTCAGCATGTCCTTATGGTCCTTGGACTTTATGAAAGATTCTATTTTGTCCAGACCATACATGTAAGTGGGATTCACATCATCAGACGATACAACACTTTCGCAGTTATATGCTTCAGCATCGATTTCATCCTCCTTAAACTCAAGGAAGGGCAAAATCATGCGATGAATTTTCTGCCCAATTTCACAATTCAGATGTAGTTGACTGATGTTAGCATAAAGTCGTTTAGCAATCAAGCAAAAAACATTTCTCTGTTTTAAAAGTTTTAAATTGTCTCTTTGTAAATAAATGTTTTCATCCTTATACTTTATCAGCTCCGACTCTTTTTGCTTTATCCACATCCTTCGCTCCTCACTCTTGGAAGACACCCTACTTATTTGGTCAGTTAGGTTAGAATTGGTGACCCGTGTTTGAGTTAAACAACTATCCAGATTTGAGATTCTTGAATTTAAGCTATTTAATTCTTTTTCATATGATTTCTATGGGACTTTGAATGAAATAAAGAGAGATTGTACCTTCTTGATCAATTCATCAAGCTCATTGATCTGCACACTGAGAGGTTTTGCTGTGAAGCATAAGTCCTCTCGCTCCTTGGTGTCCTCGTTTCCACCATCAGTATTGTATCCCCTTATGTGAGATACATCAGTCACCACAAAACACCTTCCACTGCTTTCGTTACCTCTTGCCACATATGCCTTTCCATGTGAAGGCTTTCTCACTTCATCATCCTCTGAGTCGGTTGACCATACCTGCACACCACCGAACTCGTCATCCTCTGCCGAACCCTGTACAATTAGAGCATTCATAGAAGGGTTAGTAGTAGCTATCTTCCTCTTGATCTCTTCCAGCTTTTTCATCAAGACAACCTCTTCATCTTTTTCCTCATCTTTCTCTGCCATTTTCTTCAGAACACAATCTTTAGCATAATGGTTCTTTCCTCCACAGTAATAGCAGCTAACGCCAGAATCTCCTTCAACTTTCTCCTCTTTCTTTGGTTCCTCTGTCTTCGGCTCCTCCCTTACCTTTTCAGAACTATAGCTCCCCTGCCAATTTCTGTTTTTATTGGTAGGAAACCTCTTCTTGATGAACCTCTTGGGATTGGATACCATCATAGCATAATCTTCTGACGTAAGATCATATTCCTCTAGGTTCAGATCTTCGTTTTTTTCCACTGCATTCTTGCCTTTTGATAGGAGGGCCAAGGACCCCAAACTTGAGACCACATTCTTTTCTTGCATGACAATCTTTTCTTGGGATTTCAGAATTCCCACCAGCTTTGCCAATGAATATGACTTGAACTGCTCATGAGCTTTAACTGTAGACACGACAGCTCTCCATTCAGATCTTAGGCCATTCAAAAAGGTGACCTTCTATTCAATCAACTTCCTTTCTATATTATGTTTGATCATCTTGCTAAGAAGATGATTGAAGTGATCAAACGTCTGAGTGATAGTTTCATCAGAATTCTGCTTAAATTCACCAAACTCAGACAAAAGCAAGGTCTGAATAGAATGCTCCAAATCTTCATGTGTGGAATAAAGCTCTCGCAACCTATCCCAGATTTCTTTAGCGGTACTGCAGGAACTCACCAACCTAAATGTATCAGATTGAAGAGCGAATCGGATCAGTCTCAATGCTTTAATGTTGCACTGAAACTTTTCCTTTTCGTCTTGAGCAACGTATTTTACATCTTTTAACAGATCATTATACTCTTTCAGAGTTTTAATGATTTTAGATGTTCCTGAGTGAGCAAATGGTCCAGACACAATGGCTTCCCAAATAAGATACCCATTATCTTCAGATCTAATGACATAGTCTTCAAAATGATGCGCCCAAACTTCGTAATCCTGGGTGTAAAGAATAGGAATCTTTATCGTTGATCCAATGCTGTTTGAGATGTTGATAGGATTAGATTGAGAATCGTCCATGCTTGATCGTTTAACCTGTTTGAAAGATCAGACTTGTAATATGTAATATTAGGGCAAACGAATAAATAAAGAGATACGTCAATTATGGAGTGACGGCTCAATAAATATCAGTTAATGCGGAATAACCCTAATCGAAAACTCTTTCACAGAAGAGATGTGTATGAATTACACAGCCTCCTGCTCTGATACCAATTGATGAGTTCGAAAACTCTTTGATCGATTAGATCTTTGTAACAGGTAAATTAATAAAACAGAAACAGTAATGTAAAAACACAAGTATGGATTTGAATGTGTCGAATGATTTGATTAACTCAATCCTCAGCAGAGCTCGATGAAGAACTTCCGCTGTAGAGGATTCTAGGGTTACAAAAGATAAGAACTTGTACGCTATAGAATCTCTATCAATCTTTCGTTAAGAATGCATGCAAGCACCTATATATAATAAACCCTAAACAAAACTCACAGATGGACAGGCCCATACCGGAGACAAAACTTGGACTAGCTAACGAGCCCAAAGACGCAACACTAAACTGGACCTGACAGCAATCCAACCGATAAGCCACCCTACCTACCCTGTAGATCACCTAGAAAGGTCCAATATATCGGGGACCCAATTTCCCCCTCTTCCTAAAGTGTATCACACCCTTCTAGGGCGAGACCTTCAGGAGCACCATATCGCCGACCTGAAACTCGAACTCTGATCGGTGCCGATCGACATAGCTCTTATGCTGACTCTGAGCGGTCTACAGTCTCTGCTTGATCTGCTGAATAAGCTTCGTGGTATGAAGGATTACTTCGGTCCTTCTTATGACCCTATGACCAACTTCTCCCCAACAAACTGGGTTACGACATCTCCGACCATACAAGAGCTAAAATGATGGGGCACAAATTCTAGAGTGATAATTGGTGTTGTAGGAGAACTGCGCAGGAGGTAGGTAGGAATCCCAACTCCCATCGAAATTAATAACATAGGATCACAACATATCCTCAAGGGCCTGGATGGTCTGCTCACTCTGACCGTTGGTCTGCAGATGATAAGCAGTACTGAAATGTAACCTCGTGCCCAGTTCCACGTGAAGCTTCTGCCAAAATGGGAAGTGAACCGAACATCTCTATCTGAAACAATGGAGACCGGAACCCGATTACGAGAAACAATATCCCATATATACACATCAACTAACTTTTCAGACGAAGAGCTCTCCCGGATGGCCAAATGTGGGAACTCTTGGTCAATCGATCCATGATGATCAAAATACCATCAAATCCATTGGCCGTCTTCGACAAATTGGTGATAAAATCCATGGTGATATGTTCCCACTTCTATATGGGAATCTCCAGAGGCTACAACTTTCCTTGCAACCTCTGATGCTCGACCTTGACAATCCGGCAGGTCAAGCACCTCTTGACATACCAGACTATCTCCCTCTTCATACACGGCCACTAGTAACTCAATATCAAATCCCGATACATCTTGGTTGCCCTCGGGTGTATAGAAAAGCAAGACTTATGAGCCTCCTCCAACACTGTGCGCCTGATCCCACCATGAACTGGAACACAAACCCGACCACACCAAGTCAATAACCCTCGACTGTCAGTGAAAAACCTGTCGACCTCACTCCTGATCCTCTCTTATTTCCATTTCTCTTTTTGAACTCCCTCTGCCTAAGCCTCTCTAATTTAACCCAAAATCATAGAATCAATGGATATACTCATACATATCTCCCCAACTGAAGACCCGGAGGACTTATGGCTCAATGCATCCGCTACTACATTCGCTTTACCCGGATGATAAAGGATCTGACAGTCATAATCCTTGACAACTCCAGCCACCTGCATTTCCTCATGTTCAGGTTCGGCTCATCTATAAGATATCTCAAACTCTTGTGATACATGTAGACAATAAAATAGACCCCATAAAGATAATGTCTCAAAATCTTGAGGGAAAACCCCACTGCCCCCAACTCCAAATCATGTGTGGGATATCGTGTCTCTTGCGGCTTCAGCTGCCGTGAAGCATTAGCGATTACTCGTCCTCTCTGCATGAGGACCGCCCACAAACCGGTGATGGATACATCATCGAACACCACAAAATCCTCGACACCCTCTGGAAGGGTCAGTACCGGGGCCTCACATAACCTCCATTGAAGAGTCTCAAATGTCGACGGCTGCTCAAGGACCCAATGGAAATCCACTCCCTTCCTCGTCAGACGAGTGAGGGGTACCGCAATCTTGGATAAATCCTGAATAAATCACCATATTATCCCGTTAAAGCCAAGAAACTCCTGATCTCTGAGGGATATTTAAGAACCTCCCACTACATCACAACCTCGATCTTGGCCAGATCGACCAAAATCCCATCCTGGTTAATGAGGTGCCCCAGGAGCTGGACCTCTAGTAACCAAAACTCACACTTCGAGAAGTTGACATAAAGCCATTAACCACCTCAAGATTCCTAGAAGCTCTCGATGGTGCTCCTCATGCTACTCTCTGGTCTTGGAATACACCAAGATAACATGAATAAACATAATGACAGATTGGTCGAGCATCGACCTGCACACCCAATTCATCAAATCCATAAAAATAGCTGGCGCATTGGTGAGCCTAAATGGCAGCACCATGAACTTGTAATGTCCATAACGAGTCCGGAGCACGGTCTTCTCGACGTCCTCCTCTCTCACTCTCACCTGATGATACCCAAACAAAAAATCGATCTTGCAGAACTAAGATGCACCCTACAACTGTTCAAAGAGGTCATCAATCCGTGGAATGGTATAACAGTTCTTCACCGTTAACTTGTTCAACTCTTGGTAGTCAATGCACATACGATGTGAACCATACTTCTTATTGATGAACAATATCGATGATCCACATGGAGAACTGCTTGGTCTGATAAATTGATTGCCTAACAGCTCATGGAACTGAGAGGACAACTCATGCATCTCAACGGTGCCAAGCGGTACAGTTCCTTGTCAGTCGGAGCCGAACGTAGCACTAGATAAATCCTAAACTCAACTTGTCTCTCAGGAGGCACACCGGGCAACTCCTCCGGGAAAACATAAGAAAACTCCCGGAAAGTTGGTACCTCTGAAACTGAAATCTGCTCCCTAACCGGAGTGTCAACACATAAGCTAGATAACCCGCATACCCATGCTAAATATACTGCTAAGCCCTGGCTGCTGAACAAAACCCTAAACCAACCCTGGTGCGTTCTCTATAGATAACAGTTCTCCCCCACTTGGGGTTTGAATTACACTCACTGGCCCTGGTAATTGATCATGGCACCAAACCTGATCAGCCAGTCCATACCCACTATCAAGCATACATCTCCCATGCAGATAAAGATCAGATCAATCAGATAAGGCACCCTAAAGATCTTCAATACACAACCCTGATACACTATGGATGCATAAACCCCATGTTCGTGGGTGATAGAAATCCACAACGGACACTCCAACTCACTAAGGGGCATACCAAAATCCCTACTAAAAGATCAAGACACAAAAGACCAGCTCATTCCGGAGTCAAATCACAAAAGAGCAGGCAAAGAGTTCACTAAGAATGTACCTATCAGAAGCATAATCATAAGCATACTGTTGAATCATAAAATGTGACCCGCTTAAACTTCAGCTACCACACGCAGTCAAATGTCATCATCAACAACCACAACCGCAGTCTCTTTACTAGATTACTTTACTTTGTCTTTTTGTAATAGACTCTATTGTCCAGTATGTCTTGCATGGCTACTCTTAGAGATGTAATCTAGTGATCTTTGTGAGTCTCTATAAATAGAGCTCATTCTCTTGTATTCAAATACACATCTTTTCTGAATTGAAATCTCTGAAGTTATCTTTTCTATCTTTCTTACTCACTCTTCTTACTCTCATAATTGATTACAATCTCTCTTCAGAGCAAGTCTTCTGTGACTTAATAACTAAATTTGATCTCACTTATTAACTTGGCTTGAATGCATTCCTCGTTATGAATCAGCTTAAGTGTATACTTGATATAACAATTGTTGTCATTTCCATTTCTTTACTTTTTCATAACTAACTCTCTAACATCTAACTCTAAATATTATTGTTGAGCTTTTAGATCTTTCGAGATTAACTATTCCACTATATACTTGTTCTAACATTTGTTCAAGTGTGTCTCAAAGTTTTTCTCTCAACAATTGGTATCAGAGCCATAGTGGTTTCTTTTTGAAATCGGAACTCTAATTTTTTCGAAGAGCCTTCTATACCACTGAAGCTCATTTCTAAAAAAAAATCTTCAAAATATGGCATAATCGTTATCTCTGAATGTTTCCAACAATGTTGGTGGTTCTAATCGAGCCCCAATACTGGTTGCAAATGAATATCATCACTGGTCACAAAGAATGGAATGATACTTAAGGAGACTTGGTAGAGATGTATGGCGATCCGTAGAAGAAGGACCACATGTTCCAGTCCTTACACCAGTCCAAAATGATGGAGCTACAACAAGACTAGGAGGAGGTCAACTAGCTATGAGCCTTCCTACCAAGGATGATCTCGATAAAATGGAAAATGATGTTGTTGCTTTTTATGAAATCTCCTGTGGAGTTGCTCCTGACAACTTCGCTATTATCATAAATTGCAAATCAGCAAAAGAGATATGGGATGTTATCAAGAATCTATATGAAGGCTCATAACAAGATCAAGACAAGATACTTACAACTGCACTCAATGAGTTCAACAACTTCAAAGCTCATACTGGCGAAAGTTTGGAAGACTCCTTCAAAAGGTTCAACCTGATTGTCACCAAGTTATCCAATGCGGGCACCATCCGAAGTAACCATGAAACAAATCTGCAGTTTCTTAATGGCTTGGGAAGACATTGAACTACCGCTAAAATGATAGTCCAAGGTGATAGAAAGATTCACTCCTTGTCACTCTACAAACTCTAGTGGGAACTACAAGCACAAGAATCCGCCGTACTCAAAGACTGTGCTAAATTCGGAGGACCTCTTGATCTCATAGCACAAACTCCACATAATCAATCTTACGCTCCCTCGTATGACACTTCACCGCAGTCATACGAAGATGATTCAGAGTATGATGATGAAGAAGAATTTCAAAAGGCAGTTGCTCTAGTTAGCAAACAAGTCAACAGACTACCACCTCACTCTTTTCGCAAAAATCAACAATTCAACAAGCTACCCTTCAATCATAACTTCAACCCACAAACAAATCACTCACATTATCCTAAAATTTCTCATCCACCACCATAATCTCACAATACTCAACCAAAGGAAGCACCGCAGCCTACTCAAACCACTGACTCCGGTACTCCCTCAGAAGACAAGACTAATGTTGTAGTTTGTCACAAATGCAAAAAAGAGAATCACTTTGCAAGCGATTGTAAGGCTAATGTAGTTAAAGACAGAGGATTCTACCTTAGAATGGCTCAAGAGTTGGAAGAAAAGGAAAAACCAAGGGCATACGTAGCCCATGTCAAAAGAGACCATCAAGTCTGGTCATCCGGAGACGAAGATGAAGCCATCAGCAGTGTCAATAGAAAAGGGAAGATCTGCATGTTGACGACTGCGGATGATGATGGGTCTTCAAAGATGGAAAAAAATTACTGCTACATGGAAAAGGATGGAACTCTAAGCATCGTCGAACAGGTAAAACTCATGATCCAAACTCTAAACTATAGCATGCATGATTGTCAACCTTACATAGATAATCTTAATGACACATGTGTTGCCGTCCTTACAGACTATAACAAAGCCTTAGATGAGAAGAACATTGTGTCCCAGGAGATGTTCCATGTGAGAGGACGACTGGATAACAAAAGACCCAAAATGGCTATGTTAGAAAGAGATTTAGAGTAAGAAAAAGATGCAAGAATGTTGAGTGAAACCCAATTAGAGATAGCTTTGAAAATTTGGTAACTAATGGAACCGTGGACATCACATATAATTGGGGTTGGTCAAATGGATATCCTACTACAATGGATTCCTCACCTCGGTTCAACAAAGACAGACTATATGTCCCTCCAGACTGAGAATTTCATTTCCCAGTCAATGACAAGACTTTTCCCTAAGATATTAAAACTCACATAGGTAGACTGCATAATCTAAGCAACAATTGTGTCATTGAGGAAATTGTGCCTGAGGTTTCGGGTCACACATGTGATCAAATTCCTATCTGTAGCACCACCTTCCCAAATTCTCAAAACTCATCCGTAGTCGATGAAGTAATTGTCATTGAGGACACTGAAGTCTCGAAAGACTTTCCATCCCTGTCCTCAGACCGCAGTGTCCCTCACTGCAGTCAAAAGTCCCACGAAAGTCCCACTGAAGTCCCAACTAAGACTTACTCTGCGGTAGTCAAGTCATCCTTACCGTAGTCATCAAACAAAAGTTCTGCCACTCTTCAAACGATTAATCATGAATTACCCATAGAAAACTTTGAAGTAGGTCAATGTTCTCAAATCCCTGAATCTTCAAGTTCTGATGACTCAAGCCCACGTTTTCACAAAATTTCAATGGATTCTAGGAAACCGCAGTTGAGTAACAAAGACTGCGGTTCACCAAAATCCTTAGCTAAAAAGGCTTTCAAAGAAGAAATTCCAACCCGAGGCACAAATAGAAAATGTTTTCAAAAAACAAAAAGCATGTTAGATTTCAAAAATCCAAAAGTCCAGAAAATTTTGTTTTCTCTCGCTATTTTTGAAAAAACCCTACCACCAAGAAAACATCCAAAAAGGAATGTACAATTACAACAGTCATTCCTAATTCATCTGAAACAATTAAAAAGAGTGCAAAGTCTTTTCGAAACAGTGTTTTTCAAATCTATTCCTCAGATGATCCGAAATGGAAATGTATTTTACCCACTCCAACACATTTAAAGTCACGTCAAAATTTTAACAAGTGGAAGGGTATTTTACCAAATTCAACAAAAAGGACACAAAGATCTACACATGCTAAACCTTTTTTTAAAACAAACTTTTCAGAAAACTAACAACACTCATGTCAGATCTTTTCAACCTCGGTCTAGTCAAAAGCCAAACAACTCTTCCTTTAGACCGCTGACCAAACATGGTGTCAGAACAAAAGACAAAATGTAAACCTGTGAGTGTCAGTGTACTTGCCAAAATCAGAAACCTCGTAACTTTAAAAAAACACACAACACTCCAAAATTACACAAACACCCAGGACTAGGTTTAAAAGTTGACACGAAACCAGTCCCTGCAACCTCGGTCCATGCATCACTCAAAACCTCACCTGTTGTTCAAGGATCCAAACTAGTTTGGATGCCTAAACTAACCGTGTAATTCTCAGGCTTTGTGCAAGGAGGAACAAGAAGATGAATGGTTAATTGACAGTGCCTGCTCCTTGCACATGACCGGAAGGTTAGAATACCTTCGGGATTTCATGCCAATTTTCAATGGTGGAAATGTTACATTCGACAACAATGCGAATGGAATCACCCGAGGTTATGGTGTACTCACTACGGGGAACTTCTCTATTCAAAAGCTTGCTTATGAAGAAAGCCTTAAACACAATCTCATCAGTGTTGGCCAACTATGTAAGGCAGACCATCGAGTTGAATTTGATGATCAATTATGTTATGTAATGACGAGTGGTAGGAGCACGTGCTTGATCAAGTCACGATCCGAGGGTACCATGTATCCTCTAGATGTCTCTCTTATGATTGGCAAACCGCAGCTATGTTTCCTTTCCAAAGTTGTATCCGAAGTCAACTGGCTATGGCACCGCAAGCTCGCTCATCTCAACTTCAGATACATCAACACTTTAGTCACTGGAGAGCTAGTCAGAGGACTCCCTATTCTCAAGTTCAGCAATGACACTCTCTGTTCGGCTTGTGAATGTGGTAAGCAGTCCAAAGCAAGTCACCCCATGGTGATTGACTCTTCAATATGTGAACCACTTGAGCTTCTGCACATTGATATATGCAGTCCATCAACTATAGCCAATCTCCATCACAAAAAGTATATGTTAGTTATAGTAGATGACTTCACTCGCTTCACATGGGTTTTCTTCCTCAGACTCAAATCCGAAACACCGCAAATTCTCATCAACTTCATCAAAGAAATAAAACTTCAGATCAAGCTGCCAGTAAGACACATCCGTAGTGATAATGGAACCAAGTTCACTAATCATCATCTCAATAGCTTTTTGGTGTCTAAATGTATCACTCACAACTTTTCAGCTCCTTATACACCACAACAAAAGGGAGTGGTAGAGAGAAGGAACCGTACACTAGTCGAAGCAGCCAGATCCATGCTCAACTTCACACACCTTCCTCTTTACTTCTAGGCTAAAGCTGTAGCAACTGCATGCTTTGTTCAAAACCGAAGCATTGTGTGTAAGCGCCTCAATAAAACACCATATGAGGGCCTTAACAACTGCAAACCAAATGTTCGCTTCATTCATATCTTTGGGTGTAGATGTTTTTGTCATCAACAACAGAGATCAGCTTAACAAATTTGCACCGAAGTCTGATGAAGGCATCTTTCTTGGCTACTCCACGAACAAGGTTGCTTACCGGGTTCTCGTCAGACGTACAAGGCTAATCATTTAAAGCTTCAATGTGAAATTTGATGATTCTCACATCCGCAACGCCCCTCCATCTACTAAAACCACCGCAATCATGGAAAGTGATATTCCAGCTTCTTCAGGTCCTTTAAATCTAGTTGAAATCAATTATGACGACCTTTTCAACCCTGTTGAAACGGCGAAACTATCCGAAGTTCTTGTGTCACCAGCCGCCTAACAACAACATGCTGATGTTTCTAGTCCATCTCTATCCGAAGTAACATCTCTCAATACTTTCACCTCTCTGGTTGAGGGGGAAAGCTCTACTCCGGATCAAGCAACAACCATCGAGGTTCCAATACTTGATGATGTTCAAGTTCCTATCCGCAAAAAATCATTACCATTAAACGTATCTTCGGATTCGGATGATGAACTCATAGAGAACATTGACACTAGAACCGATTCAAGGATCATCACTCTCCCATCAGTAGTCCAGGGGGGAACCTTCTCAGGTTCCAGAGGAACTCCCATCAGCAATCCAGAGGGAACCTCTCCAAACTGCTCAAGGAAATTCCATTCTCGCTCCAACAAGACAAGATGATTCTACAGGATGATCTCAAATCATAGGGAAACTTCCATCTCCAACTGAAGAAACTTCTGTTATTGAAGACATTCCCTCTACTGCAGCCGCTGATCATCTGATGCCTCGTCTACATTTATAGACAAAGGACCACCCACCAGGTCAAATTATTGGCAACCCACCCGCAGGTATCCATACTCGATCTGCCAAGGACTTATCTAATCATTGTCACTACGCAACATTTGTGCACGCAGTCGAGCCACGATCGATCAAAGAAGCATTATTGGAACCTAATTGGATTTCTGCAATGTAAGAAGAACTCGAAGAATTTAAAAGGAAAAGGTATGGCAACTCGTTCCCATACCGCAAGGTTACACTATTGTTGGTACAAGATGGGTGTTCAAGATCATGTTAGATGAATCTGGTGCAGCCATCAGAAATAAGGCAAGACTAGTTGCAAAGGGGTATAGTCAACCTGAAGGTGTTGACTACGATGAAACATATGCTCCGATGGCACGAATGGAATCTATCCGAATCTTTTTAGCATATGCTGCCCACAAAAACATCAAGGTACACCAAATGGACGTTAAGAGTGCTTTTCTCAATGGGGAATGGAAAGAAGAGGTTTATCTTCAGTAACCTCCCGGCTTTGAAAGTATTGAATTCCCTGACCACTGCTACAAGCTTCAAAAGGCAGTCTACGGTCTGAAGCAAGCCCCAAGAGCTTGGTATGAGACTCTTTCTGAATTTCTAGTCTCTTCAGGTTACAAGAGAGGAGTGATTGATCCAACTTTATTTAGAAAAGCAAATGGTGACCACCTTATGCTTGTACAAATATATGTGGATGATATCATCTTCGGATCGACTCATCAAGGAATGGTGGATGAATTTGCTAAGCTCAGGACAAAAAAATTCCAAATGAGCATGAATAGAGAGATTAATTTCTTTCTAGGTCTTCACGTCAAACAAATTCAGCAAGAGATATTCATTCATCAAGAGAAATACACCACTGAATTATTGAAGAAATACTCTATGGACAACTGTTCCTCGGCTAAGGTTCCTATGGCCTTCGCTTATAAGATCTCTGTTGATCCCTCTAGCGAATATGTGGATCACAAGACTTATAGAGGTATCATTGGCTCTCTAATGTACCTCACCGCAAGCTGACCAGACATTCTCTTTGCAACTGGTGTATGTGCAAGGTATCAGGCTGACCCAAAAGTGTCACATATGACCGCAGCCAAACAAATTCTCCGGTACTTGAAAGGAAGCAAGTCTGTTCATCTATGTTACCCCTCAGGAAATGATTTCAGTCTTCAAGCATTTACGAATGCAGATCATGTCAAATGCAAACTTGATCGAAAAAGTACCTCAGGTGGATGCCAATTTTTGGGAGGTAGACTCGTCAACTGGTCCTCAAGAAAACAAAGTTGTGTTTCATTGTCTACCGTAGAAGCTGAATATGTGGTCGCACCTAGCTGTTGTTCTCAAGTTCTATGGATGCAAACACAGCTGTTAGACTATGGATACAGAATGCTGCGGATACCAATCTACTGTGACTCTGAAAAGTGCCATAGTGATTTCTCATAATCCTATTCAACACTCCAAGATGAAACATATTAGACTACAGTATCACTTCATCAAAGACCACATTCTGAAAGGTAACATTGAACTCATCTTTGTCCCTACTCATGAAGAGATTGTTGATGTATTTACAAAAGCACTTGACTCTACCAAACTCAATGCGTTCTTACAAATGTTAGCGATAATGAATCCGGACCCTCAATTCTTCTTGATTTGATAGGTACCGCAGACCATTCTTGGTCTCCATTGCGGTCCTAACTGAAAGTTATTTATCATAGATGGTTTTGGTATATCCTGTGTACCGCAGTCTATGTACCGCAACCATATATTATATTTATCTTTCACTGGTCCTTCTTGTTTGTTATTACTAACTTATTATACAAGTTCTCTCCTCAGTTCCTTCCACTGTAATCATCAACAATGGCAGAGGAGCGATCCGCAATGATGTGTCCATCCGCGGTCACACTATTTGATTTTAAGACTATTCATTCTTTTTAAAAACAAAAAAAAATCATGGTGTGCTATTTAATGATCCTTCATTAAATAAAACATTAAATAAAATCATACTTTGAGAAACTGTCTCATTCTTTTTTCTCTAAACCTCGTTTCAGGCCTATTTTAGGTATGATAACAAAAAGAAAGATTTTCCAAATCAAATCATTTTAATATGTCTTTTCCTATTACCCCAAACCATCACATCCGTTACAACTTCCCATTTATCCAACATATTAATCTCTCCCTCACCACACGTTCACCAGACGTGATATAAAATTTGACATTTCATTAAATGCAGACCCTTTTTGGTTAATTCCAAATTCAGATTTAATCGCTCCTTTTATCAATATGTGGTTGAGATTAAAGACGTTAATTCAAAAGATAAACCCAAACGTTTTTACCCAAATTCACTTAGGTAAAAAACGTTTCCCGCTCCCTTAAGCCACTATAAAACCCCTTTCTTTTCCACAAAGAAAAGTTTACGCTCTCTAAACCCTCAACCTTTTCCTGCATTCTTCAAAGCTTTCTCAAACTCACAACAATGGTGAAATCCGGTGTCTCGAAGAAACAATCCAAGACTTCTGGATCAGTGAACCCGACTGGTTCAGACTCTCCCACAATTGCTTCCAGCAATTTCAGAGCCGTCTTTGAAGAACACCCTTCTTACAATGCTCCCACAAAACTCATGATCGAATTCCTGAAGAATCACCCTCTGTTTGGTCAATTTGATGCTTTCACAAATGTTGTTCCAATTTCAACTCTCTTCAAATGTGCCTTCTCAGCCTATCGCCCACTCGATAACCCCTAAGAAGTTCATCTAAACCTAATTAATGATTCTTTGGTCATCCTGTCCAAAGAAAAGTTTCTCACAGCCATTAACCTCCTTGTTCATCCCTCCATCAAGATTTTTAACCCATCAATGGCGGACATTACTTCGGCACTCTACCAGATGGGTTATCAGAGAAAGATCAAAGGAATCGGAGAATTCAAGAAGAACTAATTGCCTGAGGTCTGGAAATTCGTGTGCCACTTTGTGATCCATAGTCCATCCAGCAGAACCGGAGGCACAGATAACATGGGACTCAAGCTGTTGGAACTGGTGTGGAGCATCTTCACAAGACACGATGTGAACTATGGGCATATCCTTTGGGATGATTTTCTTCAATACATTCCTAAAGCGAGCCCAAGGGAGAATCCAACCGAACTCACTTTCTCAAGGTTCTGGTCTCTCTGCATTTTAGACCTTCATGCGGACACAGGGATCGACATGGGCAATCACATCAACTTTTTCGTCATCAAGGATCTCAAAAGGTACAATCCTTCATTTGATCAATCAATTTTTGGCCCAATCCATAGACTTCCTGTCCATATTCTTTCTACCCTCGGTCTTGAGACTGCTGATGTCTCAGACCAGATTGAGGCTACAGAAGGTATTAACCCATACCTTCCTACCCCACCTCTTCCATCCGCAGTCGTTAACCCAGAAGGCACCGTAGTCCCTTCATCCACAAATCTCTCCAATATTTCACATACCCAAAGACGTAAGCATAAAGTTTCTACACTACATGGCCCCCGTAACACCAAGAAATCAGGAACTCCTAAAAAGTATGCTTCTAAACTTTCCAAACCTTCCAAGAAAAGGAAAACACCACCAGTAATGACTATTGTGGAACCAAGTCAATATGACTCCAGCATTGATTCAGAAGAGGATAACCAACCCATTCCAATCCTCAAGAAACGCAAAATTGATCCCTCTAGCCATATGCGTGACCGGACTGATACCTCAGCCTCTATATAGGATCCTGTAGTCCTTGGGATGCCTGCACATCCATTCGAAACTACCATCTTCTTCCTTTCAGACACAGAAAGTGAGTCTGATTCACAACAACGAGGAGACTCCCCCCTCAGTTCAATCCCAAGGGGATAATACTGGTTCTCGCCTAAAAGTCTGCTTACATTGTTAACAGGTGGTTTAGGCACGGTGAGCACAAATGTGCAAGGATCCGTGAACCCGAGGGACACGTCGGTGCGATTTCAAGGAATTGACGATGGTGACTCAATTAATTCATGGAGTAAGTCTCAACCCTCCAACGAGGCTGAAGCAAAGAAATATGCCACTTTTCGTAGGGCATTCCAAGCACGCAAGGATCAACAAATCAAACAACAGCAGCTGAAGGAACAAGAAATCCAAGCAGTGGCTAAGTATTGGGCAGATGCAATTAATAATGCCAATACCATAGCCACCATACTAAAAGTTCAAGACTGGATGACTGAAATGGTCGAAACCTTCCACAAGACTCAGGAAGCAACTGCTGACCAACATGCTTCCAAAGTTCCTCCTACTCCCACTGCTGAAGGATCACAAGACGAAGGACCCAAAATCGAAGTGAGCTCTGCTCCCACCTTCGGATTTGATGGTGCTGATCTGCAAGAGGTAAACAAACCATCTCCTTCTGATGATGACCTCATGATGTTCGATGAAGAAGAAGTATCCAATGGCTCTCATTATTCAACTTCAATGACCAAAGAGAAAACGAAAAAGAAGAAGAATGCTGTTACCAGGAAAGAATTTCTAAGTCTTCAAGCCAAGGTTGATCAAATCCTTGCTGCGGTCAAGCCAACTCAACCGCAACCAGAAGATATCACTGGACCGCAGTCACTGATAGAAAGGATTGAACGCCTAGAAACACGTGAGAGATTGGATGCGGAGGGTATCTCAATCAAGGTTGAAATGGGGATCCGGTCCCTTAACAATAATCGTCAAGCAGACCACAAAGAATTCATGGCTGCTGCGGAACGCCTCATCTCAGAGGTAACCGCAATCAAGAAAGATCTTCAAGCAGCCGTTGCGGATCAAGCCTCCCACACTGATAAGCTGATTGCTGAGACTCACACTGCTTTTGAGTCCGCAATCTTAGTCATGCTAGCTACAATTAACCGTCTGCAGCGATCCTTGTCTGCAAATATCCATGGTCCCGAAATCCTTCATCTCACCAAGGAAATCCACATGCTACTCTTCAACCCCACCGTCCCCAACAATCAACAACTGGCCAAAGCCCTCAAAGCTAAATTCCAAGAAGTGTTAGCCAAAGTTGGTGGCCTTCGTCAATGGCTTGAGGAGGCTCCGGGTATGAACTCCTCAAGAGGAGGAAGTGAAGAAGAAGTCCATCACTCCAACCATTCCATCTCACAACATCAAACTCCCCCTATCACTACAGAAAACATTCCTACACCATAACCTTCACCGCAACCATCTCATCACACTCCAGCTCATAACTCTCCGCTGCAATAGGAAAACACTCCTAAGAAACCAGAGACTCCCCCTCACTTCAAAAACCTTGTGGAGTACATGTCTTCTCCGAGTTCAAATGACTCTCCTACCACCACCCAAAGGAAAAAAGATTGGAAGGCAGCCAAACTTGCTGAAGAAGTATGGAGACTATGTGGTATTGATACTATCATAGATGAGTCCTTGATAAATTATTCGATCAATCCTCACTGTAGATTGCTTGATGAAGACTACACTCCCCACCTCACCTATGCGAAATCCCCTTCAGATGGCTACTCGGATGTTCCAATCTCTCCAAATGCTAGATACTTCACTGTATTTGAGCAGTTCGACCGCAGCCTTCCAGACTCCAAAAGATTGCCAATGGAATTTGAGAGACTTAGTCAATTTTATGCTAAGCAGGCCTCTCCCGTTGAGAACATATGGTCTAACGATAGACCATCCGCAGTCAAGAACTAAAAATTCCGAAAGTTCATGAAGGTTGACTTCATCCATTACACTCTGACCAGAAGGGAACACTATTATGGCCACACCGAGGCTGATTTTCCCTATATGAATCCGGAAGAAGTCTTTCTCATTGCAAAGGTGTTTCAACACAAGTCTGAGAAGCACCCGAAGATGAAGATTGCACTTGAAAGGGCTAATACATTCTTGAAGGAAACAGTCTGTGACTTTGCCAAAATCGACGCAGACATCTACCCCACCATTGCAAAGAAAGTCAATCTACCACCACTTGACCCCACACCAATGCCTACCGAAGGCTATGAAGAAAGATCCTTAGGTGCAACCAACTACCCTGAACTTGGAGTCATTTTCAAAAGCAACACCGATAATGTCAAATACTTCATTCCTATGACTGCCATGCATCGCCTCACCAGGAAGCAACTTGATATCTGCCAAAACGCAGTTGAAAAATCAAAGCACACTACTGCAGAAGTCAAGTTCGAGATCTTAAGAAGAATCAACTGGTTGGAGAACATCAGGAAGTTTTGGTGGATCCCGATCAAGTTTTTAAACTTGATAGCTAATCAAAAGTTAAAGAGGTCACTTAGGGGGAAATTGTTGAATCATAAATAGTGACCCTCTTGAACTTCATCTACCGCAACCGACATGCCACCGCAGTCAAGTGTCTTCATCAACAATCGCAACCGCAGACTCTATCTACCGTTGTCTCTTTACTATATTACTTTACTTTGTCTTTTTGTAATACACTCTATTGTCCAGTATGCCTTGCATGGCTACTCTTAGAGATGTAATCTAGTGATCTTTGTTAGTCTCTATAAATAGAGCTCATTCTCTTGTATTCAAATATGCATCTTTTCTGAAATGAAATCTCTGAAGTTATCTTTTCTATCTTTCTTACTCATTCTTATTACTCTCATAATTGATTACAACCTCTCTTCGAAGCAAGTCTTCTGTGACTTAATCACTAAGTTTGATCTCACTTATTAACTTGGCTTGAATGCATTCCTCGTTATGAATCAGCTTAAGTGTATACGATACTAAAGTACTCTCCTTTTCCTTTCAGATTGGAGAAACTTTTATCTTTCTGCCTAATTGATTTTTCTTATTCGTTCTGCTATATATTGAAACTTTTCAACGATTTAGAATTAGACTTAATCTTGTAAACATAACCATATTTACTAAAATTTCTAGTAAATCACAACGAATAGTCTTATTGTTCTTTGTGGTGGACCTGATCAGTTCACAACAATGTGAACTAGCTCCCCTAGTCTTTCACTTGACTCACATCTTTATGTGAACAAGGAATTAGTCCTAATTTCCGAAAGATTAAAGTTCTCATTCATCATACAAGACAAGTCGCATGATTCTAAGTTTCAGTCCAATTGAAACTTAGGTGATGAGAATCTTTCCTTATTTGGTAAATGTTAGACATTACCACAAACGAAAGAATTGCAAGTCCCCAATCTGCTTGTGTATCAATCGGATCCGTTTGATGGTGCGGAATCCCAATCAAATGGATGATGTCAGATCAAATAGAAGAGAAGGAGAAGAAGAAGATGATGAATCTTGTATGTATTGATATGAATGAAGATCCGGATACAAGATTCACACACATTGACACACACTCTCTTTTCTCTCTCTCTGGAACACCTTCAAATACACACACATAATCTCCTCTAGACCATACACTCTCTTTTGTTCATCAACGCCTCTTCAACCACCTAACACCTATATATATACTTGGGAATATGGGCCCAATGGGTTTACGGTCGTAAACTTGTTTACGGCCGTAAACACAACCGTAAACACTTATATGTCCGTAAACACAGAGTTGTTTACAGTCCTATACAGAAAAATACATTTGCCTAGAAAAAGCAAAGTATAAACCATAATTTGACCCAACAATCTCCCCCTTGGTTTATAGCTTTCTTTTCTTAATTAAACCAACAAGCTCCCCCTAAAAAGTAGCTGACTTTTCTTGTCAATCTTCATCGAGAGTATGGCTTCAGCATTAATCTTCAAATTCTTCACAACTTCAAGATGAACTTGATGAATCTTCAACAAATGACTTCATCTTGAGTAGTTGTCCTTTTCTTCAAAAGTTGACTATAAACGCACATTGGGTGAGGAGGCTTGACGTATTGATTCTTGAAAGATAGCGCTTTCAACTTGAGAATCTTCAGAGAGAAGATCAGAGAGAATAAATCTTCTGGATCACTTTAGCAGGTACAACGATAGCAGCAGACTGATTGAGGAGGCTTCAATGCAATCTGTCACATAATCTTCAATTTCTGCTTCACCTTGCTTCTGGGTTGAAGGATTGAATGTTGAAAGAATAATATTCATTTCTTTCTCCTTCAAATGAGAATTCTTCGATGATCACGGATGAAGCCTTTGCTCAGAAATCTTCGACAAAAACTCCATGAGTTTCATCTTCGCCTGAATTCAGTTTTCAAGACTAAACAAAACTAAAAGAAAATTTAGCACACAATATTTTTGGGTTTTTCATATTTTTTTTAAAAAATAAAACAGAAAAAAAATATATTTTTGGAGTTTTGATTTTCTTGAACAAGAAATAAAACAGAATATAACACCATTTTTTGATTTTGAATTTTCTGATTTTTGTTTGTTTTTTTTATCTGATTTTTGTTTGATTTTTGGTTTTTTTTTTAATTCTCCCCCTAAATTTGTGCATAGAGGAAAACTATGAAGAAATTTAACAAAAAAGGAAAGTATTTGGGATCAAAGTTGTGAGACAGCCTGGACTTGTTTATTAGTACCTTCACCTTCATGAATAGATCTGGTCAATTGCCGGTATTGTGGTCCACTTAAACACGAAAGATGTTGAAAAACTTTTCTAAATAAACCGTTTAGCTAATGATGACCACGGGTATTGTTGTCCACTTAAATTAAGCAGCAAGATCTACAGGCAACCTCTTAAATGGTTCAATTTTTGTTGCACTAGAATGTGTTCCCCACTTCCCGATATACCCTGGTTATCAAGAACTTCCTAAGGACTCCTTACTTTAGGTGAGTAAACAATTGTTAAGGAGGAAGACAAATTTAGAGATAGATGCATATGTTGTGTCCCAGGTCGGATCTATTTCAATCACGCAGAGGGGACAACATATGACTAACAGAGATAGAGGGATTGAGAGGTAGAATGTTGCATATGCTGTGTCCCAGGTCGGTCTTCCTATCACGCAGAGGGGACAACATATGACTAACAGATAGAAAGAATTTCAAAGATAAGGAGGTGCGTAGAAATAGAGTTGCATATGTTGCAATCCAGGTCGATCTTCCGATCATTCAGAGGAGGCAACATATGACTGACATATAGAAAGAAAGGAAATAATTTCTACAGACCTACTTTATCAGAACCCTCCAGTCACCCTATGAGAACCAGAATTAAGGACATAAGTCCATACATCAAGGAAAAGTTAAGCCACAGTTCTAGATGCGTATTAATTTATTCTATCCCATGGGTTCCCGTGCTTATCTCACAGCTCAATCTACCCGAGCGTCGTATGGTCAGTCCAAACAATCCTATCTAAATCCACACTTTCAAATCCTTCGTGCCTACCAGCACATTGATCACAAATTCTAGACAATTCAAATTTAGTCTTTTACACATGTTTTAGACTGCCCGTATCACTTTCTTGATATCACTTCCCAATAATAACTACTAATGAAAAACTATTAAGAAAATGAAAAATTGTCTTTAAAACAAATCAAAGTAAGATAAACTTGGGAGTATAGAGAAGAAAACGCAAACCGTAATTCACCGATTGAATTTGCATCCAGAATGTCAGAGAACAGCACACATAATCTCAGAACAGATCCAAAAATTCTTCATGTCATTAACCACAAACCCCATGTGATCCTCTCCTTCCTTCCTTTCTCCCTCAAAGGACACATACTCTCAAACAAAGTTATGAGTGTTGTACAGTTGAGATATGTCCCCTATCATGTGCCAGGAGCAGCCATTATCAACCAACCGAAGTCAGATGATATGCCTCCATAGCTGCACCGACACAGAGCAGGATCAGTTGGTCTTTAGAACCCAGTCCATTTTGAAACTGGGTCGACATTTTTCATCCTTGCACGATACTTTCTCCCATTGCATATCCTGCATATCACAAACAGAAGATGAAGAAATATTAGAGTCATTAGGTGATTTGGTAGACTGGACCTTTGGTACCTATTTATAGTTGGGTTTAACCCATTTCTTTTTCGATCCGATGGGTGCCCCGACACTTGATTTTGAACTTGAAGTCGGCCATTGAGATGTCTTTGACCTTGCCGGTCTTGGTTTTGCTGGAGCATCTCTTGGATTGGACTTCTTGGACGGCATTCCCTTCTTGTTCTTGGGAGTTTGATTCTTGGCCTTCTGCGCGTTCCAGCCACCATGGTCTGAACGTGACCTTGAGGGGGTTCTTTTGAAGTATCTCCCTCTTGGCGTGTTCTGCCAGCCTTGCGCATAGTAGAGAACGTATGCGCGATTAGGACGATTTCTGGCAATGTGTCCACGTGTTCCACAGTGAAAACAAGTATTTTTCTTCACTAGGAAGTTGTTTCTTCCTGCCTCTGGTGGCATATCCTTTCCGTGTCTCTTATTTTTCCCACAAGCACAATTGCAGCAGGCACCCTGATTCGCTGGATTTGGTGGCATGTATTTACCAACAGCAGGTTGATCAGAAGCAGCTGAGTTCGAAGCAACAGATTCAGAGCTCAAGGAGATGTTGGTTTGTTCAATGGTTTTCTCCTTTTTCTCATCTTCTGCTACTTTACCTAGATATGAAGTAGAAGCATTAGTATTTTCAACTTGAATACCTCCTGACACAAATCCAGCTAGTTTGCCATATTAAAGATGTGCCTCCCTGTCAAGTTCTGCCTGTGTCATAGAGATGGATGTGTATTTATGATTGAAAGGTGGAGGAACACTAGCATACCCTAGACCTTTTTGCTGGTTATTTTTAAATTGCAAACAATGGTCTATCATGTTCGCAACTACATCGCTTGACACATCAAATTTTCTAAAATCAAAATCGAAAGTTACAAATTTGTTTTTTAATGTGTCAAGTTCAGCAGTTAATTCAGCAAGTTGTTTCTTAACATAGTCTTAATTTTCACATTTATTGCTATAATCTTCCTGAAGCTTCCTAAAGTCTTTGGTTTTTGCTTCTGGTTCAGCCTTTAGAGGTTTCTGTCCTTTCCTAAGTTGATATCCTTCGTATTTTAGGTCCTCGACTTCCCTTTTTAGCAAATCATTATGTTCACGAAGAATTTTAATCGTAGCTTCACATGATTGAGAGCATGAAACTTCATTGACCGAGATGTTTGCGGAACTCTTTGTCTTTCCACACTTCAAAGCAACAAGTTCTTCAGTTACAACAACAAGACTAAGATGATTGAAATCATTTGTCTTCTTGATGACAGCCACGTTCATATCCCACGATTTCGGAAGTGAATTCAACAACTTTTTGTTCATCTCAGATTTAGTTAAGAAGATCCCAGCTATATTCATCAATAGTAAGTGTAGTAAATCGCTGCAACTGAGCTTCCAGGGTTTCTCCAGGGATATAGTTGAACATGTTGACTTTTTGTCTTAACATATCTTGACTCTCTTTCGTGTCTTCATTTCTCTCGTAGACCTCAAAAGTCATTAAAAGCACAACTAGAAGCCAAAATCAAACTTAAAAATCAAACCCTTTGACTACAAACCTCAAAAGTCAACTTTAAAAGTCAAACTTGAAAAGTCAAACCGAAAAGCTAAATTTGAAAATTTAAAAGTTAAATGAGAAAGTCAAAGTTTAAAGTCAAAGGTCAAATTTTAAAAGTTAAAGTCAAAATTTTAAGTAAAAAGTCAAAAATAAAAATCAAAATTTAAAAACTAATTTTTTTTGGTTGAAAATCTAATTTAAAAAGAAAAGAAAATTGATTTTGGGCTGAAAATGTAAAAAATGCGAAACTGGAACCAAGAGAAGAACGCCTTTTGAATTAAAAAAACGAAGTGATTTATCATCCAGCTAGCTATAGGAGTTGGTTAAGGTGCTGGGTTTATGAACCAGAGGTCCCGGGTTCGATCCCCAGCACCCCCAAAGCTGCCCCCGCTTTTTAATTTGCGAAGACGAACGTTGCTGCTTAGCCGGCTTCCCTAGCCGTTCACCGAGCCGCGAATCCACCAAGCCGTCTGCTGAGCCGAGGCCGCAAACTCCAAGCCCCAAACCGCCAGCCGTAAACTCCGGCGACCGCAAACTCCGGCTGCAAACCATCCGCCGTAAACTCCGGCGACCGCAAACTCCTTGCGGATTACGTGAAAAAACAACATTTTCACCTCTTTTTGCTCCAAAACTCGATCAAAAACTCGTTTTTATCAAAAACGCGAGGAACAAACCCCCCCTAATTTTCTGGGATCTATCCAAAAATGCAAGTATATTTCAAAAATAAGATCAAATATGCTCCAGATCTGATAAAATATACCGATACAATCCAAGCTCTAATAGCAATTGTAAGTCCCCAATCTGCTTGTGTATCAATCATATCCGTTTGATGGTGCGGAATCCCAATCAAATGGATGATGTCAGATAAAATAGAAGAGAAGGAGAAGAAGAAGAAGATGATGAATCTTCTATGTATTGATATGAATGAAGATCCGGATACAAGATTCACACACACTAACACACACTATCTTTTCTCTCTCTCTCTCTCTAGAACACCTTCAAATACACACACATAAGCTCCTCTAGACCGTACACTCTCTTCTGTTCATCAACCCCTCTTCAACCACCTAACACCTATATATATATATATATATATATATATATATATATATATATATATATATATACTTGGGGAATATGAGCCCAATGGGTTTACGGCCGTAAACCTATTTACGGCCGTAAACACAACCGTAAACACTTATATGGCCGTGAACACATAGGTGTTTACAGTCCTATACAGAAAAATACTTTTGCCTAGAAAAGCAAAGTATAAACCATAATTTGACCCAACAAGAATCAAATCCATATTGCTGAAATAGAAACATACAAATATCAATTTTCACAAATGCTATTGCAAGGAAATACAATAAGATAACATCTAAATTTTTTTTTTATTTTTAAAATGCGGAAAAAATATTCCTTACAATTCAAGTACACATGAAAACTATGTTTCTAAATATTCCTAAGAAATCTATCATAACTCCTAAGCAGCAGCTCAAAATTCTTATCATCGAATCATGCGATCGAAATCCATCTCTTCGCGATCAGACTCAGCCCGCTCTTTCTTTAAGCTCCCTTTCTCTTCTTTGATACTTCAAAACATCAAAATGTAATCTTATCACATCATGTATTAAGAATCTAGAAATAGGAACTTAATAGAGTTATATAGTGGACTTACCTGAAGCAGAGTCAAACATTTTGACTTTACCATCCTTGTGATCCTTCAGGTAGATACGGAAGCTTCGCATCCAACGGACCTTCTCTTGGCAATAGAAACAAACATATTCTTTTGGAATGGCACACGAGACAATCTCAAACTTAGTCTTTCTCTTTACCATTTGGTCTAATGGTTCGACCATGGCCGATCCCTTTTGCATTAGGAAGAGAAGACTTTTCTGCACTTCCAAATTTTCCATTGTCAATGTCCATGGAAGTTTGGGAGGAAGTGGATCTTCCAATCAAATTTGCATTACCAATGTGCCAAATCATTTATTATTCAGTAACAATCAGCAAATATGCAAGATCAACAAGGGTCATGTCGCGGTCTGTCATATAGTAATATTTAATGAACTCACTATATGACTTAGTAAGTGATTGAAGAACCAGGTCAGCATCCAACTTCCTCGAGACAATGACTCCTAACATTCTCAGCCTACCAATGTGTAACTTCATCTCCGAGACATGTAAACACACAGACCTTCCATCTTTGTGCTTGCTTGCCAATATGGTTTGAGCGACCTTGAACTTTTCAAGTCGACGAACATGTGGGTCAAGGAGAATTATTGGAGGAGGTGAGGAAGTGAAGTATGATTTTTAGAAACATCATCTTCTTGAGGAAATCTTTTTACAAAAGATTCGGGATTACCATAGTTGTCATAACTAGACATCTACAAGGGAGAAATTCAAGTTTAGTTGTTTTAAGTCCTTAATATAACACCCAAATGAAATATTAAGGCTAGGACCCAACACAATAATTCATAATTCGGAAGAGGGATGATGTAATCCAATTCCAAACTATTTGTTGGTAGGTAAATGACGATTTACCAATTTCACCACGAAAATGAAATTTTAAACGAATTAAATTTAAATGAAACTTCTAGATCTTTTAAGATTCATTGAACTTTTCAATGGCATGTTTAATCTCGATTATGCCCTTCAAGTTTGTGACTGGGATACCGAAGATCACAAACAAGGTGTGAATAACCATGCAAATTAGTTTCATACTCTTGAAGTCATTTATCACCTAATCAATGCTCCGGTTAACCACACATGCTCCATTGATCTATGAAAAAATACGAGCTACCCATTGCAATCCTTTATTAGTCTACATTAGTGTGTCGGTTAACCACACATGCTCCACTAACTAACCAATAAGGTGCAATGCGCAATTTCATGGATGAGCATCAAATTCATATTTTTCCTACGTAACTAAGATTGAGAATTTATAAAGCATTTAATTACTTGGAATTTTATTATACTTTTTAATGTAAGTTTGTGTCCTATCCTACCCGTTCGACTAACGACCCTCCACTGGTCAAGGGTGCGGTGAGTAAGAATGGATACCCAATGGCAGTCATTTTACAGGCCGCTTCCTTAAACACCCCTTATATACCAGCTTCGCGAATAAGGCCTACTAACGTCAAGACCGACCTTTTACTTATACATATATAATATATTAAACTTTTAATTTTATATAGTATCAGGGTGTATTTTCACATTTAAAGTACTAGATTGTTTCAACTATTAATAAATTATACTTTTAATTTAATTAAACTTAAACCATATCATTATGGATTTATTAACTCTCTTTTAATTAAACACTTTAATTAATTTAGTAAAGTCCATAATGTGTAATTTTAACTATTCAAAACATCAAGGTTCAACATACAAATATTCAAAATTAAAAATATTTAATTAATTTTTTTAAGTTATGAAACCAAGAGTTACACCTTTTAAAATCTTTTCAAGTTACTAGATGTTTTAGAATTCAATGTTTCATAAAAGAGACTTTTCAAATTCCAAAACTTGAGGGAAACTTTTGTAAATCTTTAAACCTTTTGACTCCAAAACTTGATGGTAAGTTTTGTAACTCCTTTTAAAAAAAACTTTTGAATTCCAAAACTTGAAGACAAGTTTTGTAACTCTTCAAAACATTTAGATCAATTTTAAACCAATAAAATAATCATATATATTTTTTTATCTTTTACCAATTTGACCTAATGCAACTCTTGTAGCAAGATAAATTCAAATAAAAAATTTATAAATAATTAGCTTTATCATATAAACTAATAATTATCTTAAAATTTTGACAATTATCTTTTAATTGGATGAGGAAAGTCACTACCATATCAGAAAAAAGAGATTTGATGATACAAAATGGTTTATGGTTGTTGGGTCTAAAATATGGTATATGATGGGTTTTGAGCATTCTTACACTTCCTAAGTGTACATGCAACCATAATAACCTTGGATTTATGTTTGACTAACATACATGCAAATAATTATATTCCAAGGTTCTTATCCCATCTAGCATGGCATGGGGAACTTGAATCAAATGAAGCTAGTAGAATTACTTACCTTGTAGTTGTAGTTGATTGCTTGGAGTTTTAGAGCCTAGCACTAATAGTGTGGATGCCTCAAATGGAAATCACAAATCACCACAAACTTGGAACTTTGAGAGAATAATCACAACTATCTTGAAATCGGCCCTCTTGCTTTACTCCCCACAACTAGTGTGATTTCAAGAACCAAGGCCTTCTTTATATAGTGTGGTGGATTAGGGTTACATCCATGTAATACCCATGTCTCTTCATTTCCTTGAGATCCATGGGTTAACGCTCCATGGAGTATCCATGGACTTTCCATGCAAGCCTAGCCCATTCCAAATGAACATTAGCCCACACTATATAATTATAGGAGCCCATATTTAATTAGTAATACTTTTGATCTCTAAATTAATCCTAGATTAATTATAGATCAATACTAATTAAATAATATGATCTTATATTAATATATTAGAACTTATAATATATTACTAAATCATAAATTATACTATTCTCCAAAGATTATCCATAAATTGTTCGGGTGAAATGCAACCCAAATGGACCATGCAGGTCAGGTCGAGTACATACCAACTATAGTTATGGACTTAAACACTATATCCAACAGTTTATACATTGCTTTTCTAGGAAAATGTATTTTTTTGTGTCTTGGACCGTAAACAGCTTGGTGTTTACGGTCGTATACGTGTTTACGGTTGTATTTACGGCCGTAAACCCATTCACGGCCCATGTTTACTATATATAAGGTGAGGAGTGCATAATTGCCACGGTCTAGAGGAGTTTATGTGTGTGTATTCTAAGGTGTTTTAGAGAGAAAAACAAGAGAGAAGAACAAGTGTGTGTTAATGTGTGTGAATCTCATGTAAAGGATCATCATTTTATTCATCAATACATTGAGATTCATATTCTTCTTCTTCTCTTCTATTTGATCTGGCATCATCCGTATGATTGGGATTCCGCACCATCAAACAGATATGATTGATACCCAAGCATTTTGGGGACCGACAAGTGGTATCAGAGCTTGGACTGTATCAGTCAATTTTTTCAGATTTGGACCTGATTTGATCTTATTTTGGAAGGACTCTTGCATTTTTTGATAGATCGTGGCAAAATAAGGGGGGTTTGTTCTTCGCGTTTTTCATAAAAACGAGTTTTTGATTGAGTTTTGGAGCAAAAAGGGGCAAAAATCGCTGCTTTTGGTCGTAACCAGCGAGGGGGTGGCGGTGTTTACAGCCAGCAGCTAGGGTTTCCGGAGTTTATGGCCCGAGTTTATGGCCCCGAAGTTTGTGGTCCGAGATTATGGCCCTCCGAGTTTTACGGTGCGAGCTTAGGGTCCGAAGTTCATGGTCATGTGTTCGGTCCGTGGTTCACGGTCACCATCGCATCGCACGTGTATGGTCGAAGCTTGCGGTTCTCGCCTCGGATTACATCTCGTCCTCACATCGCAATCTCGGCCTCGCACATCCGAAGCTCGCATCAGCACTTTACTAAAAAAAATCGAAGCGAAATTGTGGGTGCCGGGTATCGAACCCGGGACCTCTGGTTCATAAACTCAACACGTTACCCAACTCGACTAGTTGATTCCTTGTGTCACTCCTCTCACATTTAATTCATAAGGTGTCCTTCTCGGTTCCAATATCGAATTTTTTTACATTTTTAACCCAAACAAATCAATTTCTTTTATTTTTTAAATTTCTTTTTCTTCCAAAAATTTTAGGTTTTAATTTTTGACTTTTATTTTTGACTTTTGACTTCAAAAATTGACTTTGACTTTCAAGTTTGACGTTTGACTTTAAACTTTGACTTTCTCGTTTGACTTTTAAATTTTCAAATTTAGCTTTTCGGTTTGACTTTTGAGTTTGACTTTTTAAATTTGACTTTTAAGGTTGACTTTTGAGGTTTATAGTCAAGGGGCATTTGTAAATTTGACTTTTAAATTTGATTTTGGTTTCTAGTTGTGCTTTTAGTGGTTTTTGAGGTCTACAAGGGAATTGAAGACATGAAAGAGAGTCGTCAGAAGATGTTAAGACAAAAGTTCAACTTGTTCAATTATATCTCTAGAGAAACCCTGGAAGCTCAGTTGCAGCGATTTACTACACTTACTACTGAGATGAATATAGTTGGGATCTTCTTGACTAAATCTGAGATAAAAAAAAAGCTGCTAAATTCACTTCCGAAATCGTGGGATATGAACGTGGCTGTCATCAAGAAGACAAAATATCTCAATCGGCTTACTCTTGCTGATGTAACTGAAGAACTTGACGCTTTGAAGTATGGAAAAACAACGAGTTCTGCAAACATCCTGGTCAATGAAGTTTAATGCTCTCAATCATGTGAAGCTACGATCAAACTTCTTAGTGAACATAATGATTTGCTAAAAAGGGAAGTCGAGGACCTAAAATACGAAGGATATCAACTTAGGAAAGGACAGAAACCCCTGAAGGCTTAATTAGAAAAAAACCAAACACTTTAGGAAGCTTCAAGAAGATTATAGCAATAAATGTTAAAATTATGACTATGTTAAGAAACAACTTGCTAAGTTAACTGTTGAGATTGACACATTAAAAAGCAAATTTGAAACTGCAGATTTCCATTTAAAAAAAATTGATGTGTCAAGCGAAGTAGTTGCGAACATGATAGATCATTGCTTACAATTTAAAAATAACTAGCAAAAAGGTCTAGGGTATGATAGTGTTCCTCCACCTTTAAATTATAACTACACATCCATCCCTATGACACAGGAAGAAATTGACAGGGAGGCACATCTTCAATATGGAAAACCAACTGGATTTGTGTCAAGAGGTATTCAGGTTGAAAATACTAATGTTTGTACTTCTTGTGCAGGTAAAGTAGCAGAAGATGAGAACAAGGAGAACACCATTGAACAAACAACCATCTCCCTGAACTCTGAATATGTTGCTTCGAACTTAGCTACTTCTGATCAACATGCTGTTGAGAAATTCATGCCACCAATTCCAACGAAACAGAGTGCCTGTTGTAATTGTGCTTGTGGGAACAATAAGAGACAAGGCAAGGGCACGCCACTAGGGGCAGGAAGAAACAACTTCACAATGAAGAAAAAGACATGTTTTCACTGTGGAACACATGGACACATTGCCAGAAATTGTCCTAATCGCACATACGTTCACTACTATGCACAAAGCTAGCAGAACGCGCCAAGAGGGAAATACTCCAAAAGAAACCCCTCAAGGTCATGTTCAGAAAATGGTGACTGGAACGCGCAGAAGACCAAAAATCAAACCCACAAGGCAAAGAATCTGAATCCCAAGGGCAATAAGTCCAATCCAAGAGATGCTCATGTGAAGTCAACACCGGTTAGGTCAAAATCATCTCATAAGCCGACTTTGATTTCAAAATCAAGTGCCGAGGCACCCATCGGATCGAAAAAGAAATGGGTCAAACCCAACTACAAATGGGTTCCAAAGGTTTAATCTCGCAAATCACCTAATGACTCTAATATTTCTACATCTTCTATTTGTGATAAACAGGACATGTCGTGGGAGAATGTTCCTTGCAAAGATGACAAAGGTCGACCCAATTTCAAAATGGACTGGGTTCCAAAGACCAACTGATCCCGCTCTATGTCAGAGCAACTATGGGGGCATATCATCGGACTTCGGTTTGTTGGTAGTGGCTGTTCCAGGCACATGATATGGAGGCATCTCTCAAATGTACAACACTCAGAACATTGTTTGAGATGAAGAATTTTCGGGAAGGGAAGAAAGGAAGTGATCACTCATGGGGTTAGTGCTTAATGACATGAAGAATTTTCGGATCTGTTTTGAGATTATGCGTGCTGTTCTCAGACCTTCTGGACGCAAATTCAATCGGTGAATTACAGTTTGTGTTTTCTTCTCTATACTCCTGCGTTTATCTTACTCTGATTCTTTTTAAAGACAATTTTTCATTTTAAAGACAATTATTCATTTTCATAATAGTTTTTTTGTTAGTAGTTATTATTGGGAAGTGATATCAAGAATGTGATAACGGGCAGTCTAAAACATGTGTAAATGACTGAACCTGAATTGTCTAGACTTTGTGGTCAATCTGCTGGTAGGCACGAAGGATTTGATAGTGTGGATTTAGATAGGATTGTTTGGACTGACCATACGATGCTCGGGTAGATTGAGCATTGAGATAAACACGGGAACCTACAGGATACACTAAATTAATACGCATCTAGAACATTGGTTCGAATTTTCCTTGATGTACGGACTTATATCCTTAATTCTCGTTCCGATAGGGCGACTAGGGGGTTCTGATAAAGTAGGTATGTAGGAAATTATTCTCTTGCTTTCTATCTGTCAGTCATATGTTGCTTCCTCTGCTTGATCGGAAGATCCGACCTGGAATGCAACATATGCAACTCTATTTCTACACACCTTCTTATCTATGAAATTATTACTATCTGTTAGCCATATGTTGTCCCCTCTGTGTGATGGGAAGATCTGACCTGGGACACAGCATATGCAGCATTCAACCTCTCTATCCCTCTATCCTAGTTAACCATATGTTGTCTCCTCTGCGTGATTGAAATATATCTGACCTGGGACACAACATATGCATCTATCTCTAAATCCGACTTCCCCCTTAATAATTTTTTACTCACCTAAAGTAAGGAGTTCTTTGGAAGTTCTTGATAACCAGGGTATATCGGGAAGTGGGAAACACGTTCTAGTGCAACTAAAATTGAACCATTTAGAGGTTGTCTGTAGATCTCACTGCTTAATTTAAGTGCACAACAATACCCATGGGCATTGTCAGCTAAATGGTTTATTTAGAAAAGTTTATCGATATCCTTCGTGTTTAAGTGGACCATAATACCGGCAATTGACCAGATCTATTCATGAAAGTGAAGGCACTGATAAACAAGTTATGGCTGTCTCACAACTTTGATCCTAAATATTTTTCTTTTTGTTAAATTTGTTCATTGTTTTTCTCTATGAACAAATTTAGGGGGAGAATTAAAAAAAAGAAATTCAAAAATCAAACAAAAATCAGAAAAAATTCAAAAATAAAAGAAAAATCAGAAAATTAAAATCCATAGATAGTGTTATTTCTGTTTTATATTTTTTTTTTTCAGAAAAATCTAAAATCCAAAAATATTTTTGTTTACGTTTTATTTTTCCAGAAAATATGAAAAATCCAAAAATATTTTTTGTGTGCTAAGTTTTCCTCTAGTTTTGTTTTGTCTTGAAAACTGATTTCAGGTATAGATAAGACTCACGAACACTGAACTGAAGATTTTCTGAGCCAAGGCTTCATCCGTGATCATCGAAGAATTCTCATTCGAAGGAGCAAGGAATGAAGATTCTTCTTTCAACATTCAATTTTTCTACCCCAGAAGCAAGGTGAAGCTGAAATTGAAGATTATGTGACTGATTTCATTGAAGCCTCCTCAATCAGTCTACTGCTATCTATGAACCTGCTGAAGTGTTCCATAAAATTTGTTCTCTCTGATGCTCTCTCTGAAGATTCTATAGCTAAAACCGCTATATTTCAAGAATCAATACATCAAGCCTCCTCACCCAATGTGTGTTCGGAGTCAAATCTTGAAGAAATGCACAACTGTTCAAGATGAAGTAAATTTTTGAAGATGCATCATGTTCATCTTGAAGCTGTGAAGAAATTGAAGATAAATGTTGAAGCCAAGCTCCCAATGAAGATTATCAAGAAAAGCCAGCAACCTTTTTAGGGATAGTTTGTTGGGTAAGTTAAGAAAAGAAAGCTATAAACCAAGGCGGAGATTGTTGGGTCAAAAATATGGTTTATACTTTGCTTTTCTAGGAAAATGTATTTTTTGTGTCCTGGTCTGTAAACAGCTTGGTGTTTACGGTCGTATACGTGTTTACGGTTGTGTTTACGGTCGTAAACCCATTCACGTCCCATGTCTACTATATATAGGTTGAGGAGTGCATAATTGCCATGGTCTAGAGGAGCTTATGTGTGTGTATTCTAAGGTGTTTTAGAGAGAGAAACTAGAGAGAAGAACAAGTGTGTGTTAATGTGTGGGAATCACATGTAAAGGATCATCATTCTATTCATCAATACATTGAGATTCATATTATTCTTCTTCTTATTCTCTTCTATTTAATATGGCATCATCTGTTTGTTTGGGATTCCGCACCATCAAACGGATCTGATTGATACACAAGCATTTTGGAAATCAACAATGGTAATGATCCTAATTCAATTTTGGCCAAAAAAACCTGAAAATCTGCAAGCAGAACATTCTACTCATCGAGTGCATGAACTGAACTCGTCGAGTTGCCAGTCTGTGAGTGAACTCGTCGAGTCAGATCATTGGACTCGTCGAGTCTATCAATGAGAGGCCAGAAATAATACTTTTTCAGCTTTGAAAATTTAACCAATGCATCTATATAACATAAAACACTCATGACTCTGATTTCACTGTTGGGTTTTATGTACTATAACACTCCTATGGTGCACATACAACCCTAATTCTTTCTATCTAAGTTTTCTCTACTTATACATGCAACAAAAATTATCCAAAGAATGAAACCTATAACTATTAGACAACTTGGCTACTTGAAACATTAAAAAACTAGTTAGAAGAATACCTCTTAGTTGTAGCATGTAGAATTTGGCCTTTCAAGAGCTTAGCACCTCAAGTGTGATGCCTAAAATGGTTCACAAAACACCATGAACAATTGGAGGACTTTGAGAGAGAGGTTAGGAACACCCTAAACCGGCTATACTGTTGCTATATAAATTGTTCCTTCAATTTTGGGGTCTAAGGGGTTACATATATAGTATTAGAATTCCAAGAGTCACATGTAACCCTAATTCTTACAGTTAGGTGTAACTGATGGGTTTTGAGCATTCTTACACTCCTATGGTGTACATGCAACCCTAGAAACCTTGGATCTATGTTTAACTAAGATACATGCAAATAATTATTTTTCCAAGGTTCTTATCCTATCTAGCATGGCATGGGGAGCTTGAATCAAATAAAGCTGATAGAATTACTTACCTTGTAGTTGTTGTCGATTTCTTGGAGTTGTAGAGCCTAGCACCAATAGTGTGGATGCCTCAAATGGAAATCACAAATCACCACAAACTTTGGAACTTTGAGAGAATAGTAACAACCTTCTTGAAATCGGACCTATTAGTATACTCACTACAACTAGTATGATTTCAAGAACCAAAGCGTCCTTTATATAGTGTGGTGGATTAGGGTTACATCCATGTAAACCCTAATACCCATGTCTTTTCATTTCCATGAGATCCATGGGTTAAAGCTCCATGGAGTATCCATGGACTTTCCATGCAAGCCTATCCCATTCCAAATAAGCAATAGCTCACACAATATAAATACAAGAGCCCATATTTAATTAGTCATACTTTTGATCTCTAAATTAATTGTAGATTAATTATAGAGCAACACTAATTAAATACTATGATTTTATATTAATATATTAGAACTTATAATATATTAATAAATCATAACTTATACTATTCTCAAAAGATTATCCATAAATTCTTCGGGTGAAGTGCAACCCAAATGGACCATGCCGGGTCAGGTCAAGTACATACCAAATATAGTTATGGACTTAGACACTATATCCAACAGTAACAACCCAATTTTACAAAGATTTTTTTTTTTCATTTTTAATTAGTAAACACACTTGCATAATCCATAAAATTCCAACATAATTGTTTCAAATCCACATCCATTACAACTTGTTTAAATCATCAGGGTGTCCCAAAACATAGTAGTGAAAAAAAGAGATAGAGTTCACGCCACACCATCACGCCTTGCATTTGCCCTTGGGCTCAGAAGTACCTGAAACAAATCCACAAACGGTGAGCTTCGAAGTTTAGTGAGTTCCCCAGAGCATAACCACACACAAGAACACATACAACAGGTCATGCTAGCTAAACAACAATACAGATAACATAAGCCATGTAAAACAACACATAAGGAAGCCCTGGAAACCCTCCAGGGTCTTACTCTCGGTGCCATGGGAACCCTCACATGGTCTTAGCCCGTTGCCCCGGGAACCCCGCGGGGTCTTTGACCTAGGAAGCCAAGGAAACCCTCCAAGGTCTTACACCAAAGTGCCTCGGGAACCCCCCGAGGTCTTTGACCTAGGAAGCCAAGGAAAACCTCCAAGGTCTTACACCTAAGTGCCTCGGGAACCCCCCGAGGTCTTCCATACAAAATACATAGAAACAACTAGCACATTGCATATCAAATAGTCCAAATAGCATATACATAAAAATTAATGGGTCGACCTTGGTGCCTTCGACCCATTGGAATGGTGAGGAGACTCACCTCTAATTGTTGAATACAAAAGTTGCTCTCCTAACAGTTTGCAACCTCTAGTGCTGAATAATAATATTAGACAATGTTAGGACTTGAATAACCAAGGGAGACCCAAAACCCCAACCCTTTCACAAGGCCTAATCATCCAACCCTTGCTATTGGGCCCAAAGTCCAAGTCCAAAATCCTTAATGGGCCACTTATCCCAATAAGGCCCAATCAATATGTCCATGGTCTATAGCAAATGATATAGCCCATAATTCCCAGAATACCACCAAGCCCAATAATCAAATGAGGCCCAAATGCTCAAAGGCCCAAAACTGATTTGGCTCCACTGTGATGCATACGCTTAGCGTATCATCCTGGTACGCGCAGCGTACTGAGGTTCTAAGGCTTACGCACAGCGTACATTGCGTTATGCCCAACGTACTAGCGGTTTAAGCACTTTTTCCATTAAGTGTTTAATACTCAATTCTTTTACGTCCAGAAGTCAGATCTGACCCTATTAAGACGACCTAAGGCATAGAGTTGGCAACGTTATGCCTTTGCGTGTATCATATGATCCCAACCCCCTCATTAAGACCTCTTTGAAGCTCTTAACCTATGCATGAGATCAAAACACCCACTGAGACTCTATTTTTATGTTGAAAAAGGACTAAGGGACCTCAAATCTGTCATTTCCATCTTTTGGAGTTGCATAAGTCACCATTGGAGATCCTAAATCAACCAAAAGGGACAAGAAAGATAACCCTAGCTAGATCTAAAGATTGAAGAAGAAGAAAGATCCAAGCTTTTTACCTCCAATAGCTTTGCAAGGTGCCTAATATGCAGGTTCTTGAAGCACCAACTCGTTAATTCCAAGCTTGTTTATCCACCTCTTCTTCTTGGAAAGAACACTAAAAAGGCCACAATGCACTCTTTAAAGCTCAAGAATGGTCTCACAAGTTTCTCTGGAGTGTAAGGACGTTCTAAGGTAGTGCAGGCTCTCTAAGGTTAAGTACAAGGGACTTTAGGTTGCTTAAATAGGTCTCATGTCCGAAAATTAGGGTTTTGGACCCCTGGCACGTACGCCCGGCGTACAAACTGGTACGTGCAGCCCCCCCACGTCCATCCATGCATAGTACGCTAAGCATACACTTAAGTATGCCCAGCGTACTTAAAGGACCAATTATGACAAAATGCAATTCCTTGAGGGTTTCAAGACATACCAGCTTTTAGGGTGTTACAACTCTCCCCCACTTAAACTAGACTTCATCGTTAAAGTCTGTAGCTGTAAACAGTCCGGGGTAATGCTCCCGCATCTCCTCCTACGGCTCCCAAGTCCATTCGGAGTCCTTCTGGTACAACCATTGTACCTTTACCAACTTCACTTCTTTGTTCCGAAGACCCTTCGTGTTCCTATCTAAGATGGCGATCGGCTTCTCGACATAATTCAGGCTCCTATCCACATGAATGTCATCCAAGGAAACAACTGCAGACTCGTCAGTAACACACTTCCGAATATGAGACACGTGGAAGGTATTGTGAATCTGACTAAGCTCCTCAAGGAGCTCTAAGCGATATGCCACCCTGCCTACCCGGGCCATGATCCTGAACGAGCCTATGAACCGGGGCCCCAACTTGCCCCTCTTTCGGAACCTGATAATCCCTTTCTAGGGCAACACCTTCAGCGGTTCAAAATCCCCTACCTGAAACTGGAGATCCAAACTCCGTCGGTCAGCATAACTCTTCTGACGGCTTTGCATGACTTGCAACTAGTCACGCACCTGCTGAATCAATCCGGTGGTTTTGATCACCACCTTGGTGTTCCCCATGACCCGATGCCCAACCTCATCCCAACATAGTACGACCCTACACCTCCTACCATATAACATCTCAAATAGGGCTCGGTCTATACTAGAATGATAACTATTGTTGTACAAGAATTCTGTCAGTGGAAGGTATGTATCCCAGCTCCCTCCAAAATCTAGAACGCATGCTCGAAGCATGTCCTCCAGTGTCTGGATCGTCCTTTCACTCTGACCTTCTGTCTGAGGGTGGTACGCCGTACTGAAATGTAGATGGGTGCTCAACTCTTCATGGAACTTACTCCAAAACTTGGAAGTGAACCGGACATCTCTGTCGGAGACTACAGACACAGGCACCTCGTGTCTAGCCACTACTTCCCGGACGTAAATGTCTTCCAGCTACTCCGCGGATATACTCTCGGAAATTAGAATAAAATGGGCACTCTTTGTTAGTTTGTTCATGATCACCCAAATAGCGTCCACTCCCTTCACCGTCCTAGGCAACTTCGTGATGAAGTCCATCATGATCTCTTCCCAATTCCACATAGGAGTAGGTAGTGGTTGAACCTTGTCGTGAGGCCGCTGATGCTCAGCCGTGACCTTCCTGTAGGTCAAGCACCGTTCCACAAACCAAGCGATCTCCTGCTTCATGCAGGGCCACCAGTAACCCAACCTCAAGTCCCTATACATTTTTGTAGCTCCTAGGTGTATAGAGAACTTGGACTTATGTGTCTCCTCTAATAACCTCTATATAACTCCCCCTGTCACTGGTACCCACACCCCGAATTTGCTCGACCTTCCAATTCTACTTCTTCACCTCTTCGACCAGGGTGTCTTTGATCATGTCCAACAAGGGAGAAGTCACTGTCATCCTCATACGAATGTCCCTAATCGGGGACCCTACCGTCTTGCAGCTCAGTGCATCAGCCACTACGTTGGCTTTCCAAGGGTGGTATAGAATCTCACAATCATAATCCTTCAGCACATCCAGCCACCTCCTCTGACGCATGTTGAGGTTTTGCTGATCCATCAAATACTTCAAACTCTTGTGATCAGTATATATAGTGAACCACACTCCATATAAGTATTGCCTCCAAATCTTGAGGGCAAACACCACTGCCCCCAATTCCAAGTCGTGAGTGGGGTATTTCGCCTCATGAGGCTTCAACTGCCTCGAGGCGTACGCTATCACATGCCCGCTCTGCATCAGTACCGCCCCTAACCCTGAGATCGATGCATCGCAGTACACCACCAAATCATCTAACCCCTCCGGTAGTACTAGAATTAGATCCTCGCATAACTTCCATCTCAGTGTCTCAATAGCCCGCTGTTGATCTGCACCCCACCGAAAAGTCACATTTTCCTTGATCAAGCGGGTCAATGGCACAACAATCGAGGAGAAATCCTTAATAAATCTCTGATAGTATCCTAATAATCCCAAAAAGCTACGAATCTCTAATGCATTCTTCGGTACTTCCCACCGCATCACAGCCTCAACCTTGGCTGGATCAACCGGAATACCCTCCTGATTGATGACATGCTCGAAAAACTGTAGTTCCCGCAGCCAAAAATCGTACTTGGAGAACTTCGCATAAAGTTTTTCCTCCCTCAGGGTCTCTAATACCTCCCTCAAATGTGTTGGATTAATGTCTAAGTCCATAACTATAATTGGTAAGACTTGACCCGACCCGACATGGTTCATTTGGGTTGCATGGCATCTTGCACTTGGATAGACCAAAATGAGAGAAATAACACTTAAGGTTTATTAATATATTATAAGTTCTAATATATTAATAAATTATTTAATTAGTATTGATCAAGAATTAATCAAGAATTAATTAAGTGATCAAAAGAAGACTAATTAAATATATGGGTTGATTGTGTAAATCATCCATACTTGTATAGTGGGCTAATGCTTCATGGATTGTCAAGTTGGGCTAAAACCCATAAGATGCTCCATGGTATATTTGAACCCATGTATCCAAGGAAATGGAAAGCCATGACAATTAGGGTTCACCCTAATTGTCACTAACTATATAAGCATCTTACTGATGACAAAATCGGTCACTATGTGTGATAAAAAGGGCTAGCCGATTTTCTTGAAGTATGTATGTTCTCTCAAGTTATACCAAGTTTATTTGATGTTGTGTGAACCATTTGAGGTGTCACACTTGGGGCACTAGGCACTCAAGCTTCATGAAGACATTCTACATCAAAGAGCTATGTAATTCTAACTTGATATATTCATTTGAATCAATGTTATTATGCTAGTTAGGATGAATACCTTGGAAAGTTCATATTTCCATGTATAATAGAGAAAACATAGATCCAAGGTATTTAGGGTTGCATGTACACTTAGGAGTGTTAGAATGCTCAAAACCCAACAGTGGTATCAGAGCCTAGGGCTCTTTTTTATTATACTTGATGCAAACTGATTTTTCGAAGCCAAGAATCTGTCAGGACCTGAAACTCAACGAGTTCTAGAGGAAAACTCGACGAGTTCATGTATTAGAGCATGAACTCAATGAGTTCCCTGAAGAACTCGAGAAGTTTGTCTCCCAAAATGCATATATTCGTGCTTTTTGGCTGGAAGTAGACTAGGAACATTACCAAAAGTTGTTTTTGGACTTGTAAACCTATTTTTGATGTGGTAATGTTCATACTAATCCAATTTCAAAGATAATTGTCAATAGATTCATGATTTGTATTAGTTTAAGTGTTATGCTAATTACTTGAAAAAAGTTGGATTCCAATTATCTTGTTCATATGAGTTGCTTAGATTAATATAAATGGTTGATTGATTATGTGTCTTTGATCCATTTTAATCTAAGAACTGATTCTAAAATGTGTTTGTGTAACTTGTCCTCAAGTTACATGAAAAGTCACATTAAAGTTTCTTAAAACTCATAAAAGTTGGCAATGGTTACAAAATGAAGAGTCTTGTCCTCATTAGGTGGTTTTATGACTCCATAACTTGTCCTCAAGTTATGGAGGTTCAAGAGTCACTTCATTAAATCATTAAAATGAGTAACCTTAATTAGTTCCATAAGTTACAAAGAAGAGTTACATTCTTTAATAGTTTAAAGTCTTCCATAACTTGTCCTCAAGTTATGGAACTTGAAGTGTTTTTTAATTAAAACTACTTTAAACACATAAGTTATGGAATTAATTAGTTTTGAATATTTTCAAAACTTGCCCTCATGTTTTGGAATTTGAAAAGTTTTCTCTTATGAATACTTTAATTCCAAGTTAAGCCCTTAGAATTTTAAAAGATAAAATTCAACCCTTATACTTTATAATATTATAAGTTAACAATATATATATATATATATATATATATATATAGATATATATATATATATATATATATATATATATATATATATATATATATGTATGTATGTATAAGAGCAAGTCAGTCTTACCATTAGTGGGCCTCATTCACGAAGTCGGTCTATAAGGGGGGTATAAGGATACTGCCTATAAAATGACAGTTTAATGGGTGTCCACTCTCACCCACCACTTCCTTAATTGGTGGAGGGTCGTTAGTCGAACGGGTAGGACAAGGACTATAATTCTCCCTTAATTAAAAGTATCAATGATAAATACTAAGTAACTAAAATGTTTTATAAATACCCAATCCGATGGGCTGTTTGGCAGGATCTGAATTTTGAAGATCTGAATTTTTAAGAGGTCTGAATTTCTAATATGTTGTTTGGTTGGAACCTCTGAATTGCTATGTTGAATTATAAAATGACCATTTTAACCTTCAGTGTTACTTTTTTTTGTTGAATTCAATGTTTCTATTTATAATAACCAAACAAACTTCTTGAGAATTATAAAAAAAAAGTATAAACATAATACAAAATCCAAATTAAAAAAAAAATCAAACCAAAATAAATATTTGACAAATCAAATCAAAGAATGCTCTAATATAAAGAGGTGAAAGTATGATGTTATAATAAATAAATTAATAAAAATATATTGTTATTTCTTGTATTTAACCTTTATAAAAACAATCTTACAATAGCTATGAAAACAATCTGAACTTTATGCTTATTACATGTACACAACCCCATTCATTTACGCATCTTGACAAGTATAATACCATTATCTAAGATAACACAATGAAAAGTTATAAATGAATCACAAAATTGAAACCATTCCATTCATTCTTTGTGTTCCAAATCAGTGATATGTGGTTAGCTACTAGTGAACCTTTCTTGTCCAATAGTATCCTATTGCATAAACATGGTAAATTCAACATTAGTTTCATACAAATATACTCTTATATATATTTCCAGAAGAGACAGAAAGGAACATACAACATCAGTTTCATCCAAATTTCTAATTTCTCAAGGCCAAACATCAATTCCTAAAGTTCTAATTGCTCAAATGATTGACAGAAAAGGAAAAAATTTGGCAAAAAAAAAATACTTCGCAACCTTCATCCACCATCATCTTGACCATCAAAAATCTGCTTTAAATCAAGAAATTTGGAATGAAGCTATGTTTCACCACCGATTCAAAACATCATATAAAACCCAAAACATGAAACAATTCGATTTCACAAATCTGGAGTGATTTTACCAACTCCGTACTCGACCATTGAAGGAGATCAGAGACTGCATGGTGGAGCCCATCGTCGTTGAGGCCGAAACCAACGCTGGCGAGGGCAGCGCTTTCGAGGGTGGAACCAGCGATGCCAGAGCTTGGTGTTCGAGGTCGTAGTTCGGTGGTGGGAGTCAATTTCATGGAGGTGGGAGTCATATCAGAAATCGTGCGAAACTTGTTGGTCTGCGAGATCGGTGATGGGGCAGCGGTGTTGTGCGATTCTATGATGAGAAGAGGTGTTCAATGATGGGAGGAGGTTGTTGTCGTTGGAGTTATCGGAGGTGGGAGGACACATGAGAGGATATTGTGAAGGTGGGTATTGGAAGCGTTCGTTCATACAAGGGTAGTACAGGGAGGACGCATATTTTTTTTTATTCAGATACAAGTTTAGGTCTAAAAATTTAAGAGGATTTAGAGAAATTAAGAGCCTTTTATTCATAGGCTATCAAACACTCTACATCTGAAATATTAAGAGGTTGCCTCTTAATTTTTCAATTAAGAGGCTACCAAATAGCCCCTTAGCTACTTAGAAAAATGTGAATTTCGCGCTAACCCATGAAATTACACTTTGCACTTTGCTTAAGTCGTTAGTGGAGCGTGTGTGGTTAACCGGCACACTAACCTAAATTTAACAAGGTCGGCAAATGGTAACTTTATGTTTATCATAGTATCGATGGAGCGTGTGGTGAACCGACACATCGATTAATGGGTAAATATTAAGGGTACCAAGTAATTTGCATGGTTACTTCACACCTTGTTTTGTGGTCCTCGGCATCCCAGTAACAAAACCTAAAGGGCACACTCGAGATTGAAACATGCCATTGAAAAGTTCAATGAATCTTAAAAGAATCTTGGAGTTTCAAAAAACCAATTAAAACCTAATAATACATTTCGTTTATCTTGGTGGAAATTGGTGAATCGTCATTCACCTGCCTTCAAATATTTTAGAGCTTGGATTACGACATCCCTCTTCCAAGTTATAAAAGTATTGTGTTGGGTCCTAGCCTTAATATTTCATATTGGGTGTTATATTAGGGTCTTTAAATCGACTATCTTGAATATCTCCCAAAAGATGTCTAGTTTAGACATTTATGATCTTCCCAAATCTCTTGAAACAAGCTTTCCTAAATGAAGTGGATGTCCCATGGAAATCATACTTCTTTCACCTCCTCCAATTATTCTCCCTAACCCACAAGTTTTGAAAAATTTAAGGTCACTCAAGCCCTATTCGCAAGCAAAGGTCTATGTGTGATCACATCTTGGAGATGTAGTCACATATTGACAAGCCGGGAGAGCTGGGTGTCAAAGTCTTGAGAAAGTTGGCGGTTTAATCACTTTTTAAGTCACATAGTGAGTTCCTTTTGGACACCTATGGAACAGACTATGACAAGACCCTTAATGATCTTATCTATTTACTAAGATCAACTTCCTAAAACTTTCTAGACATTAACAATGATGACATTGGATATCCAATAAAGCTCTCTCTTCCCAATGGAAAGGGATCGGTCATAGTCAAGTCGGATGACCAAATGGTAAAGAGAAAAGCTAAGTCTGTGATAGTCCTGCATACCATTACCAAATGGTCCATATGTTTATATTGCCAAAGTAAGGGGCATTAGTTGCGAAGCTTCCAAAATTATCTATGGATGTTAAAGTCAATAAGTTTGACTCTACTTCAGGTAAAGTCCATTGTCTAACTCTATTAAGTTCCTACTTGGAGATTCTTATTACATGAAGTGACTGGGTCGCATGTTGGTGGTTAAGAATCAAAGGAAAAGTGTAGAAACTTAAAAGAAGTATATGAAGATTCTTATCGGTAAGATAGATTTCACTCGCATGGTTCGGTGATCAGAATTTTTGGGTTGTTACTTAAGAGTTATGATATATATTGCTTAGGAATAGATAACAACAAGTTTTCATATGGATTGCAAGGACAAGTTTTTCCGCAAATTTTTAAAATAAAAGGTAAATTTTTGATTTTATTTATTTTAAGTATCCTTACAATGGCATTTGTGAAAAAATGTTGTTTGTATGATTCCATTGCTAGTAATATAGGAAAATGGTTTTGATTTTTTCATTTGTGGTAGTGTCTAAATTTACCAATTAAGGAAAGTTTCTCATCACCCAAGTTTCAATTGGACCGAAACTTGGAATCATGCAAGTTGTATAGTATGATGAATGAGAACTTTCAAGCTTTGGAAAAATTAAGACTAATTCCTTATGTGAATAAGGAAAGGACTAAGGGATCGAGTACACATTCTTGTGCACTGGTCAAGTCCACCACAAAATATAGATAAGACTATTCGTCATGGTTTATTAAAGTTTAGTAAATACGGTTATAATTACAGGCTTAAGTATAATTCTGAAGCATTGAAAAATTTCAGTGTATGGTAGAAAAAATGAGAAGAATCAACTTAGGCAGAAGGATAAAAGTTTCTCAAATATGAAAACATGGGAGAGTACTTTAGTATCATGTTATATAATCATCTTAATGATTTTGAGACCTTATCACAATTCATCCTCTAAGTGCATTCTGATAGTTAAGAAGAGGAGTTATGAATTGTTGAAGTGGGTAAATCAAGAAGATGATTCATACTTCGTTCCAAAAACAATTCTTAGAGTTATACTCTAAGATTGTAACTTGAGTGATATGTCTTAAAGAAGGTTTTTAACACTTGCCAAATGTAAGAGTAAAATGTGTTCTACTCTTGTACATTTGAAATTGGTAAGTTGTGATGTTTTGGATAAAACAGAGACCAACTAAGGCCAATTGTGTGAAGTGTTTATCTTGATAAAGGATCCGCACTATCCCTTGAAAATTTGACAAGAGAGTCTTATATGTCAAGAGGACAGTGGGAGTCTTAAAAGTCTTGAAAGTCTAAAGAACTAATCAAGGATAAAACCTATTGTTTCTTACTAGCTTGAGGTTTATAACCTACCGAGTTGACATATTATGTGCCCATTCCAGTTAAAAGTTGGTTTTGCATAGGAGTTCTGAGAGTTCTCAATTGGTTGCATAACAACTTGGAAGCAATGGCAGGCCCTTGTGCTGTCGGGTGGCAAAAAGTTAAGAATGCACAAGTTCAATCCATATAAATTAGGAAGTGTCACTAACCTAGTATTGTGATTATGGTTTTGACAATTCACATGGATAAGAACACATACACCATTAAATCTAAGTGTCATAAGGTTTGTCTTTGATTCATGAAAATGATGGTGAGGAAACACTTTCACTAAGTAGATTTTAGCTAGATAGCAATTGTGATATTTGCATTCTCAAAGTCGTTAGTGGAGCATGTGTGGTTAACCGGCACACTAACATGGACTTGTGAGAAGTAGCAAAGGTCTAAACAATCGAGACTATGATTGCGGCATCCCTTTTCATAGTTCTTAAAGATGTTTAGACACACCCGTGAGCTATCTAAGATAAGGTGTATGATATTGATAAACTTTTATCAAAGCAATCTAGTATCAGCTGATTTCTGAGTACATGTTAAAGCTAGTGGGAGCATAAGTGTTATGCTAATAATCATCATGTTTGTGGGAGCATGATAATTATGATAAAGGTTGCAAGTTAGCAATGTTAATTATAGAAAACAAAAGGTTTCAATTGGGAAAAATTTGTTTTGCTATAATTAAGGGAGAGGAAATTATACTTCATCTCAAATCTAAAAGCTTAGATTGAGGTTTTAATCGTATTTAGTCAAGGATATATATATATATATATATATATATATATATATATATATATATATATATATATATATGAATTTCATGTTGCAATGGCTCAACATAAGGAAATTCTATGTATGGGTCTATTATTTGCGTTCTCAAATTCGATTATGATTACGGCATCCCTTTTTGTAATATGAAATTATGAGAACTTGGCAAATAGAAATATTGTAGCAAAAGGACTGGTCTAGTATCATGTCTTTATGTGAGACATCATGAATCGTGTCCCATATGCTTCAGATATAGGATTGATTGCATGTGCTATAATATTCATCCTTTCTAAAATTTTCCAAATGCCTGAGGCATTAAGAAGGGAAAAGGTCTAGAATTGGATACGACTAAAATGATTAAGCAATTGTCGAGGACAATCTAAGGTTTACCAGAGATTGGTTGCTCAAGGACAGTTGGAAGTATAATGTTAATTCTGGAAGGACCTTATGGACATAATCTGTAAGGAGGCAACTCTTGTTCAGAAGTGATAGTCAAAATGGAATATGGAAACGTTTCAAAGTTAGAAATTATTAAATATGTGTAAGATTAGAAAAACTTAACGTAAGAAGGATGTTTCCATGGATTTGATCTCCATTGGAATACTCTGTAATGTTTGTGGACAAGTCTTTGTGACTTTGAGCATAATCATTACAAGAGGATCAGTGCATATAAGTTTAAAATCTAACAGATTTTGGTAAGTGGCAGGAATTTGGAATTCTTGCATTTGCAGTAAGGATTTGGGACTGTGAAATGAGAATCATTGGAGTTATGTTCAATTGATCTATTTCACAAAGTAAAGATCATAGACAAACATAGTATGCATACTTGGTGTGTGGCATGACTAGTGTTTAGAAAACATAGTGTACATGCTTTGAGCATGGGACAACTAGTGTTTTAATTCAAGTATAAAGTTGATAATTTGAAACAGTATACAATGAATAATGTGTAAGCATATGGCGATAAATAAAAGGTGTTTTATTTATATTCATAAGTTCTGAGACCATAATGGATTCGATTATTATTGTGTTTCACTTTGCATGTTTTGACTTCCAGAATAACTAGGTCATTGTTCTGAATGACTAAGTTATTTAAACCATCCACAGTCGATAATACGTTGGAAGTAGGTATTAACGCAAGACTATCATGAATTGGGTTTGTAGATGTCCAATGTATCGGACATAGCCAAGAGGTGCTACAACATTCATGAGTGCTCATAAGTTCTGAGTATTGGATTCAACCCACGCTAATTTGAATCACTTCATGGATTTTATCACGAGTGATCATGAGACGATAATATCTTATATTCTTCAAACCTAGAGATATGAGTTGTTACTATGAGTTGGTTATACATTGATTGCACGAAAACGCATTGGTAATTCGATGTTATAAAACGTGTCTTTGTGTATGATTCAACAAGTAGTAGAACAAGCCATAGGAGTCGAAGTTTATCCATTCCTTTTACCTTCGGGTTAAAAGCGATATATGTGGGCCCCTCGATGATTTGGTGATGACAAATGTAAGTGCTCGGCCGGGCCTGGACTGATTTGATTTGTTCAATTAGTCAGTCGTCATAAATCGGAAATTGGAAAACAACAAATGGACAGAGAGAATGATTATAATCCATGTCTCAGTCTGTATGATATCTAAAATGGAGTAATATATGATCCCTTATCAAATGGACAAGTCATTGACAAAGGTCAGAGATGAACGCCAAGGTCAGAGTTCGACAGAAGCTTGTGAGAGCTATGATTGCCAGTCGGTTCTTGAAGTCATACTTGAAATAATAGTTTTAGACTTATCCAAGTGGGAGACTGTTGGATTAATGTCTAAGTCCATAAATATAATTGGTAAGACTTGAGCCGACCCGACATGTTCAATTTGGGTTGCATGAGCATTTGGATAGACTAAAATGAGAGAAATAACACTTAAGGTTTATTAATATATTATAAGTTCTAATATATTAATAAGATTATTTAATTAGTATTGATCAAGAATTAATCTAGAATTAATTAAGTGATCAAAAGAAGACTAATTAAATATATGGGTTGATTGTGTAAATCATCCATAATTGTATAATGGGCTAATGCTTCATGGATTGTCAAGTTGGGCTAAAACCCATAAGATGCTCCATGGTATATTTGAACCCATGGATCTAAGGAAATGGAAAGCCATGACAATTACGGTTCACCCTAATTGTCACTAACTATATAAGCATCTTATTGATGACAAAATCGGTCACTATGTGTGATAAAAGGGCTAGCCGATTTTCTTGAAGTATGTATGTTCTCTCAAGTTATTCCAAGTGTATTTGATGTTGTGTGAACCATTTGAGGTGTCACACTTGGGGCACTAGGCACTCAAGCTTCATGAAGACACTCTACATCAAAGAGGTATGTAATTCTAACTTCATATATTCATATGAATCAATGTTATTATGCTAGTTAGGATGAATACCTTGGAAAGTTCATATTTCCATGTATAATAGAGAAAACATAGATCCAAGGAATTTAGGGTTGCATGTACACTTAGGAGTGTTAGAATGCTCGAAACCCAACAAAATGCTGCTCGTGCTGATCCTTGGTCTTAGAGTAGACCTGAATATCATCGATAAAAACAATCACCGACCGATCCAACATCGGTCTACACACTCTGTTCAGGATATCCATGAATGCTGCTGGGGCATTGGTGAGCCCGAACGGCATCACCACAAACTCATAGTTCCTATACCGAGTCATGAAAGCCGTCTTCGGTATATCCTCATCCTGAATCCACATCTGATGATACCCAGATTGGAGGTCAATCTTGGAAAACCAAGACGTACCCTAAAGCTGATCAAACAAATCATCGATGCTTGCCAATGGATAACGGTACTTCATCGTTAGTTTTTTAGCTCCCTATAATCGATGCACATCCTTTGCGATCCATCCTTCTTTTTCACGAAAAGGATTGGTGCCCCCCATGGGGAACTGCTTGGAGGGACGAACCCTCGGTCTAGCAGCTCATGAAGCTGAGTGGATAACTCCTGCATCTCCGGTGGTGCCAACCGATATGATGCCTTTACTATCGGAGCCTCTCTCGACACCAAGTCAATACGAAACTCCACCTGCCTCTCCGGAGGCACTCCTGGTAACTCTTTGGGGGAAAATGTCCCGAAAGTCCTGTACAGCTGGAACACTACCCACATCCGTCGCGGTCTCTACCCTCGTACCCGAGATGTATGCCAGAAATCCCGTGCAACCCTGCTGCAAAAACCTCCTAACCCTGCTGCAAAAACCTCCTAGCCCTTGCAGCCAAACAGAGGGTCGGTCCCTGAGAGGCCCTCTCACCATGAATAACCAGCTCAACCCCGCTTAGGGTTCGAACCCTGACCAACTAGCGCTTGCAATCAATCATGGCCCCATTGGTCCCCAACCAGTCTATCCCAACAATCACTTTCGACCCTCGCAAGGGTATCAGAACTAGATCAACACAGAACCTTTCACCTAACACGTTCAGGACATAACCCTGATATACCCTCACAACACTGACGGTGCGGTCATCTGCAATCTCTACTTCGAGCGGGGAATCCAAGATTCTCGGCGCGTCCCTAAACATCTTGCTAAGCGCAAGTGACACAAATGATCGAGTAGCACCCGAATCAAACATGACATGAGTAGGCATACCATTGACCAAAAAGGTCCCTAAACAAACATAGAATACACATAAGTCGTATAAATCATAATGAGAAGAGAATAATAGATACGTACCAGCCACAGCGACTGGAGTTTCCCAAGCCTCCTCGGTGGTCAACTGAAAAGCACGACTTTTCACCGCCGGAACATCCGCCTTGGCAGGGAGGCCATTGGTAATCCTCAGTGTGGCGGGTGCGGGCGCCGCCAGTGCTCCTCCCCCTCCCTGCAACTTCGGACAATTGGCCCGCTTGTGGCCAGTCTTGTTGCAGTGAAAACATATCAAGCCATTCTTGGGGTAGTCCATGCTCACGTGGCCCGACTGACCACAAGTATAACATGTCGTGGCCTGTCCCATACAAGCTCCTCCATGCGATGTCCCGCACTTGGCGCACCGGCCCCGGCCCAGCTAGCCCCGACTAGATGAATCCAAGGTCTTTGGCTTTTTAGCCTGACCTACTGCTGTCTGCGCCTGCTCAGGCTTCCGCTTCGTGCGGAAGTCCAACTCCATCTCCTGTTCCCTGGCCTTCTCCACCATCTTATTCAGGGTTTTGCACCTTGTAAAGCTCACAAATTTCCGAATATCACCCCTCAGCATGGAATGATATCGGGTACGCCTCAACTCCTCATCAGTAGCATACTACGGAATCAACAGGGCTCGTTCCCGAAATTTGGCAATGATCTCCGCCACAGTATCAGTTGTCTGTTGTAATTCATGAAACTCCCTTACTAGACGTTGCACCTCAATAGGTGGTGCAAACTCCAAATCAAACCTCCGAACAAACTCGGCCCATGTCATCTCTGCCACCCCGGATGGCCCCACCTAGCTAGTAACCTCGCCCCACCAATCTCGGGCCCTATCCCTCAACATACATGAAGAAAACCCAACCTTTTCCATATCTGGGAAGGAACTCATGTGTTGGATGTTCTCAATATCCGCTACACAACGTCGGCTAACAATGGGGTCCCTGACCCCAAAAAACTCCGGCGCCCCACACGCCTTGAACTCTCGAAACGAGGGAGTCCGGTCCCCAATTTGACCAGCTGCAAACTCAACCTTGAAAGATATGAGTCTCTCATCTATAATCTCCATCATGCCCACCTTGACCGTCCCGAAAATGACTGGGGTCATGTCAAGGATGCCCCTGGTAACCTCAACTACAATGAGTTCGTGCAGCCTCTCATCGATGACATCAGTAGTGACTCCTGATCCCGCCCCGGATCCAGACCCCGATCCTAATCCTCCTACTCCAAATCGTGTCACCACCATGATGGACTAAAATACCATAAATTACTGAGATCAGGATTTCCATATAAGGGATCTTCCCACGCCGTCCTCCTTGAAATCGTCAGATCTAACATTGGTTTGGGTACAGGTCCTGTGCTTTCAATAGTACGGGTCCAATACTACCTTCCACACCTACATGTACCTTTCCCCAATGCCCTACTTGACAACTCTAAATTGTCCCAAAACTAAACCGTATTCCACAAACTACCGCATATATCAAATCTCAGGCCGTCCTAAGATTTATTCTACTCACATCCATCAAACCAGTCCCGACAGGTTGCCTTTATGCATGCAAATTGTACACAAAAAAAGGATCAAATAGACTTTCGAAGCCATGCAAAACAACACATAAGGAAGCCCTGAAAACCCTACAGGGTCTTACTCCGGGTGCCATGGGAACCCCCACATGGTCTTAGCCCATTGCCCTGGGACCCCCCCGGGGTCGTTGACCTAGGAAGCCAAGGAAAGCCTCCAAGGTCTTACAACAAAGTGCCTCGGGAACCCCCCGAGGTCTTTGACCTAGGAAGCCAAGGAAACCCTCCAAGGTCTTACACCTAAGTGCCTCGGGAACCCCCCCCCCCCCCGAGGTCTTCCATAAACAATACATAGAAACAACTAGCACATTGCATATCAAATAGTCCAAATAACATATACATAACAATTAATGGGCCGACCTTGGTGCCTTCGACCCATTGGTATGGTGAGGAGACTCACCTCTGACTGTTGAATACAAAAGCTGCTCTCCTAACAGTCTGGAACCTCCGATGCTGAATATTAATATTATACAATGTTAGGAATTGAATAACCAAGGGAGACCCAAACCCCCAACCCTTTCACAAGGCCCAATTATCCAACCCTTGCTATTGGGCCCAAAGTCCAAGTCCAAAGTCCTTAATGGGCCACTTGGCCCAATAAGGCCCAATCAATATGTCCATGGTCTATAGCGAATGATATAGCCCATAATTCCCAGAATACCACCAAGCCCAATAATCAAATGAGGCTCAAAAGCTCAAAGGCCCAAAACAGATCTGGCTCCACTGTGATGCGTACGCTTAGCGTACCATCGTGGTATGCGTAGCGTACTAAGGTTCCAAGGCTTACGCGCAGCGTACACTGGGTTACACCCAACGTACTAGCAGTTTAAGCACTTTTTCCATTAAGTGTTTAATACACAATTCTTTTACGTCCATAAGTCAGATCTGACCCTATTAAGATGACCTAAGGCATAGAGTTGGAAACTTTATGCCTTTGCATGTCTCATATTGTAACACCCAAATTTTCAAATAATTGTTCAAATTTATAAAAAAACATTTTCATTCATAATTGTCATAAAAACATCATTGAACCACATAATAAATCATAACATCACATCCCAAGATCAAAATATGTAAATGCTCCTCGAGTGTGTACTGATCAAATCGGCACCTTCCTGCTATCCTCACAGGTACCTGAAACACATAACGCAACACTTTAAGCATAATTGCTTAGTGAGTTCCCCAAAATACCACACACAACACATATTAGCCACTTGAGGCTATAACTCTGTTTGACCCTCTGGTCAATGTGTCTCAGTGGGACCCTCCAGTCCCATAACTCTGTGGGCCCTCTGGCCCTAACTCTGTGTTCCTTCCGGTCCTAACTCAGAAAACTCTGGCACATACATAACACAAATCACATAGAAATCACATCATGCAAAAGCAAACAAAATACTCTATCACATAACTCTAATTACCACTCTAAGTAAAGTATAGTGAGAAGACTCACCTCGGGTAACTCGGTAAAATCTCAAACTATGTAAAATCCGATCTAGCCTCCGCCTAATCTTATGAAATAAACACTCTAAATCAATGCATCCCTTAAGGCTAGGCTATTCCCTCTCTTAGTAATCTCAGAAGGGTAAAAGACCATTTTACCCCTCTCATGGTCTTAAGACCCAAAATTGACCAAACCCTAAAAGTCAACAGAAGTCAACTCCTCGGGTTACGCTGCACGTACCAAACATGTATGCTGGGCGTACCCGGTGTCTTCACAGAAAACGGGGTGCACGACCCCTTACACTGCGCGTACTAGGATTACACCCCGCGTAACTCCCAGTTTCAGACTCTAAGCATTTTGGGGTCTTAATCAGTTAAGACCCACGTCCAACTCCTAGATCTGACCATTTATAACCCTCTTAGTCCATAAAGTCGGTGACTTTAAGCCTTTGCGTGGATGGACAAGTCACTAACACCCATAATACTCCATTTCCTAACACTAGAAAGCTCAATACTCAAGCATGACCTCATATCCACGACCAATATGGAAACTTTATGGATCTATAACACAAATACCACTGAAATGGGATAGATCTAGGTCCATGGAGCACATTACACTCATAAAGTCTCCACCTTTGGGACTTTTAACCCTAAAATGGCCCATGCAACATCAAACCAAAATGAAAAGGAAAGTTTTGAACTTTATATAGCTCCAAATGCAGCTCCTTCCTCTGTAGATCTCAGGTCCAAACTTGCACTTCAAGCTCTAGTCTCCACAAGCTCCTCTCCTTATTATTCACTAATACACCAAGGCACTTTTTGCTCCAAAACACTCACTATCAAGGTAAGGACGGTTGGAAGGCTCTCTTAGGGTTTCACTAACTAATATGGAGGCTGAGAAATGAGCCTTGACATCCATTATATAGTGCACAAGTCAAATGTTAGGGTTTACGTCTGGACCCATTACGCCCAGCTTAACCCTGGGTACACCCAGCGTATCCAGGCGAGTCCGCATCCAAATTAAGTGCATGAGTACACGCAACGTACTCCCTAGTACACCCAACATACTCATTTGCTACAAGAACTCTCTCAAGGGACCAATCTTGGAAACTTGACAAAATGGAAGGGTTAAATAGCTTTACCTAGGTTTTGGGATGTTACAATTCTCCCCCACTAAAACCAGACTTCGCCCTCGAAATCTTATGCCGAAAACAACTCCGGATGTTGCTCCTACATCTCTGACTCCGGCTCCCAAGTCAGCTCGGACCCCTTCCGATGCTGCCACTGGACCTGAACCAGAGGCACCTCCTTGTTCCTCAGAACCTTTTCCTTCCGGTCCAAGATCGCGATCGGTCTCTCGATATAATTCAACCCTAAGTCCACCTGGATATCCTCTAGCAACACTACCGCCGACTCGTCAGCTATACACTTCGTTAGCTGGGACACATGGAATGTATCATGAATCTGGCTCAACTCTGCAGGTAGCTCCAATCGATATGCTACCCTGCCCACCCTCTCCATCACCCGGAACAGCCCAATGTACCGGGGCCCCAACTTCCCCATTTTCCTGAATCGGATCACTCCTTTCCAAGGAGACACCTTCAAAAGCACAAAATCTCCAACCTGAAACTCGAGCTCGGATGGTCGCCTATCCGCGTAACTCTTATGGCGATTCTGAGTTGTCAACAATCTCTGTCTGACCTGTTGTATCTGCTCTGTTGTCTGAAGTACTAGGTCAGTGCTACCCAACACTCGTTTTCCTACTTCTCCCTAGCATATGGGAGTCCGACACCTCCGTCCATACAATAACTCGAAGGGAGGCATACCGATACTCGAATGGTGGCTGTTGTTATAAGAAAACTCAGCCAAAGGAAGATACGTGTCCCAACTCCCTCCGAAGTCCAACACACACGCCCAAAGCATGTCCTCGAGCGTCTGAATCGTCCGCTCACTCTGTCCGTCCATCTGTGGGTGGTAAGCGGTACTGAAATGCAGCCTAGTACCCAACTCCTCATGGAACTTCTTCCAGAACCTGGAAGTGAAACGCACATCTCGATCTGCCACAATCGAGATCGGCACACCATGCCGCAACACCACCTCTCTCACATACACCTCTGCCAGCCTCTCTGTGGAAGAGCTCTCACTGATAGCAAGAAAATGAGCTCTCTTTGTCAGCCGGTCGACGATCACCCAAATTGCATCAACGCCTCTTGCAGTCCTCGGCAATTTGGTGATAAAATCCATGGAAATTTGTTCCAACTTCCACTGGGGAACCTAGAGCAGCTGCAACTTGCCATGTGGACACTGGTGCTCGGCCTTAACCCTTTGACAGGTCAAGCACCTGTCTACAAACCACGCCACATCCCTCTTCATATAGGGCCACCAATAATCTCTTTTCAGGTCCAAATACATCTTAGTGGCCCCGGGATGGATCGAAAACCTCAACCTGTGCGCCTCCTCCATCAAAATGGCACGTGCCCTACCCTCAAATGGCACCTAAATTCGGCCCTGGAAGGTCATAAGCCCCCGACTATCGGCAATGAACTCAGATATCTGACCAATCACCCGCTCTCGCTTGCGGTTCTTCGGTCTCATGGCCTCCACCTGGGCCTCCCGAATGGTGTCCAACACCAGAGTCCTCACTGTCAACCTCATACAAACATCTCGCAAAGGGGCACTCTCTACCCTGCGACTCAAGGCATCGGCTACCACGTTATCCTTGCCGGGTGGTACAGGATCTCACACTCATAATCCTTTACCACGTCCAACCATCTCCTATGACGCATGTTCAGGTTGGGATGGTCCATCAGATACTTCAAGCTCTTGTGGTCCGTGTATACGGTACACTGAACCCCATACAAATAGTGACGCCGAATCTTGAGGGAGAACACCACAGCCCCCAACTCCAGATCGTGAGTAGGATACCTCGTCTCACAAGGCTCCAGCTGCATCGATGCGTATGCTATCACATCCCTTTCTGCATCGGCACCGCACCCAGTCCTGATATCGACGCGTCATAATATACCGCAAAGTCCTCCATTCCCTCCGGAAGGGCCAACACTGGGGCTTCGCATAATCTCTGGCGAAGTGTCTCGAATGAGGCCTGCTGCTTCGGGCCCTAACTGAAAGCCACGCCCTTCCGAGTCATCCTGGCGAGAGGAACAACAATTCTGGAGAAATCCTGGATGAATCTCCGATAATATCCGGCCAACCCCAGGAAACTCTTGATCTCCGAAGGGGATCTTGGCACCTCCCAACTCATCACCGCCTCAATCTTGGCCGGATTGACCAATATCCCGTTCTGGTTGATGAGGTGTTTTAGAAACTGGACCTCCCATAACCGGAAATCGTACTTGGAGAATTTGGCGTAAAGCCTCTCCGATCTTAGAACTCCGAGGATCTCCCTCAAATGATCCTCATGCTACTCTCTGGACCTCGAATACACCAATATATCATCAATGAACACAATCACCGAGCGATCCAACATCGGCCTGCACACCCTGTTCATGAGATCCATGAACGCCGCCGGTGCATTGGTAAGTCCGAAAGGCATCACCACGAACTCGTAATGCCTGTAACGAGTCATGAACGCTGTCTTCTGGATATCCTCATCACGCACCCTCATATGATGATATCCAGACCTCAAATCAATCTTGGAGAACCAAGACGCTCCCTGCAACTGATCGAACAAATTGTCGATCCTCGGTAAGGGGTAACGGTTCTTGACCGTCAGCTTGTTCAACTCCCGGTAATCAATGCACATCCGGTGTGAACCATCCTTTTTCTTGACAAAAAGGATCGGCGCTCCCCACGGCGAGCTACTCTTCTGTATAAACCCCTTTCCCAATAGCTCCTGAAGCTACGAGGATAACTCCTTCATCTCTGGAGGTGCATGGCGATAGGCGTTGCCCCCAGAACCAAATCGATACGAAACTCCACCTGCCTCTCGGGAGGCACACCTGACAACTCCTCAGGGAAAACATCCGGGAACTCAGGCACTACCAGGACCTCATCGAACGACCTCGGTCTCTCTGCACCTACCCTCGTATCCACCATATAAGCCACATACCCACTACAGCCCTGCTGTAAACTGCCTCGCTCTCGTGGCTGAACAAAATGCCGACCCAGAACGGGTACCCTCTCTATAAACCGTAAGAACTCCCCCACTAGGGTCTCGTATGGTCACCAGCTGCCGCTCGCAGTCGATAACCGCTCAAAATCTGCTCATCCACTCCATGCCCACGATGACACAGACATCTCCCATAGCAATCGAGACCAAATCAATCGGAAACTCAACGCCGAAGATCTCGACTACACATCCTAGAATCACATTAGTGGCATACACTGCTCTCTCGTCAGCTATGGAAACTCGCAAAGGTCGATTCAACGCCTCACGACGAATATTGATGTGCTGACTAAAGGCTAACGACACAAAATACCGACTCGCACTCGAGTCAAATAACACCAAAGCAGGTACAGAACACACAAGAAATGTGCCAACGCATATCACAACATAAGCATAACACCACAAACTCAAAATAAACAGAGGAAAGAATACATACCAGCCACAATATCAGGTGCTACGCAGACCTCCTCCGCTGTCAACTAGAAGGCTCTCCCGCGAGCCTTCGGCGCCTCGGCCTTCACCGGCCGACTCTCCGTAGCTCGAACAGCAGCAGGGATAGACAAAGCTCCCTCAGCTGACCCTCGTATCTGCGGACACTCGGCCTTCCGGTGTCCGGTCTGGTTGCAGTGAAAACAAACTGCAAACCCCTTGGGGCAATCGTTGGCTATGTGCCCCTCCTTGCCACACTTGTAGCAAGACCCTGCTCTGCACACCCCCTCATGACTCTTACCGCACTTGCCACAGGTGCGGCCCTTCTGGCTCCCAGATCTTGAATCAGGGGGCTTAGGCCGCTTGGCAGCCGGATGGGACTATGCCGGTCGTCGATCCCTCCCCTGAGATTCTGCCTCCTCCCTGGCCTGAGTCTCTAGCTCAATCTCCCTCTTCCGGGCATTTGCCTGAAGCTCGGAAAATGTCCGGTACGTCGATTTTGCCATGAACTCGCGGATTTCTCTCCTCAAAATACTCAAATACCGACTCATACGTGCCTGCTCGGTAGAAACGTGCTCAGGGCAGAACATCGCCCTCTCATGGAACATCCTGGTGATCACAGTAACAGACTCAGTACCCTGCTTGAGGGTCCGAAACTCCTAGGCCAAATGCTCCCTTTCCACCGGAGGAACGTACTCATCCCGGAACATAGCGGTGAACCTCTCCCAGGTCACTACAGCAAGCTCTGCAAAAGAATAGTGCGCTGTCACAAACTTCCACCAGTCCTTCGCCCCCAAGCGAAGCTGGTTCAGCACGAACCGAACTCTCAGATGCTCTGGACATGAACATGTGTAAAAGTACCCCTCAATGTCAGAGATCCACCTCATCGCGCATATCAGATCCTAAGTCCCATCAAACTCTGGTGGCTTTGTGTTGCTAAACTCCTGGTACAACAACGCGTCACCCCCTGCGGCCTGGCAGCAGCAACGGCTACAGTGGCTGCAGCAACAGCAGCATCAGTAAGAGCAGCATACTGCTCATCAAAAGTCACAATCAATGTGGTCTTGATAGACCCGAACATCTCTGGAATATCGGCGCGGATGGCAGTAGCCACCTCATCATGAATCATCAGGCGGAGCTCCTCATCGCTCACACCCCCTCGGTAGTCCCTGTCTTGTGGCGTGTCCCAACCATGATGTCTCTCTGAAATACAACACAAGATATCAGAGACTCGCTCAAGCGTACACACACTCGACATCCCATTCCTACTTGATCCCTGGTACCCTAAAGATTCTTACTTGGGCTGCGCACTGATCCAGTGCCTTCGGTAGTACGGGCCCAAGACTACCGTCCACACCGCATCAATATTTACCCCTAGTCCTCCTCCTAGGATCCCAAGTCCCAAGTACTCTACTCTCTCTATACATAGCCTACTCTCTAGCAGGTCTCTCATAAGCTCCTTGCTGCTATTTATTCACTCTCAAGCATCTCCTAGCAGCAAAATCCCTAGGCTAAGGCATCACAAATTAGGCCACTCTAGTCCTAATAAGAATACCTAGCCTACTCTAGCATGCATATCATAACATATCTCATAACTCATAATGTAAGGGTATTTTAGGAAATCACCGTTCGGGCGCTGGCTGATCATACACACTACTCTGCTCTGCTTTTTCAAAAACTTTTTACTCTTGAGAATAATTTTGTGAATTTTATTTTGAAAATCTCTCAAATCCTCAGTTTGAGTTCAGATACGACCGAAGGTGCACCCGAATCCCTCAAACCAAGGCTCTGATACCAACTTGTAACACCCAAATTTTCAAATAATTTTTCAAATTTATAAAAACACATTTTCATTCATAATTGTCATAAAAACATCATTGTATCACATAATCACTCGTAACATCGCATCCCAAGATCAAAATATGTAAAAGCTCCTCGAGTGTGTACTGATCAAACCGGCGCATTCCCGCGATCCTCACTGGTACCTGAAACACATAACACAACACTGTAAGCATAATTACTTAGTGAGTTCCCCAAAATACCACACACAATACATATTAGCCACTCAAGGCTATAACTCTGTTTGACCCTCTAGTCAATGTGTCTCAGTGGGACCCTCCAGTCCCATAACTCTGTGGGCCCTCTGGCCCTAACTCTATGGACCTTCCGGTCCTAACTCTGAAAACTCTGGAACATACAAAGCATAAATCACATAGAAATCACGTCATGCAAAAGCATACAAAATACTCTGTCTAATAACTCTAATTAGCACTCTAGGTAAAGTATAGTGAGAAGACTCACCTCGGGTAACTCGGTAAAATCTCGAACTATGTAAAATCCGATCTAGCCTCCGCCTAATCTTATGAAATAAACACTCTAAATCAATGCATCCCTTAAGGCTAGGCTATTCCCTCTCTTAGTAATCTCAGAAGGGTAAAAGACCATTTTACCCCTCTCATGGCCTTAAGACCTAAAATTGACCAAACCCTAAAAGTCAACAGAAGTCAACTCCTCGGGTTACGTTGCACGTACCAAACATGTATGGTGGGCGTACCCGGTGTCTTCACAGAAAACGGGGTGCGCGACCCCTTACACTGCGCGTACTGGGATTACACCCCGCGTAACTCCCAGTTTCAGACTCTAAGCATTTTGGGGTCTTAATCAGTTAAGACCCACGTCCAACTCCTAGATCTGACCATTTATAACCCTCTTAGTCCATAAAGTCGGTGACTTTAAGCCTTTGCGTGGATGGACAAGTCACTAACACCCATAATACTCCATTTCCTAACACTAGAAAGCTCAATACTCAAGCATGACCTCATATCCACGACCAATATGGAAACTTTATGGATCTATAACACAAATACCACTGAAATGGGATAGATCTAGGTCCATGGAGCACATTACACTCATAAAGTCTCCACCTTTGGGACTTTTAACCCTAAAATGGCCCATGCAACATCAAACCAAAATGAAAATGAAAGTTTTGAACTTTATATAGCTCCAAATGCAGCTCCTTCCTCTGTAGATCTTAGGTCCAAACTTGCACTTCAAGCTCTAGCCTCCACAAGCTCCTCTCCTTCTTCTTCACTAATACACCAAGGCACTTTTTGCTCCAAAACACTCACTCTCAATCTAAGGACGATTGGGAGGCTCTCTTAGGGTTTCACTAACTGATATGGAGGCTGAGAAATGAGCCTTAACATCCATTATATAGTGCACAAGTTAAATATTAGGGTTTGTGTCTGGACCCATTACGCCCAGCGTAACCCTGGGTACGCCGAGCATACCCAGGCGAGTCCATGTCCAAATTAAGTGTATGAGTACACGCAACGTACTCCCCAGTACGCCCAGCGTACTCATTTGCTACAAGAACTCTCTCAAGGGACCAATCTTGACAACTTGACAAAATGGAAGGGTTAAATCGTTTTACCTGAATTTTGGGATGTTACACATATGATCCCAACACCCTAATTAAGACCTCTTTGAAGCTCTTAACCCATGCATGAGATCAAAACACCCATCGAGACTCTATTTTTATGTTGAAAAGGGACTAAGGGACTGCAAATCTGTCATTTCCATCCTTTGGAGGTGCATAACTCACCAATGGAGGTCCAAAATCAACCAGAAGGGACAAGAAGAAAACCCTAGCTGGATCTAAAGATTTAAGAAGAAGAAAGATCCATGATTTTTACCTCCAGTAGGTTTTCAAGGTGCCTAATATGCAGGTTCTTGAAGCACCAACTCGTTCCTAGCTTGTTTATGCACCTCTTCTTCTTGGAAAGAACACTAAAAAAGCCACAATGCACTCTTTAAAGCTCATGAATGGTCTCACAAGTTTCTATGGAGTGTAAGTATGTTCTAAGGCAGTGCAGGATCTCTAAGGTTAAGTCCAAGGGACTTAAGGTTGCTTAAATAGGTCTTATGTCCGAAAATTAGGGTTTTGGACCCCTGGCACGTACGCCCGACATACATTCTGGTACGCCTAGCTCCCTCGCGTCCATCCATGCATAGTACGCTAAGCGTACACTTAAGTACGCCCAACATACTTAAAGGACCAATTATGAGAAAATCCAATTCCTTTAGGGTTTCAAGACATACTAGTTTTTAGGGTGTTACATTAGGCTTATGATCCATACCTCATATGGACTAACTCTTCATGGACTCTCACATAAACTTAGCCCATCATGGATCAATAGCCCAAACCTTATGTATCACTAATTTACATAATTAGTCCCCGTTAATTTAATTAGTCTCTTTTGATCACTAAATTAATTCCAAATTAATTCTTGATCAATACTAATTAAATAATATAATTTCTCAATTAATATATTATACTTATAATATATTAGTGAATCATAAATAACCTATTTCTCAAATATCCATCCTATCAAATTGTTCTGGTGAATGCAACCCAAAATGGACCATGCTAATATTGGGTCAAGTATATACCAATTATAGTTATGGGCTTAGAGACCTAATCCAATAGATCCACCAATCAGCGTCCCATATCCTGTCGGATCTGACACCCTTGTCCCATATGGACTAGCAGGAAGGTTCAGTATAAAAGGCTATCATCGATGCCTTGAGAAGTAAGTCATTCCCTCCCACTTACTTTCAACTCAACCCTAAAGAATATCCACTGATTTGACTGTCAGAGTGTTTCCCAGGAGCACCTCCTGGAGAACGGCCGACGACCTCTTTTCACTGTGACCTTGCAGGTTCGCCGGAATCGTTCAGCCCGGAGAACACAAGATTAGAGTCCAGGTCACATCACTTGGCCTCTAGCATAAAGCCGGACCGCCTCAACCCGACCAACCACAACATGTCGACATACATATAACAAATAAACATAAACCAGAAATCAGACAATAGGCATATTTACAAATCACTATGCATGTTAATATTCCATATACCAGGATACCGATCTAGCATATCACTATATTATAACCACATCATATATACCAAGATACAGATCCAACAGATCACCACATCATAGCAACATATGGTAAAACATGATATCAACCCAAAGGGCTGACCTTGGTGCCTTCGACCCGTAAGTACAGTGAGGCAAACTCACCTTACAGTCTGAACAATAGCTGATGAGGTCTCGACTCCGAATCTTAGCTCTAACTGTCACCTATTCAACCAAATGACCAATTCTCAAACACCATTCAAAATACCCAAAATACCCCTTGGTCAAACTTGGTCAAAGTCGAAGACAAAACTAGACCCCATCTTTATGACTTAAGATACTTCCAAAGGTCTGAAAGGACAACTTAATGGGTCAAGAACATGCTATGTTCAAGAATCTCCACATTTGGGACAAAATGGACCAAAAATAAACCCAACACAAGATCTAAATGAAACTTCACCAAGTTTAGGACTTTATACCTCCAAATGATGCCAAATGGTGGTGTGATTCTGGATCTAAAGAGCTCCATTCCTCCAAGATGGTCTCTACTTCCTTCCTTATTCTTCAAAATCACAAAACACATACACACTCCAGCTTAGAAATGCTTCACAAGGTGGATTAGGGTTGCAAAAATGTTTTAAGAGGATAAAGGGTGATGAAGTGAGGGGAAATGAGGCTATAATGGGGTTTAAATATGAGCCAAACCCTAAAAATTAGGGTTTGCAGGCCTGGTATCTATGCCCTGCGTACTAGGACGTGCCCTAATACGCTCAGCGTACACATATACACATGACGTACTCTCCCAACACCCAAATTACGAAAATGCCTCTAGGGCCCTCTTTGCACTCTTTCATAAACTTAGGGAGCAAATGCAATATAACTCAATTTTAGGGTTATTAATGAAAGTAGCTCAAAGTAGGATATTACACAGAGTGCTAAGAGCTGAGCATAGAGCTCCTCTTTCGTACTCACACCCAACTTTAGATTCAATAACACTTGAAACTACTCCTAGTTCCCGAGCACAATGAACATGAAGCATAAAATCAAATATGTGGTGGGATGCGCCAAACCTTGGCTGGTGGAGGAGTGTTTCAAGAGGCTTAGGGTTTTGACAAATTTTGAGTGTTTTCCATCCCCATCAAAGTCATCCAAACACCTCTATTTATATAGATGAGATTAGGGGTTCGCAAGAGTGCTTGCTTAGTCACAAAACAACTATATTTCACAGTTTCTATTAATTTATTAATCTCTAATAAATTAACAAACTAAATCCTCTTTATTTTTCTCTTGTCAATTATTGTTTAAATCGTTTTGGCGCGCAATCCAAAATAAGCATACTATTAATAGTAAGATTACAAACTAGTTGTGACTGTGGGCATGATCTATCTTCCAATAGACACAAGACTAAGGAGTCACACAAATGGTGGTTCCCAACATGCCTACCAACATGTTAAATATTCAAACAAGAAGTGGGTTTGCGATAAACCTGCAAACATGCGGAACTTGAGCTACTGGTTCTAACCTTCCAACAATAATGATGGAGTGTAAAAAATGATCAGGGGAGGCACGAACGAATGTTTTGACAACTTGTTTTGGGTTTGGTTATAAGATATTAATATGAATACATACTATTTATATAATTATTAATATATATATATATATATATATATATATATATTTGGAATAAGCTAATAAAAAGTTAAAATAAAATAAAAGGGAAAAGAAGCTTAGAAAACCATAAGAGTTTTAGAAACCAAAGGACAATATTTATCAAAAAGAATTACGATGGATTGAAATTTGACTTTTCGTAAACCAAGAGACCATTTATGTAATTTTGTCTAATAAATTTTTGTTATTGAAAAAGGAGAGTTGAAGATACTCTTATAATAGAACGGTGAAAATGTAAAATCAAATAAGCAAATGAAGAACAAACGATTTTCCTTATCTTGTTTTCCGACCATAGAACACCACCAACATCAATCCACTCATTTTCACATGTTCTCCAATGGCAACTTTCCACCCCCAACACCCTACTTGAAATTTTCACAAAAATGGCAGCCACGGCCTGCTCCTTCCATTCAGCACTCATACCTTCTTCACCCAATTTCCGCCACCACCACCGCCACCCGCCAGTAAAAGCCAGAGTTTCGACTTCAAACAAGGGATTGACACGCAAAAAGTACCAAAAAGGAACTATAAAATGTGCACGAGAGTTTTCAGACTTCGTCGGAGGAGATCTTCTAAAGCCTGATCTTGGAAAATGGCTATCAGATGTCGAAGAACACAAAGCCATTGCTATATATCCTCCACATGAGGGAGGCTACGAAGGCCGGTATCTTAATCGGCTTAGGTACCAAGGCTACCGGTTCTTGGACCTATCAGCTCGTGGTCTAGGCGACCCAGAGACGACATTAACCAAGATTCATCCAGTTTGTCCTGTGAGTTCTTGTTTTGCACCTCATTATGTCTACACTTTCATGGTTGTCGATAAAAATAAGGTAAAAACTCTTTGAAATACACAGGCTCATATTGGAAAGCAGCCGATTGCAAGGTGGTATTTTCCACCAGAGGTTGATTATCGGCTATCTTTGCTTCCTCCAGATGCTAAAGGTTTGGTGGTCTGGATCCTAGAAGCGAAGGTTAATTTAAACACAAACTTAACTTGAACTTGTGTTAATTATTATAATTTTTATTCAAGTTCCAACACATGAAGGCATAAACACAATCCAAAATTGTTTTTCTCGTTGCAGGTTCTCTCAAAAGCAGAACTGCAATTTCTTGCACTGCTCCCTACACTCCGGCCCAAAGTTAGGGTCATCGCAGAATGTGGCAACTGGTATGCTATTTTCACAATCTTTAGCTTTAAGGTCTCATGATCGTTTTACTACTGAGCTATGGGGCATAGAACTAAGTTTCTAAGCTTTGTTCGATAATTATCTAACTGAGGCGGCATTTACAGGAGAAAATTCGTGTGGACACCGCTCAAGGACATTGCAGGATTAACAGCAAATGAAGCTTTATGATCTAGCTTTATGTATGAAATCAAACGAGTTTACAAGCCCAAAAATTCAGTGTTCTTGATGAACACCATGTGTATACACAGAAATTTATGAACATGAAAGTTTATTTACCTAGTCAATGATTCGTTCTTGATGCATGTAATTCTGGCATTGTATCTAATTATTACAATTGGAATCTGGAAAATGTCTTTCTCAGATTGAAATCAATGGGAATCATTACACTTATACATGAAAGAGGGAAATCTAAACTACTAACCAACATAACAACTTCAAGCTAACAAACAACTTAAGAGACAGAAATATCCTTTATCTCTAAATTACAATAAGACTCAGTAATATTCCCCCTCAAGATGGAGACATTCTTGCGACCCATCTTGATGACAAAAGGTTGAAGCTTGGTACTTGGTAAAGGCTTTGTAAACTTGTCTGCAAGTTGTAATGAAGATCGAATTGGAAGTAATTTGATTGTTTTATCAACCACTTTTTCAAGAACAAAATGACAATCTATTTGTATGTATATTGCTCGTTCATGGAAGGTTAAATTGGTGGCAATTTGGAGAGCAGCATCATTATCACATAAGAGCAAAGTTGGTGCTTTGATGTAAATATTGAAGTCCTTTAAAAGTTGTCGTGACCACACAAATTCAGATGTTGTAATAGACATTGCCTGTATCCATCCTTTGCTGATGATCTTGACACTGTTGGCTTCTTCTTTGACTTCCAAGATGCTAATGAATCACACAAGAAAATACAAAAACCAGTGACTAATCTTCGAGAATCTCGACACTTTTCCCGATCTGAGTCACAAAAACCTTTTAATTGAAACTTTGAACTTGCAGGAAAGAATACCTTGACCCGGTGACTGATTTAAGTATCTTAGTAAGTGACATGCATAATTGAAATGTACAACTTTAGAATTGGACATAAATTGTGACAATTTTTGAACTACAAAAGATATATCCGGCCTTGTGATGCTTAAGTAGAGCATTCTACCAGTCAACCTCCTATATATACTAGGTTGATCATGACAATCTTCTCCCATGTCAGCTTTCAAAGAGCTTCGTGGTTTTATTGGAGTATTTTTCGGTTTATCTGCCAAATGCATCTTCAATTAATTGCATTGTGTAACGAAACCATAATTACCTCCTTTGATTGTGCAATTTCCAATCCTAAGAAATATCCCAATGATCCAAAGTCCTTTAATTTGAACTTTTCTTTCAACTGTTATTTTAGGACAAAAATACCTTTTTGTGAAGCATCGGTGATGATTATATTACCTACATACACTAGAAGGGTAATGACGTATGTACCTAATTACCGAGGTATGTACCTCCGGACCAGAATAACGACGTATGGTATTCCGAACCATTTACGTCGAGGCTATTAAACCGGACTAGGAGAGGGAAGCAAGGTTGGGAGATCAAAGTCAGGCAAAGGAGCAATCGTCGGATACAAGCAATAGATGCACAACTAATAATTATAACAAAGTTCTACTGTACATAGTCTACCAATGATTCACCACTAACCAACTGACATCACTAATGACATCTCCTTAGTAAAATTCTTGTTCGCTCGGTAAGGAAAGCATTTATAAGGATTAGACCCTCATCCCCACAGTACATTTCACGTCGTCGTTTCCCGAGGTAAGTCGAACAATAAAGAGAACCCTGGTAGGTCGGTAAAGATGCGTTACCGATACTTGTGGCCTACACTCATACAGTCTGTAACACCCCATTTTGAAAAGTACTTCGGTTGTGGTTTCGGAGGCCCAGGGTATAAGCGATTTGGTCTTTTATGGGTCCAGGGTTTTTATTCTAAAGGTTCTAAGGCTTGGGTGTGTGGTTAGGAGCATAGGGCTTCTCGCCACCTTTTTGTGGGTATAAAGTTCGTCGGAAATGGACATTGAATGAAGGAATTATAGTACTTCGAAGTGTTGGAAGAATTGGTCCCTAAATGGAAAACTTTGCATTTCAACCCATGCATGCATGGTGGTAGCCAGGTGGGTACGCTTAGCGTAAGTTGGGGTATGCCCATCGTAGGGGTGTAAAGTGGACGCGGGTATTGGAGGCGTACGCCCAGCGTACGGGAAGAGTTTCTAAACCCTAATTTTAGGGCTATGCCACTATAAAAGGAATAATGTGCCTCATTGGTCAGCCTCCACTTCATCTTTAGACAACTACCATGAAACCCTAATCCTCCCATGAGTCTTCTTGGAGCTTTGGAGGCCATTAGAAAGCATTATGGTGTTGTGAATCCATTTTACAAGCAAGTGAAGAGCAAAGCAAGCTGGTGGTTCAAAGGAGAAGCTGTAGATTCGAGATTGTTGCTTCATTTCAAATCATCTTGAGGTATAAAGTTTGAAATTTTCCTCTTAATTAGATCTATTATGATGGGTTTTTGGACCTTTTTGGTCCCAAGGATGGAGCTTTATGGTTGAAATCCGATTCTCAGGCTTAGAGTTGCCACTCTCAGTGTTAAATGAGTCCCTAAGGCAGAAAGTTGTCGTCTTGGAGGTCTTAATGGGTTCATGCATTAGTTAAGACCATATCCATGGAAGTAGTTTATCATTTTTGGAGTTTGAGCTTAGGTGGGTCATGCAAATTCATCAAGTAAGCAACTTTATGGTTTAAGATGTTGAAGAGGACTTGGATCTGTAATTGTAGCTTCTGGAGTAGAGTATTAAGCACTTAATGCAAAAGTGGCTTAACAGAGGAGTACGATGGGTGTACATGCAGGTATGCACAATGTACACCACCTTCAGCCAATACGCTTAGTGTACAAGGGAGTACGCCTCGCGTACTCATCAGTTATGGGCTTGGAGTGTTTTGGGCCTCGGGTTGGGCCAGGCAGTAGACTTTGGGCCATAGCGGACCATCAAAAGTCAGATGTTTTGGGTCAGGAATATGTATGGGCTTAAGGTAAGGCCCATTAGAGGAGCCGAGCCCAATTTGGAAAATTGGGCCATTAGTGGGCATGGAAAGCCTACCTAGTGTTGGGCTTTTGTTTTGGCATTGGTCTGAAGTTTGGATTATACTGGGCCAGGGGGTAGAATGGTCATTTTACCCCATGCATGGATTAAGGATTATGGTATAGGACCCAATTGCTAATTTGGTATATTGTTTGGTAGTGACAGATCGGGAAGCTGGCAGGGCAGCAGCTAGGGAATTCATGCGGGAGGCTCTGCAATGTGAGGTGACTCTCCTCACCATACCAATGGGTCTAAGGTACCAAGGTCAACCCATTTTATGATAGTTGGTATACTTATTGTTTAGAGGTGTGTGGCATTGTTATTTATTGATATGTGGTAGAGATAGCTTTACAGCTAATGGTAGAGATAACCTTTATGGCTAACGGTCGAGATAGCCTTTGTGGCTAACGGTAGAGGTAGCCTTTAGGGCTAAGGGTAGAGGTAGCCTTTGTGGCTAAAGGTAGAGATAGCTTGATAGCTAATTGATATGTGATACATGGTAGAGGTAGCTTTTATAGCTAATGGATATGTGATGTTTAGTAGAGGTAGCCTTACGTAGCTAATTGTTTTGTATTATGTGGTAGAGGTAGCTTTTATAGCTAATTGATGTATGGTATGCGGTAGAGATAATTTTTATAGCTAATATGATATGTGTTGTGTGGATTGTGTGTAGGGTATGCTCTGGGGGACTCACTAAGCTTTGTGCTTACAGTTTGCAGTTTTGGTTTCAGGTATCAATGTTTTGGAAAAGAAGATCTCGGATTGATCGAGTGCACACACCTATGATTTCCACAATGAATGATTCTGGGGATGAACACTGATAAATGTTTTACTTAACGATGATTTGAAATGTTAGAAATCACCGGTATTAATGTTTTAGCTATATTAAAAATGAAATTTTTATCCTTGATTTTTCGGTCTTTACAAGTTGGTATGAGAGCCTTGGTTTGAGGGATTCGGACATACTTTCGGGTGTGTCTGAACTCAGACTAAGGATCTGTAAAGCTTTAAAAGAAAAAAATGTTTTAAGTAAAGAATTTTTAAGACAAGAAAGGGTGTGGTACATGCAATCAGCCGAGCTAGAGTAAGTTTCCCAAGAATACTCACATTTGTTATCTGTTATGATTTAATTATGAATCTATGAATCACATGCTAGTTTGGGCTAGAGGAAGTGCATGTATATGTTATATGAGCTAGTAGACTTGTATGCTAATGCTAAGTAGTCAGCAATAGGTTGGCCTAATATGTGGTGCTTGTAGCCACGAGGATATTGGATGTCATGTTGGAATGAGAATGATAATTGGTATTTGTAACTGCAATGTGTATGTTTTGAAAATTGTATACGGTTAGGATCTTATAGCCTTAGAATGGCTGATTTGACCTTATTTCATGTGGTCTTAGGGTAGAGTCGATTATTCAACAGTCTATTAGATCTTGTTCTGTGTATAATTTGCATGCATAAGGCAGCCGACAGCGAGGGTGGATGTGGACAACATGGGTTGTGGTTTATGGGCCGAATGTTCTATGATAGTTTGTGGGTTGGAGATTACCCTAGGGTAAGCCTAGGATGAGGTTAGCGATAGGTGTTTCCTTCTTGCGGGATGTATATGTGGATAGACTAATTTCTCTAGTGTATGCTGGTTAGATTTACCGATTACCTGAATGTTGCTTGCTTTGTGCTTTATATGACTCTTATTAATGTGAGTTAGCTGTTAAGTGAATATGCTAAGTCATATGTAGCACATATTGGATAATCTCAGAGGGATGGACTTGACCCTATTACGCAACTCTCGTCTGAGTCTAACCGTTCTAGGTTTGAGTCTTTTACTTGAAGGATTATCTGATCTCTACTACATGTTGGTATATTCATGAGGTAGCTTGTTGACATTAATGGGAATCTTTCAACAGCTGAGGGCAGGGTGAGTTTGGGAACCTAGAAAAGCCTAAGATATGCTCCAGTGAGCTCAGTGCGGCGGTTCGATGAAGTTGGAAACCTAGGAGGAGCGTAGGAGGTGCTACAGTAGATATCATTTTGTTATTTAGAAAAAATTTAGTATATCTGTGGAGTAAGTGACTCAGAAGATTCAGGAGGATTTTTGAGGAAAGTATGGATAGGTGTGGAAGGTAGTATTCGGCTCGTACTACTAAAAGCATATGATCCATACTCAAATCGGTGAGAGTCTTAGAGAAATCTAAGAAGCTTATGGGAAGGAGAATTCTTGGTTATGCCTTGATCGTGGAAATAGCTGCTTTGCAGAATGAGGATAAGCATGCAGGGATGGGACCAGGGTTTGGTCCCAGCTCCGGTGGTGAGCCAGTTAGCGGAAGGGTTGTGCGATATAGTTTCGTTCCAAGGATTTGGATTGTCATTGGGATCATAATGAGGTGTTACATCATGTTCTCAGGGTGGTCGAGGTATCACAGGAGGAGGTGGTCAGGATTCCTTCAGATGTTTGTGAATATGATATCTTTGGCCATTTTCGATGGATATCAGGTATTTGTATCGCTTGGGAAATTATGATAAGTTGGATCTCAGGTCGGTTTTCTGCTATTTTCTGGGTTGGTAAGGGTTGTAAGATGCCATCAAGCATGTTGAGAAATCTTTGAGAGATCTTCAGACGGATGTATCTCATGGAGCGGATTCTGTGTGTACCGTGATTGCTCTGAGTCATTGTCGGAATCTGTTTAGTGATCTGGGTTGCTACAGGTGTAGCAGGTTTTGCCAGTCATCAGGGATTGGCCATACGGAGCAAGCCCGTTACATTTTCGTTGTCTTCAGGTGGTCGACAAGGAGGTCAATTGTGTGTCGATCAGGAAGGAGCAGTGAGTGTACCTGCTCCAGCCATTCTTGGGGTTGGTTCAAGGGCTTGAATGAGGGAGTTATGGCTAGTTTTCAGTAGCCTTAGTATTTATGTTTTGGAGAAGCCATCGGGATTGTAGAGGGAAAAGAGAGTGGTCGCTGAGGTTGTAGTTAGATTATCCGTTCGTTGGACTCCAAGATTTGAGCATGATATCGCTTTTAAGCAATTGAAGTAATTGATGTAGTTGGAATGCAAGAAGTGTTAGCTGGTTTTCAGGAAGTGTGTTGTTTGGACAGGGGTATGTTTGGTGTTCTAGCTTTGGTAAGCATCGACCGTCATCAAGGTGAGCATTAGAACGTAATGAGGATTGGAAATCCTTCAATTTTCGTGTGCCGAGCGGGCTTAGTTAAATCTAAGTGGGGGAGAACCATCCAGGTATCCAGGGCAGAAGCAAGGGTGAGAGTGTTGTAAGACCGCGGGGGTGCCATAACATTTACTAATGGTTAATTAGGGTATAATGTTGTAAGACTGCGTGGGTGTCGTAGCATTCACTAGCAGTGGAGAGTGATGTAAGGTTGTGGGGGTGCCGTAGTGTGACAAATCGAAATTTATATCTTATAACAAACCCTGCATTCAATCAAAGTCAAACTTGCAATTGCTAAATTTTAACAGTTTTGGAGTTAGTTTGGGTGTTGTGATCTCAAATACATCAAAGGTAATCAAAGGAAGTCTACTCTAGGGTTAATATCACTACACTTAAGTCTCAAAACTCCAAGAGTTTGGAGTTTATGGCCAAAACATGGAGTTTACGTCCGTAAACTCTAAGGAGTATAAATATGACACTTAGTCATTTTACTCACTTTTTTACCATTTTCAAACCAAGAGGCCATTCTCTCTCAAGTACCATTCGATTTTCCTTCTTGATCTTCAACTTAGTAAGTGTTTTCTTCCTTGATTAGTTGATATACTTCATCATCTTGTGATCTTACATGATTTCATCCATGAAATCATCCTCTTTTCTTAGATCTTCAAGCATTCTTCATTTCACCAAGAACACACTCTAGTGTTCTTGAGCCTTAAACCCCCTTTCAAGCTTCTATATTGTAAGTACTCTTGTCTTAGCTTTATATATACTTGAATCAACTAGTTTACACTTAGAAAACATCAAGAAAAGATGATCAAAAAGGAGTTGATGGCCAAGGAACCTCCTGGGGCCGTAAACTCTATTTATGGGTCCAAATGAGCCCTAATCCCTTCCAAAGCCTTGAAATCAAGTCTAGAACACTTATAACATGAACTAAGGGCCTTCATCATTGAAATGGTACATAATACCATGAGTTTACGGCCGTAAACTCATGGAGATATGGTCCTTAGGCCGTAAACACTAGATAGTGGTACAATGGTGCCACCGTTCCTTCCTAAGGCGTAGACTTGATCATAGAGCACTTCATATTGACATGTGGGGCCTTATAACACAACTAGGTACTTAGTACCATGAGTTTACGGTCGTAAACTCATGTGGTTCTTACCATATGGGCCATAAACTCCCAAGTGAGGCCCTACACCCCTTATATGCAACCTTATGTGGTTCAACACTTCAGTGCAAGTGTTTCCTAGTCCTTAAGGTTGTTTCATTACTTAATTAGTTGTAATAAACACTAATTGTAAACATATATGTGTCATTATATGTTAACTAGGATCCATGTGTGCTCAAGTCCTCAGTCGACACTTAGCATCCTTTACCGATCTTACGTTTGCATCACTCACTTCCGGTGAGTTCATACCCCCTTAACCAACCTTTTAAATGCTTTTATGGGGGGGGGGTGATACAAGCTAAATATCATAGTTATTATATCAATCACATGTGATTAATAACTATCAAATATATGGATTCGCTATACTTTCAGATTGTTTTATCAAACAAACTACTTTTGAATCATTTTATAAATTGACATCAAGTCATTATTACTTATTGTTTCAAACCCTTCAAATGTATTACAAAACCTCTTTTAAACTTACATATTGTTAAAACCATATCTATAAACATATGTAGTGAGTGTATATATATATATATATATATGTGTGTGTGTGTGTGTGGGTGGGTGGGTGGGTGTGTGTGTGTTGATATGAAAGCTGTTACTTCAGTTCCAATACTTTTGTGTAGCAAAGGTGTATTAACATACTTGGATATTTCAAACTACATTACTAGTAAACTATAATAGGTATAGTTTAGGAGATACTATTTGCTATTCCTAGTACAAGGGATCACACAAGAGTCAGTTCATTCAGGAGTCTATACAAATATAATACATACTATATGAAGAGATACTATTACATACTATATGAAGAGATACTATTACAGACTATATGAAGAGATACTATTACATGCTATATGAAGAGATACTACTACATACTATATGGGACTGACCATCCTACACCCGACTGTTAGCTACAGTGGGAAACTGCACATTGACGGATGTCCTCAGTTGTATTGTTCGGTGAGTTACCACGTCGTGTTTATCCTAATACAAAAGGATACGATTTCAATGATTATATAATTTTCCCTATTACTTTTATCTTGTGACACATTCAGATAAACGATTAGGTAGACTATATTTTGATAATAATAGTTGTACATGGGAAAAACCTTCATTCATACAGAGAAGCAAACCTTCAAAACAGTCGGGTCATGGTAGAAGACTAGTTTTTATACTAGTAGGAAATATGGGATTTTCTAGGGTTTTCATACTTATACAAACTTTTTCATCAAAAATTTACAAGTCTTTTCTTTATAGTTTTACCAATCAAAGACACTAAAGTACTTATGAATTCACCAGCTTAAATGCTGATCTACGCTTTCAAAATAACTTGTATTCTCAAGTCATCAGTGGATAGGTACCGGTGACCGGGTTTGAGAAGATGGAACAAAGACAAGACTCGTCTTTTATTTTGATCATTCATTTTTGGTGTCTATTACATTACAAAGATCACACATGTATTAAAACTCTACTATTAATGCAATGGATGATGTTGATGCTTGTTTACTAATTTGCACTGTTATAATACTTGATGTGCACGAAAGTACCCACTAATTTTAATATATATAACCTAACAAACTTAGACTAACTATGTACTTATAGGCAGTGTACCTAGTCGGATTACAGTATAGCTTAGGTAAGTCGGGTGTCGATCACAGGGAACGGTGGTGAATTAATTTAAAATATTTTATTATAGGTTACAGGTCACACGAAAAGAATAAAGAAGTAGTTTAATAAATCTCAAACGAACAATTAATTGAAAACTCTCGATAAACTAACAGGAAAACAAATCTCTTCAGGTACTTTGGTTTAGATAAATTACACCTTAAAAACGTAGACAATTGTATACACAAATTCATTTATTCATGCTCACCGATTCCTAAAATGATTAGATTCGCGTTCACTATAACTAATCCTTTAGCAAACAAGTCAATTCAAACAGTGATCAGTTGATTAAACTAACATGCTTCCTAGTGTTCAGTTCGTTTCAAGCAAGACCTGTAAATATAGTTAATCAAATTGGTCGTTCAATTAACCTCTTGTTGATGGTCATCAAACAAGGATCACACATTAACTTACTTATTCCCAAGTTTATCCTAGTTTCACATTCGTTATTCCTAGACTTATAATCTTGATAGTCATCAAAATCATAAGAGACAAGAAATCAAGCAGATGTTCATACAACTCAATTTACTTAATAATTAACAGCAAATAATTATCATTAACACGTAAGGATCTTTTAACAAGCTTGGCAAGATAAATTAAACATAAACAAACAATTCAATATAGCAATTAGTCTAATAATCAAGGTTTCATTCAATCATAAACACAAAGTAAAAGGTTTTTACACCCAAATCAGAAACTAAATACATAATAGTAACACAGTGGAATGCTAAACATGGTCATGTTAACAACCCATATGATTACCGACATGTATCCGCTCTCCAATCCTTCCGATCTCCGCTCCTGTTAGCTTAACGGCCTTTCGACCGCCTTCTAGACCCTCAAAACGGCTTAACAGAAGTTAATTATCGACTAAATTAGGTTAGAAATCGAATCCCCCCCTCTGTTTAGTTGATAATCGCTTTTTATATCCCTTGGAACCGACTTACGTATGATGGGCGTAAGTCGAATTACGCTGGGCGTACTAAAGATCAATGCGCCATGAAGCTATCCGGATGCAAGCAGTTACGCGGGGCGTAACCATATATTACGTTGGGCGTAACACTACGCTAAGTGTACTTGTCCATTACGCGGGGCGTAATTGGCTCCTCTAGCATTTTTCCTTTCTTTTAGCCTCTAAGCCCGATTTCCGCTTCAGTCTTTTCTTTTGTGCTCCATCAACAACGAATAGCTGCAAATCATAATTCAAAGCATTATAAGTACTTTTTAGTTCTAAAAGAGAATAATAAAGGCTAAAATATTAAGATATAATGTATAAATATATATATATATATATATATATATATATAAGTACTTTTTAGTTCTAAAAGAGAATAATAAAGGCTAAAATATTAAGATATAATGTATATATATATATATATATATATATATATATATATATATATATATAAATACACATATCAAAATACCCCACACTTAACCTTTGCTTGCCCCCAAGCAAATTTACTTTTATTTTACCAATATTGCACTAAACAATCCATTTAAAACTCAGCCATTATGTCAAGGTTGATGTTGGTGAGAAAAGTAAGTTTGAAGGAACATCTGGTTCCGGTAAGAAAGGAAAATTTTCGAAATCTGATTCGAAAAAGTTTGGGGGAAAAGGAGGCGAAGCAAAGTGGTGTGATAAGTGTAAGAAAAAGCACTTTGGGAAATGTAGCGAGGATGTGACCTGCTACAAGTGTGGAAAGTTTGGACATTTTGCCAATGAATGTCCGAACAACAAAAGGATGTGTTTTGGGTGTAATGAAAAGGGGCACATTTTGAAGGACTGTCCGAAGAAGAAGGAGGCAGCAAAGCCCAACATTCCACCAAAGCCGAAGGCGAGGGCCTTCCAGATGACACTTGAGGCTGCGAAGGATGAAGCTGATGTCGCTTCAGGTACCTTTCTCGTAAACGAATTATCTGCTCATATATTGTTTGATTCTGGAGCCAACTACTCCTTTATTTCGCATGAGTTTGGTAGAAAGCTAGCTTTGCCTATTGATAAACTAGATAATGCTTTATTAGTCGAAGTAGCTAGTGGCAAGTTTGTACCTGTTAGCCATCGTATGAAAGACATCTTAGTCGACCTTAATGGGAATAAGTTTCACGAGGCGTTATTGCCTATCGAACTTAATGGTTTCGACATCGTCTTGGGAATGGATTGGCTTAGCACCAATGATGCCGAAATTTTATGCAAGAAAAAGATAGTTAAAGTAAACCCGCCTGGAAAAGATTCGTTTATGGTGTATGGGGACAAACGGCGAGTGAATTCTGGAATCATTTCTCTAATGAAAGCCAGAAAGTGTTTGACCAAGGGATGTACATCATATTTAGCGTTTGCGATTGATGCTAAGAAAGAAAAGAAGGTGATGCAGACCATTCCAGTGGTGTGTGATTATCCGGAAGTATTTCCCGAAGATCTTCCTGGATTACCACCTAATAGACAAGTGGAGTTCAGAATAGACTTGTTACCAGGAACCACGCCAATAGCAAAAGCACCTTATCGATTAGCACCGACGGAGATGAAGGAGCTGATGATGCAACTTCAGGAGTTGTTGGACAAAGGTTTCATTAGACCTAGTTCATCGCCCTGGGGAGCTCCGGTGTTATTTGTGAAGAAGAAAGATGGAAGTACGAGAATGTGCATCGATTACAGAGAGCTGAACAAGGCAACAATAAAGAATAGATATCCGTTGCCGAGGATTGATGACCTGTTTGATCAATTGCAAGGTTCGAGCTATTTCTCGAAGATCGATCTTAGGTCAGGATATCATCAGCTAAAAGTAAGAGAACAAGATATCGAGAAGACTGCATTCAGAACTAGATATGGACACTACGAGTTCTTGGTTATGTCGTTTGGACTAACCAATGCACCGGCAGCGTTCATGGATTTGATGAATAGGGTTTGTAATCCTTTCCTTGATAAATTCGTGATAGTGTTCATAGACGACATTCTGATCTACTTGAAAATCCAGGAGGAGCATGGCAGACACTTGCGAGAAGTGTTAGAAGTTTTGAAGAAGGAGAAGCTTTATGCAAAGTTCTCCAAATGTGATTTTTGGATTCGTGAAGTCCAATTCTTGGGTCATGTGGTCAACCAAGAAGGGATAATGGTTGATCCAGCGAAGATTGAAGCTGTGATGAAGTGGGAACAACCGAAAAGTCCCACAGAGATTCGAAGCTTTTTGGGATTAGCCGGATATTACCGCAGGTTTATCCAAGGCTTTTCTTCGATTGCTACTCCATTAACAGCTTTGACCCACAAAGGAGCTACTTATGCTTGGAGTGATAAGCATAAAGAAGCATTCGAGAAGTTAAAGAAGAAGCTATGCGAGGCACCGATACTTTCTCTACCCGATGGAGTTGAAGACTTCGCTGTTTATAGCGATGCGTCTGGTGTTGGATTGGGTTGTGTTTTGACCCAAGGAGAAAAGGTGATAGCTTATGCGTCTCGACAACTGAAAGAGCATGAAAAGAATTACCCGACTCATGATTTGGAGTTGGCAGCGGTAGTTTTCGCTCTGAAAATATGGAGGCATTACCTCTATGGAACGAAGTGCAAACTTTTTACTGATCATAAGAGTCTCCAATATCTCTTTAATCAGAAAGAATTGAATATGAGGCAACGACGCTGGCTAGAATTACTTAAAGACTACGACTGCGAGATACTTTACCACCTCGGTAAAGCTAATGTTGTTGCTGATGCTCTCAGTCGGAAGGTCAATCTTGAAAGGAAGAGGCCAAGAGCGTTGAAAATTGAAGTTGTCTCGACTATTGTGGAAAGTATAAAGAAAGCTCAAGAAGAAGCTTCTGAGAAAAATGACCGAAAGGAGGAACGTTTGGGTAAAACGTTGGTGTTTGGTACTAACGATCATGGACTGAAGGTATTCCAAGATCGTATTTGGGTACCTAAGTCAGGAGGAATTAGGGATCTTCTGATGGAAGAAGCTCACAAAACCATGTACTCAATTCATCCAGGTAGCACTAAAATGTATAGGGACTTGAAACCCTACTACTGGTGGCCGACGATGAAGCTTGATGTTGCAAAGTATGTGGCCGAGTGTGTGACTTGTGCGAGAGTCAAGACACAACATTAGAAACCGTACGGGAGTTTAGAACCATTGCATGTGCCTATGGGTAAGTGGGAAGACATTGCTATGGATTTTGTCACTAAACTGCCCAGAACAAAGAATGGTCACGACATGATTTGGGTGGTCGTTGATCGATTCACTAAGAGTGCGCATTTCATAGCAGCCAAGGAGAAATGGTCTATGGAAAAGCTTGCGAATTCTTACGTGAAGGAAATTGTGAGGCTTCACGGTGTTCCGTTAATGATTGTATCGGATCGTGATAGCCGTTTCACCTCAAGGTTTTGGAAAAGTCTACAAGAGGAAATGGGTACCAAGTTATGTTTAAGCACAGCTTACCATCCGCAGACTGATGGTCAGAGTGAAAGAACAATACAAACACTTGAAGATATGCTGAGAGCATGTACCTTGGAATTCCTAGGTAATTGGGATGAACATTTACCGTTGGTAGAATTTTCCTATAATAATAGTTTTCACTCGAGCATTAAGATGGCACCTTATCAAGCTTTGTATGGACAGAAGTGTTGTACGCCATCTTGTTGGCTTGAGGCTAGGGAAAAGCAGTTTATGGGACCGGAGATGATTCATCAAACTGCTGAAAAGTTGAAAATAATTAGGGAAAGAATGTTAGCAGCTCAAGATCGTCAAAAGAGCTATGCTGACAAGAAGCGAAGACCGATGACTTTTGAGGTTGGAGATTCGGTTTTGCTTAAAGTCTCGCCGTAGAAGGGACTTATAAGATTTGGTAAAAGGGGAAAGTTGAGTCCAAGGTTTATTGGACCGTTTAAAGTCCTTCAGAGGATTGGGAACCAAGCTTACAAGCTCGAATTACCCGAAGAACTGAATGGAATTCACAACACTTTTCACGTGTGTTATTTGAGGAAGTTCACGGGAGAAGTTCCCGATATAATTCCAATTTATGAACTGAGAATTGATGAGAACAAAAGGTTGATTGAAGAACCAGAGGCAATTGTTAACCGAAAGACTAAGAAGTTGCGACGCAAAATGGTTGGGTTAGTGCTTGTCCGATGGAAACACACGAATGGGCCGAATCTCACCTGGGAGACGGAGAGTGACATGTTGAGTCGCTATCCACATTTGTTTGTCAATGTGTGATTTCAGGGACGGAATCATTCTAAAGTGGAGAGAATTGTAACGCCTGTGTTTCCGGGCTTGCCACTTTTAGCAATGTAATGGTCTAGGTTAACCTTTCTAACCCGTTTTGAAATAATAAGATTGTATTATTTGAGTATTATGTGTTTTGTGCTTAATTGCTTAATTATGTGGTTTGATTAATTAACAATAAAAATAAGCATCAAAATTTAAGTGTAAAATAAACTTAATATCTTTGATCTATGTTGTAGTAGTTGAAAAGAGGTTTCCGAATATATATAGAACGCCCAAATCTGACTTCGTATGAGGAAGTTATGATTTATCGAAGTTCCCGCTTAGCGGTATGCAGCCTGAAATACTCGATTTGAGATCGAGCGGTTTTTAGCCGAAGCAATCTAAATGAGAATCGAAGATCTCATTGTTGGTATCGAAGCGATAAAAAGTTAGGCGAGAACGGACGTCAAACGAAGAAGTTATGAATTTATAACGAAAGTTTCTGTCCCGGCCTATTAAAAATAATTAATAAAAATAAGGTCAAAATTAGCCGATGGAGTCTAAACGAAAGTCGTAGAGCGTGGTCTCACCTTTCCGTGGATATAAAGAACATCGAAAACGGAATTTGTATGAAGAAGTTATGAATTTCCGAAGTTTATTAATCATTTTGTATTTATATTTAAATCAAAATTCGGAAGCATTATCCGAAGCGAGTCATCGATCTGATCCGAGGTACGCGGGGCGTACTCGTGTACGCGGCGGATTACTACTTCCATAAGCCGTAGTGCTGTCGGATCATCTTCTGATCAAGTGAGTGTGTAGTTATTTTCTTCCAAATACAATAATATGAAGTATTTTATGTAAAATACGTGCTATGTGAATATATTTGGTTGTGTTATGTGTGAATGTGTATTCACTCTCTTCTATCGTATAGATCTGATTATTTCTCTATGAGATATGTGTTATGTGTGTGTGTGCCTCATCTGTTATGTGATATATGTGTTGATTAAAGCATGCTATACAAGTTTTTAAACTATGTATACAAATGTATATTCTTATCTACTAATATGTTGGGTAGAACCTGGGTAGATAGTTGGTGTGTAATAAAGAGATGAGAGGCCTCGTTGTTGTTTGATTTAGTCATCTAGCGGAGTTTAGATGACGACCACATACTTTTCTAGATAGTCTTGTGGAAACATTAGCAGGTTCGCCACCTGTAGGTGTTAATGAACTTGGGTGTTCATTCGCTGTACTCCATCCCCCTCATGGTTGCCTTATTTGACTTATATTGCTGAGGTACCCCCGAAGCATGTGTTGTCGCCCCGATGAAATATTCTTAGACTAGGTCCCTTATGTTAGTTGTTTTAGGGACATTAAAGTGAGAATAACGGGAATGGGTAATTGGGTTATTGTTGGTTGGTGAAAATTAAATATGACATTTATTGTGGGTTGAAAACCCTATATGCTCACCAGGCTCCCAAGCCTAACCCTCTCAGTTTTAATTGTATTACAGGAAGTGGCGCAAGGGCATGAGATGGATGAACCATCAAGTTGTTTTGTTTACAACTCTGCATATGTTTATATTTGTTGAATGACTTGTAATGTATTCGTTTATGCTTATTGGTCTGTATCGGAACATGACACCCCGAGTTTTGATTATAATGAAAATACATTTCTTTTATGAAATGCTTTGGTAAACATTGTTTTATCATGCTTTGTTTTTGGGAACAAATTCCGCAACTCTTTCAAATCAAAAGGATTTACTCTGAAAATATTTAAAAGCATAAATGAAAATCGGTCTTTTCTGGCTGAGATTTTGGGGATGTCACATTTTACCCCCCCCCCCCCATAAAGCCTTTATAAACATTTAAAAACATTTAAAAGGTTAATTAAGGGGTATGAACTCACTTGACTGATTGGGAGAAAGCTAGATGATAATCGAGTAGAACTTCGACTTGGAAGAGTTGATTTTCTCGGGATTCTCGGGAGTGTAGAACCTTCCTTCGGAACTTGAGTGTGAAAACCGGGGCTTCGGGATGGCTTTTCGGGGTAATTACTCAGAGTAACAGCACTTAGATGGAAAGAGATGAGCACCAAACTCGACGCCCTTAAGTTTCTATTTATAGGGTCATTTCTGGTGTGTCACGTCATGACCATCTGTGTCACGTTGTGGTGAGCAAAATATTATCCTATTCCATTGATGGGACGCCCTCAGTCACTTGCCGGGTCGCATCCAACTGTGTCACGTCGTGACAGACCTGACAGCCTCGGATTTTGAGCCTCAAACTTGTAAAATCCGTAACTTTCGCATACGAGCTTCATTTTCGATGTTCTTTATATGCACGCGTAGGTGAGAATATACTCTACAACTCTTGTTTAGACTTCGTCATTAATTTTGACTTTATTTTTAATTATTTATTTTTAACAGGCCGGGACTGGAAAAGCCCGTTAAAAATCCATAACTTCTTCATCCGGCGTCCGTTTTTGCCAGAGTTTTTACCGTTGCACTACTTTGGTTGAGACCTTCGATTCTTATTTAGGTTGTTTCGGCCAAAAGTCTCTCGATCTCTATTTCGAGTTTTTAGCTGTCTACTACTATATCCGGTTCTTGGAAAAATCATAACTTCCTCATACGAAGTCAGATTTAGACGTTCTTTTTATGTACGCTCACAGTTTAATGATATCTAAAACTTTCATTTAGATACTTAAGGCAAAAAACAATTGAATCGAAACTTCGCATTTTTACGTCTATCCGTATTGCCCGTTTTGTCGGGAATCTTAGAATGGTTATAACTTCTTTGTTATAACTCGGATTTTAGTGTTCTTTATATGTATGAAAACCTTGTTACGATTCCTACCACCTTATTTAACCCAAATAAGATTTTAGGAAAGTTATATTTTGACCTAAATTTGACTGGTGTTACATTACATTGTCTCGAAATATCGGGTTGTCACATCATCCCCCCGGTAGAGAGAATTTCGTCCCGAAATTAGAGTTTAAGCAGAATTGATAATCATGTTACAGATAGAAGTTTTTATTTGCTCCTCGTGTTCTTAAGTGAACTCAGGTCCTCGCTTGGTATTCCAGCGAATCTTTCGCTATCGGGATACGACTTTGCTTCTTTCGTTTGACTTCACTAGTATGATAACTCTTCTTGGTTGAATGTATGTTGAATGTTTTTGTGGTCTGTGAAAATAGTACACCTTGTACCCTACAAGTAGTGTCTCCAGATCTTCAGAGCAATTACCACTGCTCCTGACTCAAGATCATATGTTGTATAGTTAACTTCCTGTGTCTTAAGCTGTCTTGAGGTACAGGTAGTGACATTTCCTCTTGCATAAGAACACAACCAAGCCCTTGGTTGGATGCATCGCATTACACCACAAAATCTTATATTCCCTTTTGGGAGGGATAATATTGGTGCGGTGCACCAGGCTTACTTTAGCGTTTGGAACGGTCTTCCTTGTTTACAGACAAGTTTGATGCTCCTCAAGGTGAGAAACTTGGCCTAAGGAATCCTCTTTTGAGGAGTTCGTTAAGCTGTCTGGGAAGTTCCGTTATCTTTGTTGGAGCTAGATGATAAGGTGATTTGGCTACTGGGGTAGCCCTTGTAACTAAGTCGATTCTGAACTCGAATTGACATTGTGGTGGTAATCCCGGTAGTTCTTCTGGAAAGGTGTCGGGAAAGTCGCGTACTTTTAGGATGTTCTGAACGTCCTTCGCTTCTTGGCTCGCATCGAAGATGTGTGCATGGAATGTGTGATATTCCTTTCGTAAGCGCTTTTGAGCTTGAATACATGAAATGATGCGAAGGTTCGTACTTGATTTGTCTCCGTAAATAATAAGAGGTTCTTTGATAGGGAGGTTAAGATGAACTGCTTTCCCAAAGCGCTTGATATCGGTTTGATGTAGACTCAACCAATTCATACTGATTATGACGTCAAAACCTTCTGGTTGATTAGATGTCGTCAAGATCTAAAAGAAAGTATGATTACTCCTGAATTAAGGAAAAAGGTTAGGTACTTCTAAGTTTCTTCGCATGGCAGCACGATCACTTGTAGTCTTAGGCAGTCTCCATCCTAAATTTCATATTAGAACTCATACATGGTTCATCAATCACAGTTTCGCATATACGAGTCGTATATAATTAAGATTGAAAAGGTAGTCGAATAAATGATTCTTCTTTAAGCCGACATCCCAACGAGGAAAAGAAGTTAAAGTGGAATCATTAATTCTACACCTGTAGAACCTTGATTATATACCACCCCTATGTATACATTCTTCAGCGATAGATCAACCGTATGGGGCTTTGGATTGAACGTGACGTACTGTACGAGTGGTACTTCGGGAGGTTTGCTGAGTTTTTCGGAAGGGATAAGAAATATGAGGCACTCTATGCATGAGTACTTCGGTGTTCTAGAATGACGGCTTCGCTAGAAAGAAGTTTTCGGAGAAGGAGAAGTACACACGAAACTGGTATTGTGCAGATCGAATTGACTCAAGTAGTATGATAATGTCAGACTTAATTAGAAGTAAAAGAAACTAGATTTGATCATAAAGGCGTTACAGACAAAACACAACAGTGCAACTTTTAACAGAGTTACAGTACTTTAGAGTAACTACAGGAATACTGTTGTGAACAAAGTATACTACAACAGGCAAGTATACACAGCACGAGGGTCCCTTAACTGACAGGATCTCGCAAAAGATAATACTCTAGTTGCACTAGTTTTAAACATGTTTTTTTTAAAACATACATAATACTGATGATTGGAAGTGAACCTATAATATAGTAGGCTCCTTCGCTGCCTCTTTCCATTCTGAGGTCAAACTCCTCCGGATTCCCCGTCGTTCTTCTTTGTTGGTCAGCCCCTCTTGAAGTGTCCCATTACGCCACATAGATGGCATGTTAGAGGGATTTCGACATTGGTGGTTGAATTAATGTGTTGGGTCCGAGTCCTGCAGCAATTGGTAGTATGTCCGTTCTTGTTGCATTTAAAGCATTGTAACGGACGACAACTACCCAGATGATGGAAGCTACACCTTTTTCATTTCGGTAGGTTTCCGGCATACTGCCTAGTTGGTGTAGGGACAATTGGGATACCAGAAGGGATGGTAGTATGAGGTACAGATGTCGTGGCTGCGAAGGTTGCCACAAGTTGTTGTCTTTTGCTCGCCTCTTGGGGTGATTTGCCTTTATCTTTAGCCCAAAACTTTCGTTTGTTATTCTTGGGCTTAGGATTCGGGGTGTCTTGGTAGTTTGTTGGTTGTTAAGGTACTTGATCGTTACTTGGATTAGAATTATTGTTAACAATCCCGCTAACATTCGCGTTGTTAGCGTTAAGGTGGGTCAGAACAGCTGATACGGTAGTCGAGACTGCAGCTTGGAAGGTAGCTGCATCAATCTGAAGAGTTGGTGTTTGGTTGATGGGTTGATCGTTTTTCTTCGGCGACATGATTCTGTTAAACGAAAAGAAAATGAATTTGTGAGCGAGTATGGTTGAACCTAGACGTAGTTCGATCGTTCATGTAAAGAGTAGAAGTATGTTCTTGAACGTTTGACCTACATCCCTATGATGCAGTCCTAGTACAAATTAGAAGTAAATTAATAGAATGGTCTCAAAACGTTTATCGTCCAAACCAGGGTATTATTGGTTACTGGATAACATGATCCAACCTTTGAAAGAGACTTGGAAATGATTCCGGAGTTAAATTACCATAGTCCAATAACTTGACTACATGGGGTTTCAGATAGACTCTAATGAAAGCATGATGAAAGCATTTGAACAAAGATTGACACGGAAGTTAGCCGACTGTCGATATCATTCATCTTTAAGATGTAATAGGTTTGGGGAAATTGACCTTTTTGTAGGTCTTACATCATATTCGGAGTAGAAAAGTCTTTGACAACATAAAGACTTAACTAAAAGTACTTACAGTACAAGGTAGTCACATAGAAAGTACTACATAGAACATAGACAAGAACACAGTTCTTTAAAACAAAGAAGGAAGTAAGGTATTTCCTACTGGCGACGGTCACCCCTATAGTGAACCCTTAGTTTAGCTAGTTGACGTTCCATATCAAGCAGGTATCTTTCGTACACCCTCTGGCGTACTTGGAGCTCTGTGACTTCAGCTAGTGCTTGCAACAAGGTCTCATGGTTTCTCTCAGATCTCTCACTTGTGTGATCAAGGCGATTGGTGTGAATGGTATGCATTCTTGCATTGGCATTAACCTCTTTGATATGTTGGAGAGCCGTCCTGCCCTAAATTTCCGTTCGGGCAACTCTACGGATCAGGATTGGTAGAGCTATGTCTGCTGAGCTCCCTTCGTTTAAGTTGTAGAAGCTTCAGTCTCCATTAAACGGCATAGGTTGATCTTGCACTTCGCTCCATGTTTCCAAGCATTCTATCCAAGGAGGCATCGGGTAATGAAAAGCGGGACGAGGGTTAGGATTTAGAAATGGAACTATCGAGGGTAGGTTCTCAACCTCGGGTTCGAAGTTATCACCATCCGAAAGGTCTTCAGCATGGTGATCATTCAAAGGGATTGGATGATCATTCTCGGGTTCTTCTACAAACCATCCAGCATTGCCTTCGTTCGGAAGGTACGGGTTGCCGTGGGGATGGATTCCAGCCATGTTATCTACGCGAGAATTGGGGTATTGAAATAGTTATTAGACGAACTAACTAGATAATTATTAAATGATCTTCATTAGTTACATCACTATTTGTAAAGTGCATACCAGTTATATGTAATCAAAACAGGATATGCCTTCGAATAAGTGACCTTAACTCCAAATTCACAAGGAACAGAGGTAAAGCAAAATTTCATAGATTCTAAGTCTATGACATCCTAGTTACATATTAGTGCATCCACTTAGCAACTATTGACCTAGTAATGAAGATCTTTTTAGTTCTCAAGTAAGTAATTATAGTAACACGAAATACTCCTATAGTATTTTAGACTTATGTTCTGTTCTAGTGTTCTCATTGTGGTAGTGTTGGTAAGCTTTTAGAATTGTTGCCACATCACAACCATTCTTGGGCACGTGCTAATCACTCCTCAAACCAGCATAGTTGATCAGGCTATGCCACTCCCAAGACTGACCATACATCCCTGAGCTTACCTGTGATATTCAATAATCGTAATACTTTTGTTCTTGTCATTGTGACACAGATTTTAGTATGAATGTAGGCACGTATACTTAGTTAAATATTTTCTTATTTAAAAGTATAAACTCTTGGCCAGAGTATTTTAATCTCATTGTATTTATAGTTAGTATATCTTTTATGGGTTGATATACTTAATTCACTATAAACAATGATCTGATACCAATCGGTCACACCCCAAAACCGAGAACGGTGGAAACATTCTGGGGCGGAGGATGTCATGTAATGTATCGCAACAATGTAAAGTAGTAAACAAGCAACAACATCATCCATTGCATTAATAGTATAATTTTAGTTACAAGTGTGTTCTTTCATAGTATAAGACAACATAATAAATAATCAAAATAAAAGAGGAGTCTTGATTTCTCCGTCTTCACAAAACTTGATCGTCGTACCTGTCTATTTGTGACCTGAGAATACAAGTTATTTTGAAAGCGAGTATCAGCAATAAAGCTGCTGAATTCATAAGTATTAATGTGTCTTTGATTTGTAAATACTGTAAAGTAAAGACTTGTAATCATTTGGAGAAAAGTATGAAAAATTTTGTAAGTAACTGTAAACGTTTGAAAACCCTAGAAAATCCTATATTTCCTACTAGTATGAAAGTAGTCTTCTACCAAGACTCGACTGTTTTGAAAGTAGTCTTCTACCAAGACCCGACTGTGTTGTAAGAAAGCATCACTATAAATGTGACGGTTTTTCCCTGTTTAAATATTATTATAAAAGTTATAGTCTACCTCGTCGATTATGAGTATGAGTCACAATATAAAGGTAATAAGGAAAAAATAGTTTATCTATATCAAATATATCATACCTCGTCATTCATGTGACTGTGTCACAAAATAAAGGAAGGAGAATAATATAATAACTAAAGATGTATCCTTTTGCATTAGGATATTCACGGTGTGGAAACTCGCCGAACAGTACAACCATGGACACCCGTCGACGCTCCTTTTCCCTACTGTAGCTAACAGCTTTGGGTGTGGAACGGTAAGTCCCGAAACATTTGTAACAGATCCTATGTAATAGTATCTATTAAACATATTAATTTAGACGTGTTCATGTAAGCGTCTCTCTGTAAACGTATCAATGTAAACGTATCTATGTAAACATATTCATGTAAGCGTATCTATGTAAATGTACTCATATAAGCGTATCTATGTAAACGTATTCATGTAAGCGTATCTATGTAAATGTACTCATGTAAGCGTATCTATGTAAACGTATGCATGTAAGCATATATATGTAAATGTATTCATGTAACATGTAATGTATTAGTATAGACTCATGAATGAACTGACTTTTGAGTGATTCCTTGTACTTGAAATTGTAAGTAGTATCTCCTAACTATACCTATCATAGTTACTAGTAATGTACGAGTATAACCGGATGTATACCTTTGCTACCCAATGGTGTTGAACTGAATAATGGAACCTTTATACCTATATATGTATACATTATATATAAATAATATTTAGACGACATTCGGACGAGCAACCGATGCCCTGAGGCCAAATCCCAACGAGGAAAAGGAAATAAAGCGAGCTAACCGTCCTATGTCCTTTAAACATTATTTATATAATTGTACATATGTAGGCATACATTTGACAATATAAAAAGCGTAAAAGAAGTTTTGTAAAACCATTGAAATTTAATACTAAGAAACGATGACCTGATGTCAGTTTATAAAACGATTGAAAGTATTTTGTTTGATAAGACAGTTTAAGTATAAGGAAAACCTTTGTTTGAAAACACCTTTGTAACAGAGTTTGAAAGGAAACTTACAGTGTGTAAGACAGTTTGATAAAGAGTTTTAAACATGTAAAAACGTTTAGGAAAGTCATTTGAAGAAATCTTTTTGGTAAAACAGTTAACATATAGTAAATCCATTTGCATGCTAGACATAAGAACTAAACATGATTCAACTTGTACCCCCCATAAAGAATTTATAAACATTTAAAAGGTTAATTTATGGGTATGAACTAACTTGATTGATTGGGAGAAAGCGAGATGATAATCGAGCAGAACTTCGACTTGGAAGAGTTAATTTTCTCGGGATTCTCAGGAATCTCGGGAGTGTAGAACCTTCCTTCAGAACATGAGTGTGAAAACCGGGGCTTCGGGATGGCTTTTCGGGGTAATTACGCAGAGTAACAACACTTAGATGGAAAGAGATGACCACCAAAACCAACACCCTTAAGTTTCTATTTATAGGGTCATTTCTGGTGCGTCACTTCGTGACCATCTGTATCATGTCGTGCTGAGCAAAATCTTATCCTCTTCCATTGATGGGACGCCCTCAGTCACTTCTCGGGTCACGGCCAACTGTGTCACGTCGTGACAGACCTGACAGCCTCGAATTTTGAGCCTCAAACTTGTAAAATCCGTAACTTTCGCGTACGAGCTCCGTTTTCAACGTTCTTTATATGCACGCATAGGTGAGAATATACTCTACAACACTCCTTTAGACTTTGTCGGATAATTTTGAATTTATTTTTAATTATTTATTTTTAACAGGCCGGGTCTGGAAAAGCCCGTTAAAAATCCATAACTTCTTCATCCGGCGTCCGTTTTTGCCAGACTTTTTACCGTTGCGCTACTTTGGTTGAGACCTTCGATTCTTATTTAGGTTGCTTCAGCCAAAAGTCTCTCGATCTCTATTTCGAGTTTTTAGCTGTCTACTGTTATATCCGTATCTTGAAAAAATCATAACTTCCTCATACGAAGTAAGATTTGGACGTTCCTTTTATGTACGCTCACGGTTTAATGATGTCTACAACTTTCATTTAGATACTTAAGGAAAAAACCTATTGAATCGAAACTTCGCATTTTTACGCCTATCCGTATTGTCTGTTTTGTCGGGAATCTTAGAATGGTTATAACTTCTTCGTTATACTCGGCTTTAAGTGTTCTTTATATGTGTGAAAACCTTGTTACGATTCCTACCACTTTATTTAACCCAAATAAGATTTTAGGAAATTTATATTTTGACCTAAATTTGATTGGTGTTGCATTACATTGTCTCGAAATATCAGGTTGTCACAATTGCTACACCCGATCAACAAAAGCGAAATAACAACAACAGGAAGAAAGGTTGTAACAAGAGGAAAGGAGGGTCTTCACAAGAATCCTAAAAGAAACAACAACTAGTTACAGTAAATGTTGCTATTGTACCTACTGCTATTCCTACTAACCCCTTCCCAGCAAAGCCTTATGTGGGTAACCTTCCGAAGTGCAACAAATGCAACTTCCACCACAACTGACCTTGTCGGGAGATGTAGTGCTCTAACTGCAACAGAAAGGGGCATACTGCCCATTTCTGCAAGACTCCCGCAAAGCCGAGCACTCAAGTTCCCAATGCTGGTGTGAGCCTAGCTTGCTACGGTTGTGGCGAGGTGGGTCACTACAAAAGAAACTGCCCGAAGATAGCGAATATTGGTGGAGTGGGACGAGTTTTGGCTATGGGCCACGAGGAAGCCGTAGTTGATCCTACGATAGTTACTAGTACATTTCTCCTCGATAATTCATATGCATGCCTACTCTTCGACAGTGGAGCAGAGAAAAGTTTTGTAAATCAGAAATTTGCACACTTACTTAAACAAAAACCACGTACACTAGAGGAATCATTCACTATAGAAATGGAAAACGGGAAAACGGAAAGTACTAACTGCATATATGTAGGTTGTACTCTAACTCTAGATGGTCATTCTTTCCCATTCGACCTCATGCCGGTCCCAATTAAAAGTTTCAACGCCATAATTGGTATGGATTGGTTAAGTCGTCTTTGCGCCGACATCATGTGCTTTGAGAAAGCAGTTTGTCGTAACCTCCCTAACAACGAAACCCTAGTTATCTACGGCGAAAAACCTAACATGAACCTTCGTATCATCTCATGTATCCAAGCTCAGAAGTGCTTGCAAAAGGAAAATCATGCATTCCTCGCACACATCGTCGATAAGAGTCAAGAAATGAAGGACATGCAGAACATTCCTTAAGTATGCGACTTTCCCGACATCTTTCCAGAAGAACTACCATGATTACCACCACAACGTCAAGTCGAGTTTAGAATCGACTTAGTGCCAGGGGCTACTCCAGTAGCCAAATCTCCATATCGACTGGCACCAGTAGAGATGCAGGAACTTTCCAGTCATCTTAACGAACTTCTCAAGAAGGGATTCATTAGGCCAAACTTCTCACCTTAGGGAGCACCGGTCTTGTTTGTAAAGAAGAAAGATGGATCGTTCCGTATGTGCATTGATTACAGAGAACTGAACAAACTTACTATCAAGAGTTGTTACCCTCTACCCCGTATCAACGACTTATTTGATCAACTTCAAGGAGCAAACTACTTCTCAAAGATAGATCTAAGATCCAAGTATCACCATTTACGAGTGCTAGAGGAAGATGTCCCCAAGACAGCTTTCCGAACTCGTTATGGAAACTACAAGTTTGTAGTGATACTGTTCGGATTAACCAACACACCAGCTGTATTCATGGACTTGATGAATAGGGTGTTCCATCCTTACTTGGATCAGTTCGTTATCGTCTTCATCGATGACATACTTATCTACTCTTGAAGTAAGGAGGAGCATAGTCAACACCTACGAAAATTTTTAGAAACATTACGATCGGAGAAGCTCTATGCGAAGTTCTCCAAGTGCGAGTTTTGGATTCGAAGAGTCTAATTTTTGGGCCACGTGGTTAACGAAAAGGGAATACAGGTGGACCCTTCCAAAATTAAGGCTGTTGAGAACTGTTAAGCACCAAAGACACCTATGAAATTCGTCAATTTCTAGGTCTCGTTGGTTACTATCGCAGGTTCATACAGAACTTCTCTAGCATCGCTAAGCCGCTTACTACACTGACCCACAAAGGCGTGGCCTTTGACTGGGAAGAGAAACAAGAGAAGGCGTTCCAAATTCTAAAGCAAGCCTTATGCACCACACCAATACTATCCCTCCCAGAAGGAATAGAAGATTACGTAGTCTATGCGATGCATCCAACCAACGGCTCAAGTATGTTCTGATGCAATGAGGTAAGCTCATCACCTACGCCTCGAGACAGCTGAAGACGCACGAGGTCAATTACACCACACATGATCTTGAGTTAGGAGCAGTTGTGTTTACTCTGAAGATCTGGAGACACTATCTGTACGGTACGAAAAGCACTATCTTTACAGACCACAAAAGCCTCCAACACATCTTTGAACAGAAGGAGATCAACATGAGACAACGAAGGTGGGTCGAGCTACTCAATGATTACGAATGCGAAATTCGTTATCATCCCGGCTAGGCCAACGTAGTAGCTGACGCCCTAAGTCGGAAACAGTACTCTGGTCATAGAGTCATATCATTTACTATGACTATCCATTCACACTTGTCCACACAAATTAAGGAGGCTCAACCCGACGCTTTGAAACTTGAAAATGTGGCGGGTGAATCCCTAAGAGGGATGGATAAGAACCTAGAAGTCAAGGGTGGCAGAGCATTATGTCTCATGGACCAAATCTGGACACCGAAACACGGTGGCTTGTGCGCCTTGGTCATGACCGAGACGCACAACACTCACTATTCCATACACCCAGGTTCAGATAAGATGTATATGGATCTTAAAAACTTATACTGGTAGCCTAACATGAAAGCAGAGATTGCTACCTTTGTGAGTAAATGCCTTACTTGCACAAAGGTTAAGGTCGAATACCAGAAACCATCAGGTTTACTTTAGCAACAAGAGATACCAGAATGGAAATGGGAGCAGATTACTATGGACTTCATAACCAAGTTGCCCAAGACAACGGGTGGACTTGATACCATTTGGGTCATCGTCGATAGATTGACCAAATCCGCGCATTTCCTACCAATCAAAGAGACTGACAAGACGGAGAAACTAACAAGGACATACATTAGGAAGATCGTACGACTCCATGGTGTTCCCATATCCATTATCTCCGATAGAGATAGTACATTCACTTCGAGGTTCTGGCAGTCGCTACAAAGTTCCCTTGGAACGAGGTTGGACATGAGTACAACCTACCATCCACAGACTGACGGACAAAGTGAGAGAACTATCCAAACCCTGGAAGATATGCTGAGAGCCTATGTGATTGACTTCGGAAAAGCATGGGATACTCATTTACCCCTTGTTGAATTTTCCTACAACAATAGTTACCACATGAGCATAAAGGTTGCTCCATTCGAAGTCCTTTATGGCCGAAAGTGCAGATCCCCTCTGTGCTGGGCTGAGGTGGGTGACACCCAGTTAGCTAAAGGACGAGTTCCTAATAGCACTCTCACAGGTCCGGAGATCATTCGGGAAACGATATAGAAGATCATTCAGATTTGTGAACTATTGAAAGCCTCTAGAGATCGACAGAAAAGCTACACAGACAAGCGAAGGAAACCTTTGGAATTCCAGGTGGGAGACCGCGTTCTTTTGAAAGTCTCACCCTGGAAGGGCTTGATATGCTTCGGAAAGCGTGGAAAGCTAAATCCAAGATACATAGGGCCTTTCGATATTCTTGTCAGAATCGGACATCTAGCTTGCAAACTCAATCTACCGCGTGAACTCAGTAACGTACATTTTACTTTCCACGTCTCGAACATGAAAAAGTGTCTGTCCGACGAGACTCTTGAAATCCCACTCAACGACATCGATATCAACAAGAGCCTCAACTTCGTGGAAGAACCTATAGAGATCATCGACCGAGAGGTCAAGCAAACAAAGCAAAGTCGTATCCCGATCGTGAAGGTTCGCTGGAACGCCAAGCAAGGACCTGAATTCACTTGGGAACGCGCAAATCAAATGAAACTGAAATATCCTCATCTTTTTGCTTAGTTATTTGTAACTAATTATTTGCTTAAACTCTAATTTCGGGACGAAATTCCCTCTAACGGGGGGATGATTTGACAACTCGAAATTTCTATCTTATAACAAACCCTGCATTCGATCAAAGTCAAACTTTCAATTGCTAAATTTTAGAAGTTTTGGAGTCTCATGGACCGAATCTGGACACCAAAACACGGTGCCTTCAGAGACTTGGTCATGACAGAGGCGCACAACACTCGGTATTCTGTATACCTAGGTTCAGATAAGATGTATCTGGATCTTAAAAAGTTATAATGGTGGCCTAACATGAAAGCAGAGATTGCTACCTTCGTGAGTAAATGCCTTACTTGCACAAAGGTTAAGTTAGAATACCATAAACCATCAGGTTTACTTCAGAAACCGGAGATACCAGAATGGAAATGGGAGCGAATTACTATGGACTTCATAACCAAGTTGCCCAAGACAATGGGTGGACTTGATACCATTTGGGTCATCGTCGACAGATTGACCAAATCCACGCATTTCCTACCAATCAAAGAGACTGACAAGATGGAGAAACTAACAAGGACATACATTAGGGAGATCGTTTGATTGCATGGTGTTCCCATATCCATTATCTCCGATAGATATAGTAGATTCACTTCGAGGTTCTGCCAGTCACTACAAAGTTCCCTTGGAACGAGGCTGGATATGAGTACAGCCTACCATCCACAGACCGAGGGACAAAGTGAGAGAACTATCCAAGCCCTGGAAGACATGTTGAGAGCCTGTGTGATTGACTTCGGTAAAGCATGAGATACTCATTTACCCCTTGTCGAATTTTCCTACAACAATAGTTACCACACGAGCATAAAGGCTGCTCCATTCGAAGTCCTTTATGGCCGAAAGTGCAGATCCCCTCTATGCTGGGCTGAGGTGGGTGACACCCAGTTAGATAAAGGATGAGTTCCTGATAGCACTCTCACAGGTCCGGAGATCATTCGGGAAATGACATAGGAGATCGTTCAGATTTGTGAATGATTGAAAGCCTCTAGAGATCGACAGAAAAGCTACACAGACAAGCGAAGGAAACCTTTGGAATTCCAGGTGGGAGACCGCGTTCTTTTGAAAGTCTCACCCTGGAAGGCCTTGATATGCTTCGGAAAGCGTGGAAAGCTAAATCCAAGATACGTAGGGCCTTTCGAGATTATTGCCAGAATCGACCCTATAGCTTACAAACTCAATCTACCGCGTGAACTCAGTAACGTACATTCTACTTTCCACGTCTTGAACTTGAAAAAGTGTCTATCCGACGAGACTCTTGAAAACCCACTCGACGAGTTCGAGATCAACGAGAGCCTCAACTTCGTGGAAGAACCTGTAGAGATCATGGACCGAGAGGTCAAGCAAACAAAGCAAAGTCGTATCCCGATAGTGAAGGTTCGCTGGAATGCCAAGTGAGGACCTGAATTCACTTGGCAACGCGAGGATCAAATGAAACAAAAATATCCTCATCTTTTTGCTTAGTTATTTGTAACTAATCATTTGCTTAAACTCTAATTTCGGGACGAAATTCCCTCTAACGGGGCGATGATGTGACAACTCGAAATTTCTATCTTATAACAAACCCTGCATTCAATCAAAGTCAAACTTTCAATTGCTAAATTTTAGAAGTTTTGGAGTTAGTTTGGGTGTGTTGATCTCAAATACATCAAAGGTAATCAAAGGAAGTATACTCTAGGGTTAATTGCATGACACTTAGTCAGTTTACTCACTTTTTTACCATTTTCAAACCAAGAGGCCATTCTCTCTCAACTACTATCCGATTTTCCTTCTTGATCTTCAACTTAGTAAGTGTTTCCTTCCTTGATTAGTTGATATACTTCATTATCTAGTGATCTTACATGATTTCATCCATGAAATCATCCTCTTTTCTAAGATCTTCAAGCATTCTTCATTTCACCAAGAACACACACTAGTGTTCTTGAGCCTTAAACCCCCTTTCAAGCTTCTATATTGTAAGTACTCTTGTCTTAGCTTGATATATACTTGAATCAACTACTTTACACTTATAAAACATCAAGAAAACATGATCAAAAGGGAGTTTACGGTCAAGGAACCTCCTTGGGCCGTAAACTCTATTTAAGGGTCCAAATGAGCCCTAATCCCTCCCAAAGCCTTGGAATCAAGTCTAGAACACTTCTAACATGAACTAAGGACGTTAAACATTGAAATGTTACATAATACCATGAGTTTGCGGCCGTAAACTCATGGAGATATGGTCCATAGTCCGCAAACACTAGATAGTGGTACAATGGTGCCACCATTCCTTCATATTGACATGTAGGACCTTATAACACAACTAGGTACCTAGTACCATGATTTTATGGCCGTAAACTCATTAGGAAATGCTCCTTGGGCCGTAAACTCATGTGGTTCTTACCATATGGGCCATAAACTCCCAAGTGAGGCCCCTACACTCCTTATATGCAACCTTATGTGGTTCAACACCTCAGTGCAAGTGTTTCCTAGTCCTTAAGGGTGTTTAATTACTTAATTAGTTGTAATAAACACTAATTGTAAACATATATGTGTGATTATATGTTAACTAGGATCCGTGTGTGCTCAAGTCCTCACTTGACACCTAGCATCCTTTACCGATCTTACGTTCGCATCACTCGATTCCGGTGAGTTCATACCCCATTAACCAACCTTTTAAATGCATTTACATGCTTTTAAATGCTTAAATGGTGGGGGGATACAAGTTGAATATCATAGTTATTATATCAATCACATGCGATTAATAACTATCAAACATATGGATTCGGTATACTTTCAAACTGTTTTATCAAACAAACTGCTTTTGAATCATTTTATAAAATGACATCAAGTCATTATTACTTATTTTTTCAAACCCTTCAAATTTATTACAAAACCTCTTTTAAACTTACATATTGTTAAAACCATATCTATACACTTATGTAGTGAGTATATATATATATATATATATATATATATATATATATGTGTGTGTGTGTGTGTGTATGTGTGTGTTGATATGAAAGTTGTTACTTCAGTTGCAACACTTTTGTGTAGCAAAGGTCTATAAACATACTTGGATATTTCAAACTACATCACTAGTAAAATATAATAGGTATAGTTTAGGAGATACTACTTGTTATTCCTAGTACAAGGGATCACACAAGAGTCAGTTCATTCATGAGTCTATACAAATATACTACATACTATATGAAGAGATACTATTACATACTATATGAAGAGATACTATTACATATTATATGAAGAGATACTATTACATACTATATGAAGAGATAGTATTACCTACTATATGAAGAGATACTATTACATAATATATGGGACTGACCATCCTACACCTGGCTGTTAGCTACAGCGGGAAACTGCACATCGACGGATGTTCACAATTGTATTGTTCAGTGAGTTACCACGCCGTGTTTATCCTAAGACAAAAGGATACGATTTCAATGATTATATAATTTTCCCTATTACTTTTATCTTGTGACACATTCACATAAACGATGAGGTAGACTATATTTTGATAATAATAGTTGTACATGGGAAAAACCTTCATTCATACAGAGAAGCAAACCTTCAAAACAATCGGGTCTTGGTAGAAGACTACTTTTTATACTAGTATGAAATATGGGATTTTCTAGGGTTTTCATACTTATACAAACTTTTTCATCAAACATTTACAAGTCTTTTCTTTACAGTTTTACCAATCAAAGACACTAAAGTACTTATCAATTCACCAGCTTAAATGCTGATCTATGCTTTCAAAATAACTTGTATTCTCAAGTCATCAGTAGACAGGTACCGGTGACAGGTTTTGAGAAGACGGAGCACAGACAAGACTCGTCTTTTATTTTGAACATTCATTTTTGATTTCTATTACATTACAAACAACACACATGTATTAAAACTCTACTACTAATGCAATGGATGATGTTGATGCTTGTTTACTACTTTGCATTGTTATGATACTTTACATGACGTCCTCCGTCCCAGAACGTTTCCGCCGTTCTTGGTTTTGGCATGTGACACGTAGCGTTCACGAATTCTTTCAGGTGATTTGGACTAAGGCAGGCTAGTTCGTAGGGTTGTGGGGGAGCCACAACTTAGTTAGGATCAGGACCAGAGGTGATTGACCAATCAGTTATCCGAGGGCGAGCCCAGATGGTTATGGGAATTTAGGATGGAACCGGTAGAGACTGCTGAGCAAAGGGTTGGACCTTGTGATACATGATCTTGTGGTTGAGTAGTGTATGTTTCAGTAGGGCTACGGCCGAGTAGCCATGATATTGCATCTCATAAGAACCTGGTGGTTGGACCGGGTACGAGACTAGAAGTCTTAGGGAATCGGCTAAGAGTATCTATTAATCGGTCGAGTAAAGGATGACAGGAAGTCATGGTACATTATGCAAATGTCGATTCGAGGATCTCTGGATAGGAGTGGAGTAACAATTCAGATTTGGCTAGGAACCCGAATCAGAATTCGTGCAGGATTTTGTTTCAGTGTGATGGGATGTGTTGCATTTCTATTCCAAAGGCATCGACGAGAAGATTCCAGGGTGATACACGGGTTGGTTTGATTGTAGCTTAAGCCATTATGGTGTGTCTCAGGTGGATCTATACTTAATAGAGCCACGAGATGCCGAAATAAGGAAGCGGTAGGTCGAATGAGACCAGGTATGACGTAAGACTACAGCCATTCTAGCAGTATTCACCTTTTTGCATCGGATTCAATGGCGACAGGTTATGATCCTTTCTCAATCGGATGGATCAAATAGATTGAAGGGGATAGTGTAGTTGGTTAGACGGGGTATTCTTTGGAGGATGCAGGGAACTGCTGAGTGTGTTTTTGGCTCAGCAATCGAGGACAAATCTAGTTTAAGTGGGGGAGAGTTGTAACACCCCGTTTTGAAAAGTACTTCGATTGTGGTTTTGGAGGCCTAGGGTATAAGCGATTCTGTCTTTTATTGGTCCTAGGTATTTATTATAAAGGTTTTAAGGCTTGTGTGTGTGGATAGGAGCGTAGGGCTTCTCGCCACCTTTTCGTGGGTATAAAGTTCGTCGGAAACACACTTTGAATGAAGGAATTATAGCACTTCGAAGTTATTGGCAGAATTGGTCCCTAAATGGAAAAGTTTGCATTTCAGCCCATGCATGCATGGTGGCAGCCAGGTGGGTACGCCCAGCATAAGCTCGGGTACGCCCATCGTATGGATGTAAAGTGGACGCATGTGTTGGAGGCGTACGCCTAGCGTATGCTCGGAGTTTCTAAACCCTAATTTTAGAGCTATGCCACTATAAAAGGAATAATATGCCTCATTGGTCAGCCTCCATTTCATCTTTAGACAACCACCATGAAAGCCTAATCCTCCCATGAGTGTTTTTGGAGCTTTGGAGGCCATTAGAGAGCATTATGGTGTTGTTAACATTTTCCAAGCAAGTGAAGAGCAAAGCAAGGTGGTGGTTCAAAGGAGAAGTTGTAGATCCAAGATTGTTGCTTTATTTCAGATCATCTTGAGGTATAAAGTCTTAAACTTGCCTCTTAAATGCTTAGGTCTGTTATGATGGGTTTTTGGACGTTTTTGGTCCCAAGGATCGCGCTTTATGGTTGAAATCTGATTCTCAAGCTTAGAGTTGCCACTATTAGTGTTAAATGAGTCCTTAAGGCAGAAAGTTGCCATCTTGGAGGTCTTAATCGGTTCATGCATGTGTTAAGACCATTTCTTTCGAAGTAGTTTATCGTTTTTGGAGTTTAAACTTAAGTGGGTCATGCAAAGCCATTAGGTAAGCAACTTTATGGTTTAAGACGTTGAAGAGGACTTGGATCCGTAATTGTAGCTTCTGGAGTAGAGTATTAAGCACTTAATGGAAAAGTAGCTTAACAGAGGAGTACGTTGGGCATACAAGCAGGTACATGTAGCATACACCACCTTCAGCCAGTACACTTAGCGTACAAGGGAGTACGCCCCGCATACTCAACAGTTATGGGCTTGGAGTGTTTTAGGCCTCGGGTTGGGCTAGGCAATGGACTTTGGGCCTTTTGGCCTTAGTAGACCATCAGAAGTCAAATGTTTTGGGCCAGGAATATGTTTTGGCTTAAGGTAAGGCCCATTAGAGGAGTTGGGCCGAATTTGGCAAATTGGGCCATTAGTGGGCCACTAGTGGGCTTGGAAAGCCTACCTAGTGTTGGGCTTTTGTTTTGGGATTGGGCCTAAGTTTGGATCATACTGGGCCAGGGGGTAAAATGATCATTTTACCCCATGCATGGATTAAGGATTATGGTATGGGACCTAACTGCTAATTGGGTATATTGTTTGGTAGTGACAGCTCGGAAAGTTGGTGGGGCAGCAGCTGGGGAATTCATGTGGGAGGCTCTACAATGTGAGGTGAGTCTCCTCACCATACCAATGTGTCTAAGGCACCAAGGCCAACCCATTTTATGATAGTTGGTATACTTACTGTGTAGAGGTGTGTGGCATTGTTATGTATTGATATGTGGTAGAGATAGCTTTAAAGCTAATGGTAGAGGTAGCCTTTATGGCTAACGGTCGAGATAGCCTTTGTGGCTAATGGTAGAGGTAGCCTTTGGGGCTAAGGGTAGAGGTAGCCTTTGTGGCTAATGGTAGAGATAGCTTGATAGCTAATTGACATGTGATACGTGGTAGAGGTATATTTTATAGCTAATGGATATGCGATGTTCAGTAGAGGTAGCCTTTGTAGCTAATTGTTCTATATTATGTGGTAGAGGTAGCTTTTATATCTATTTGATGAGTGGTGTGTGGTAGAGATAGCTTTTATAGCTAATATGATATGTGTTGTGTGGATTGTGTGTGGGGTATGATTTGGGGGACTCACTAAGCTTTGTGCTTACGGCTTGCATTTTTTTGTTTCAGGTATCAACGTTTTGGAAAAGACGCGCTTGGATTAATCGCAGTGCACACACCTATGATTTCCATAGTGGATGATTATGGGGATGAACTCTGATAAATGTTTTACTTAACGATGATTTGAAATGTTAGAAATAAACGGTATTAATGTTTTAGCTATATTAAAAATGAAATTTTTATCCTTGATTTTTGGGTCATTACACAATCGTAACTTGCTCTCTCACTTTATGACTTCATCATGAGAGCGTTCTCCCAGGAGCAATCCCGATGGACAACTCACTTGTGTGTTGTTATCTCAGAATTTGGACCTAAAGCATCTTCGAGTCTTTAGGATCATCAGGGACTAAAATCTGGATACACATCACGTGGTGCCATCCGTGGGACCACAAAAAAATGGTCACTACCAAAAATCCTACCAACAACGTTAAAAACAGTTCGGTCATGAGGATGTAACCGTTGGAGCCGCATGGGTGAAGCACCTCAGATAATCATAGTGGCAAGGGAAACGAATGCCCTTTATTGTGAAAAATAGATGCAAAATGAGAAATGTATGAGGGACTTTGAAGAGTTTCAAAGATTTAAAGATATGAAAAGACTATAGAGCAACAAGGAAAAGAAACAAACATGAGAAAAGAATAATGATGACCGGGTGTTAATGCATACATGACGTTCGAGTGCAGCAACTGGGAAAGAGACAGAGGAAGAACTTGGGAGACCATAAACTTAGGAAGAGTGAAGGTCTGGAGATTCACATGGAAAGGAAAACTGAAGGGGATCTGATGGGGCTCTGGGAGAGCTAAAATTCATAAACCTGTTTACTGATGACATACACGACACACCCATCCCCGTAGGTCTTAAAGGACCAACAATGAAGTCTTATGATGGAACAGGAGACCTGCAAGACCATGTATCTAACTTTTAGTAGGCAATTAAGATGATTCCCGTGAATCCAAATTTATGGTGATTGAATTTTTTTCGGGAACACTATATGGTCCAGCTTGCTACTTGCTAGCAAGTCTTCCCTAAAGGAGCATAGAAAACTTTGAGGAGATGTGCTAGAAGTTCTATAATAGTTTCATGCAGCAACAAAGGTTTCAACAACAAGCCAACATAATTTTCGCATGCAGATAGAGAGAAGGGGAGTCGAACAAGGCTTCTTTCAAGCGTTTCAATGAGATAAGCAGAAAGATGCCCACCAGGGATGATTCGAAGATCATAGCAACTTTCATATATGGGTTACTAATGGGTGAGCTCTTCCGTAAGTTGGTGGGATGAGATTGGAATAACACAGAGGAGCTAAAAAGTTAATTGAATTCTAAGTCAAAAAGATGAAAATGTAGAAAAAATAAGCATGGAGAGAGGAGAGGCCCACCTCTCGGAGCGTAAGCAAAAAGGCCTCATCGCGGCCCAAAGATCCAGTCAAGATACCCCTGGATGGACAGGAAGGTAGTCTCAGACAAAACGATGAGATGAGGGAAGGTACCACAATAGGGCTAACCCTTATAGATAGGAAGCATATGAGGTACGACCTCAGAAAGAGATGAGAAAGGATAAGAGTGATAACCCCCAAAGAAGTTACCATCAGGACCCTGATAATTACTATGACTTTCATAAAAATTTAGGAAATACGACTAGTGGCTGTGAATGTCTGAAGTAAAATAAACAAAGAGGGAAGGGTCGCAGCCAAAGATGTTTAGCATGACTAGACGGAACAAATGGTATATAACGTCGAGGTGATGATGTTGCGGTTGGGGGATAATCGGTTACCAACAAAAAAAAGTGGGTCGGGCTAGAGTTTTCTCCAAACGGTCCCATTCCACTCGGCCACCAGGGAACCAAACCATTGGTAATTAAAGGCTCGTTTGCTAAGATTCTCATTCATCGAATATATGTAGATAATGGAAGTTCAGTCAATATCATATATTCTCATTGCTTGGCTCAGTTTTCAGAGGTTGTTAGAAATTTCATTGAACCGACCACTGCAAAAGTTATGGGATTCGTCGGGCAAGGACTGTGGCTTGCAGGGAAAATTTATTTACCTTTCACGTTGGTGGACTATCAAAAAGAGATGCTAAAAACATATTGGCAGACTTCATCATTATTAGGGCATCTTCACCATATAACATGATCTTAGGAAGAAGCTGGATATAATAGCTAGAATTTGTTCCATCAACACTGCACAGTTTGCTAAAGTTTCCTTCGGAACATGGTATCATCACTCTCAGGAATATACCGATGAAGTGCACTGAATAAAGCAATACTGCAGAACCTCCTCAGAAGGAGAAACAGGCTAGTGCTTTGGTGGAAGAGGAGGAGGTAATTTTGGTCCCTTAAATTAAGGATCAATTGGTAAAGATCAAGATAAAGAAACCGAGCGATCTCAAGCACAGTCTAACAAAACTTCTAGCCAAGTACTCTGATGTGTTCACATGGACGCCGAAAGACAGGATAGGGATTCCCATGTCTATCATTGAACATTGCTTAAACATCAATCCTGGTTTCCCACCTATTAAGCAGAGGAAGAGAATAATTATGAGTGAACAAAACATCATCTTCAATCAGAAGGTACCAGAGCTAGTCCATGCAGGGGTAGTTCAGGTTACCCGGTTCCCGCCCTAGATCTCAAATCTGTTTTAGTAACAAAAAGTGAAAGTTGAATGAGGATGTGAGGGATTTCACCAGTTTGAATAAAAGCTTGTCCGAAGGATTTCTACCCGCTTCCATAGAATGAGCAGAAGACAGAATCTTTAAGAGGCCATAAATGGAAGTCGTGTATGAATGCGTACAAAGGGTATCATTAGGTTTAGATGGCAAAGGAAGACGAAGATAAGACGACTTTTCATACAAAAATGGTGAAATTTTGCTATAGGAAGATACTCGTTAGACTAAGGAAAGCAGGTGCAACTTGTTGGATTAGGTGTCTAAGCCCTCAACTATAATTGGTATGTACTTGACCCAATAGTAGCATGGTCCTTTTGGGTTGCATTCACCAGAGCAATTTGATAGGATGGATATTTGAGAAAGAGGTTATTTGTGATTTATTAATATATTATAGGAATAATATATGAATTCAGAAATCATCATATTTAATTAATATTGGTCAAGAATTAATTTGGAATTTGATTTAGTGATCAAAAGAGACTGATTAAATTTACAGGGACTGATTAGGTAAATCAGTAATATGTATAGGTTGGGCTAATGATCCATGTTGGTTAGGGATGGGATAAATCTATATGAAAGTGTGGGATTAGTGTCTAAGTCCATAACTATTTTGGTATGTACTTGACCCGATTATGAGCATTGTCCTTTTGGGTTGCCTTCACCATAGCAATATGTAGGATGAAATAAGGAGAGAAAGGTTTAATTATGATTTATTAATATATTATAAGAATAATATATTAAAGGAGAAATCATATTGTTTAATGAATATTAGTCAAGAATTAATTGATAATTAATTTTGTGGCTAAAAGAGATTAATTAAATTTAGCGGACTAGACTGCAATTATTGGATAATTGAGTTATTGGGCTAAGGAATGTTAAAGGAACAAGGGGTGAACGAAATTATGGGGGAAGCCCATCATATTTTCGCCCATGGCCTTATCCCAGAAGGTTCCATGGGCTGCTTAGAGGTTAAGTTGTCCATTAGGGTTTTGACTGAAACCCTAGCAGCCCACACAAGTATATAAAGGAACCCTTAGGCCCCAAAAACGTGGGTCACTGATTCCTTAGGGTTTCTAGACGTTTTTGGGTGCCTCTTCTCTTCTCCTTCTTCATCTAGTTGCTTAGTGGTGTTTGGGACTCCATTAGAGGTGCAACACTTGAGGCACTAAGCTTTCTGAAGCCAATCAAAGCAAGGAATTGATTGTTATTGCAATATAACAATCAAAGGTAATTACTAAACCCTTATTTTAGTTATTATATGATAGATCTAGGGTTTAAAGCTTTGGATATTCAATTGCATGTTCATTACACAAACTAGATCCAAAAGCTATTAGGCTTTGCATGTACACCACAGGATTGATGTTTTGCTCGAAACCCATCAGTGGTATCAGAGCCTAGGGCTGTGTATTTGATGTATTTGATGCTATAGTTGTTATTCACGCTTAATATCGAAACATTTTTGGTTCTGGGGATGTACTCGTCGAGTCCATGGCTGAACTCGACGAGTCCATAGTGAACTCGACGAGTCGGAGTCGCAGATGGAGTATATTTCGTGATTTTCTTCCTGTTTTGGCTGTAGATAATTACCTGAAACGTTTTATATTAATAAAATCCAATTTTTATCAATATTTGGAGTTTATCCTTGCCAAAATTGAAGATAATTGTAAAATTTAGATAATCTTTTGCTTTATTAGATAAATATTGATTATTTGTAATTTAGATTTTAATTATCTTGTGAAAAAGTTTCAATTTCACCCTTTAGGTTTTATAGTTTAAATTTGAACTTAAAAGTTTTGTTTTTGAAATTTAAATAAGTTAAACCCTAATGTTTTGAAAAGTTTCAAAACTTGCCCTCAAGTTTTGGATTTTAAAATTAATTAAAAGTCTTAATTTGAAATTTTAAATTCTAAAACACTGGTAATTTGAAAAGTTCAAATCACACCCTTACGGTTTTATTAATTAATTAAAGTGTATAATTAAAAGAGATTTAATAAACTCATAAATTTTTGGTTTACATTTAAATGAATTAAAAGTATAATTTGCTAAATTAGACCACCTAGTATTTTAAAAGTGTAACATACACCCTATACTACATATATGTAACATTAAAAGTCTAATATTATATATATATATATATATATATATATATATATATATATATATATATATGAGTAAAGAGTCAGTCTTAGCGTTAGTAGGCCTCATTCACGAAGCTGGTCTATAAGGGGTGTTTAAGAAAATTGCCTATAAAATGGCGATTGAATGGGTATCCACTCTTACCCACCGCACTTTGGACTAGTGGAGGGTCGTTAGCCGAACGGGTAGGATAGGACAGAAACCTTCCATTATAAGTATAATGGAGTACAAAGTAACTAAATGCTTTTACAAATTCCCAAATCATAGTTACTTTAGGATTAATGTGAAATTGTATGCTAATCCATGGAATTACACTTCGTACCCTTGTCAAACGTTAGTGGAGCGTGTGTGGTTAACCGGCACACTAATTTGGACATGACATTGGTAGCAAAGGGTGACTCGATGTTTTTCATAGATCAATGGAGCGTGTCTAGCTAACCGGCACATTGATTAGGTGATAGTAGCATTGAGTGCACCACGTGATTCGTATGGTTATTCACACCTTATTTGTGATCCTCGGCATCCCAGTCACAAATAGTAGGGCATAATCGAGATTGAACATGCCATTGAAATGTTCAATGAATCTCAAAAGATCTAGGAGTTTTAATTCGTTTAAAACTTAAACTTCCTTTTCGTTTTTCATGGTAGAAATTGGTAAATCGTCATTTACCTACCTTCAAATATTCTACCACTAGATCACGACATCCCTCTTCTAGGTTGTAGAGTATTGTGTTGGATCCTAGCCTTGATGTTTCATTTGGGTGTTACATCAAGAATTCTAATCAACTTAACTTGAATTTTCTCCCGTTTTGTAGATCTCTAATTTTGACAATCATGGTCTTCCCAAATCCCTTGGAACAAGTTTTCCAAACGAAGATGATATTCCACAATATGATCGAGGAACAAGAAATCATGCTTCACTTCCTCCACCTCCTCAAATTGTTCTCCCTAACCCACAAGTTCGAAGGCTTGAAAAGTTCAAGCTCACTCAAGCCCTATTGGCAATTAAGCATGAAGATGGAAAGTCTGTGTGTACACACGTCTTAGAGATGAAGTCACACATTGACAGGTTAGGTATGTTGGGTGTTGTCATCCCCAAGGAGTTGGCTGTTGATTGGGTTCTTCAGTCACTTCCTGAATCATGTAGTGAGTTCGTTAGAGAGTACTATATGATGGATAACGATGTGACCCTCAATTATTTGACGTATTTGCTTATAGCTACAGAATCAGCGATGATTTGGCAAGCTGGTCAAGCAAATTTTTCTGGTGAATCAAACTCCCAAACTTCAATGGATATTGAAAATGGTGATATTGGAGATCCAGAAAAGGTAAATTCCGAGATAGTTCCTTATGCCATTCCAAAAGAGTCCATTTGCTTTTATTGCCAAGAGAAGGGGCATTAGAGACGAAGCTGCCCTATTTACCTGAGAGATCTAAGAGATGGAAGAGTCAAAACGTATGGCTCTACTTCAGGTGAAATCTATTATCTAACTCTTTTAAGTTCCTATTCTAGATTCTTAATACATGATGTGATAAGATTACATTTTGATGTTTTGTAGGATTGAAGAAAACAGAGGAAGCTTAAGGGAAGAAGTGAGCTGAATCTAATCGTGAAGAAATGGATTTCGATCGCATTGCTTGAAGATTAGATTCTTGAGCTACTACTTGGAGTTAGAATAGATTGCTAAGAAATATGTAATAACATAGTTTTTTCAATTGAATTGTATTGTAAGGACAAATTTTTTCCGCAATAAAATGAATTTTTGATTTTATCTTATTTATTTATCCTTGCAATGGCGTGTATGAAAAATTGATGTTTGAAAGTTTCTATTATTAGCAATAATGGATTTGATTCTTAATTATGTTATTTGTGGAAATGTCGAAAATTTACCAAATAGGGAGAGTTTCTCATCGCCCAGGTTTCAATTGGACAGAAACTTGGAATCATACAACTTGGTTGCGTGATGAATGAGAAATTTTATAACTGGAATTTCAAGGCTAATTCATTGACAAAGAGTCAAGTGAAGGACTAGGAGATCGAGTTCGCAATGTTGTGTATCAATCAAGTCCACCACAAGAGTGATAAAGATATTCGTCATGATTTACTAAAGTTTAGTAAATATGATTATACTTATAAGATTAATTGTAACTCTTAGTTGATTGAAAGATTTTCAATGAATTGCAGAACGAATAAAGAAGGATCAAGTAGGCAGAAAGATAAAAGTTTCTCTATTCTAAGAAGAAGGGAGAGTACCTTTTATTGTGTTTTATGATAAAGTCTTACTGATTAAGAACCATATCTCAATTGATCCTCTAAGTGAGTCTTAGTACATTTGTATGTCTAAGAAGAAGACTCGGGAATTGTGGAAATGGTTAAATCAATAAGTCAATCATACTTCATTCCAATATCGAATCTTAGAGTCATACTCCAAGATTGTGAATTGAGTGGAAAGTCTTTAGTAGGTTTATAACGCTCAACAAATTTGGAATTTGGAAAAGTTTTCTCATTCTTGCACATTTGAAATCAGTAAGTTGTGATGTTTTGGATAAGACAAAGACCAACTAGGACCAATTATGTGATGTGTTTTGTCTTGATAAGAACTACACTAACTCTTGAATATTTGTTTTGTCTAGAAAAGTTTTCTAACAAGAGAATCATATATGTCAAGAGGTCAGTGCGAGTTTTAATGATCTTGAAAAAGGTTTCAAGAACAAATCAAGAATAAACCTTATCAATCATCACTAGCACACGACTTGAGGTTTACAACCTATCAGGTTGACATTATTTTGTTTATGTGCCATTCGATTTGAGTTAATTATGTATGTGAGTTCTATGAGTTCTCATTGAATGCATAAAGACAAAGTACCTTGATCGATGGAAAGTACATTGATATGTAAGGATAAGTTGCTAAACCACTTGGAAGACATGGTGAGCACTCGTGTCACCATAAGACAAGAAATCGAGATTAAGAAAGTTCAGTCCATATGACTTTGGATTTGTCGCAAACTTGGTTTTGGCAAATTCACATGGATAGGAACTCATATAAAAAATAATCTAAGTGTCATAAGATTCCCTCCTTCATGAAAATGACTGTGATGAAATGCTTTCACTAACAGAGATTTTAAGAAGATAGCAATTGTGAAAATTGTATTCTCAAATTTGATTATGGTTACGGCTTCCCTTTCCATAATTCGAATTGTGAGATTTGGCAATTAGTCTAACATTTGGGACTTATTGATATTAGTTCTGAATTGTTTAGACACGCATATGAGCTATCTAAGGCAAAGGTATATAAGTTTAAGAAGCTTAGATAAAGGCTTATTGAAGCATCTAGTATTAGAAATATGAACTTCAGAAATTCAATAGGCATTGTTTTCTGGAAGTTCGGCTGTTCTCTGAATACATGTCAAAGCTAGTGGGAGCATAAGTGTTATGCTTATATGATAATAATCATCATGATACTGGGAGCATAAGTGTTATGCTTGTATGATTATTATGGCAAGTATTGCAAGTTACCAATAGTAATTATAGAAAACAAGGATTCACTTTGCAAAGTCGCAAGGGTTGAGAAGTTGTTTTACTATAATTAAGGGAGAGAATATTATACTTCGTTTCAATATCTAAAGCTTAGATTGAGAAATTTTAATAAATTTAGTCAAAGGATACATAGCTTGTTCTCAAATTTCGATTATGATTATGGTATCCCTCTTCATAGTTCGAATTGTGAGAACGTGACACTTAAAATATTATGGCAGGAGATTGATAAAGTATCATATCTTTATGTAAGACATTATGCATCGTGTCCCATACGCTTCGGGTATAGGATCGATTGCAAATTCTATAATATTTGACCATTCTTAAATTTTCCAAATGTCTAGCGCATTAAGAAGGAAAAAGGACTAGAATCGGTTTTGACTAAAATAATCAAACAACTATGAAAGGATGATCCAAAGATCGCTGAGGATTGGTCGCTTGTGAGTAGTTGGAAGTATGGTATTGGATGGACCATATCGACATTATTATGAATAGATAAGATTCTATTAAGAATGAGTTGTCGTATGGAAAATATGGAAATGTTTCCATATTAGGAGTTGAATATTGAGATTCTATGTCTAGATTAGAAAATTTTATGCAAGAAGGATGTTCAAAGGAATGTACTTTGAATGGGAGACTTCGCGTCTATGGAATTGTCTTGTAAGAATTTCCGATAAGTACTTGTAATTTGATTGGCCAAGTCTTGGTGACTTTTGTGCTATGACTTTGCGAAAGGATCGTTACATAAAATGTTAGAATCTAGCATATTCTAGTAGTGGCAAGAACTTTGTGTTCTGACACTAATGATAAGAATTGGGAATTGTGAAATGAGCATCATTGGAAAAAGTTTTTCAATTGATATATCTCACAAAGTAAGGACCATAGGAAACATAGTGTGCATGCTTTGTGCATGGGACAACTATCGTCGTAATTTGAGTAATAAGTTAATTTTCTGAAACTGTAAATGATGAATAATGAGTAATCAAAATGGTATTTAAATAGAAGTGTTTTATTTACTCCCACAAGTTTGGGGCCATATAGGATTAAGTATTATTGTTGTGTTTCAGTTTGCATGTTTTGACTTTTAGAATAACTGGGTTATTTGAACCTCCACAGTCGGTCATATGTTGGAAGTAAGAAAGAAAGGAAGACTGTCGTGAAGAGTTTGTAGATTGTCTGAAGAGTTTAGACATAGCACAAGTTTGCTGCAGGGTTCATGAGTGTTTTGATAAGATTAGAGTATTGTATTAAACCCATGCTCACTTGGATCACTTCATGGATTTATCACGAGTGATTAGTTAGATGATAATATTGTATATTCTTGAAACCGAGATGTGTAAGTTGTTATTTGTTGGTCGGTTGCACAATGATAATAAGTAAACGCACCAGTAACTTGGTGTTATAAAACTTATTGTTGTGTGTGATTCGATCAGTGAATGCAAGCAAGTATATGAGTCAAAGTTTATACATTCCTGTTACCCAAAGTGGGATAAATGCGATATCTGTGGGGCCCTCGACGATTTAGTGATAACACCTAATCGCTTGGCCAAGCCGGGACTAAGTTGATGTGTTCAATTGTAGTCTGTTGTCAGTCATCATAAATCGGAAGTCGGGAAACAATATTGAGAGAATGATTGATATTCATGTCTGATAATCCCTTATCTAAAGGACACGCTATCTGATAAGATCAGAGTTGACAACGGCTTTTGAAAGCTACGATTTCTGATCAGGTTCTGAAGTCATACGGAAAATAGTGATTAGATTTATCCAAGTGGAAGACTGTTGGATTAGTGTCTAAGTCCATAACTGTTTTGGTATGTACTTGACCCGATTATGAGCATGGTCCTTTTGGGTTGCCTTCACCATAGCAATATGTAGGATGAATTAAGGAGAGAAAGGTTTAATTATGATTTATTAATATATTATAAGAATAATATATTAAAGGAGAAATCATATTGTTTAATTAATATTAGTCAAGAATTAATTGATAATTAATTTTGTGGCTAAAAGTGATTAATTAAATATAGGGAACTAGGCTCCAATTATTGGATAATTGAGTTATTAGGCTAAGGAATGATAAAGGAACAGGGGTGAACGAAATTATGATGGGAGTCCATCAATATTTTCGTCCATGGCCTTATCCCAGAAGGTTCCATGGGCTGCTTAGAGTTTAAGTTGTCCATTAGGGTTTTGACTGAAACCCTAGCAGCCCACACAAGTATATAAAGAACCCCTTAGGCCCCAAAAACGTGGGTAACTGATTCCTTAGGGTTTCTAGACGTTTTTGGGTGCCTCTTCTCTTCTCCTTCTTCATCTAGTTGCTTAGTGCTGTTTGTGACTCCATTAGAGGTGCAGCACTTGAGGCACTAAGCTTTCTGAAGCCAATCAAAGCAAGGAATTGATTGTTATTGCAATATAACAATCAAAGGTAATTACTAAACCCTTATTTCAGTTCTTATATGATAGATCTAGGGTTTATATCTTAGGATATTTAGTTGCATGTTCATTAGACAAATTAAATCCAAAAGCTATTAGGGTTTGCATGTACACCATAGGATTGATGTTTTGCTCGAAACCCATCAGAAAGTACATGAAGAGTTAGTCCAAAGGGCCTATCATATGGATCATTGGAATACCAAAGGTTTCAGGGTTTTATATATGAAACTCTAAAGATTCCACACTATAAATTGAACCCCTAGCTTCCTAAAATCAGCCCCAGGACTTCTAAGGTGAAACCCTAGCTGATTTTGGTGCTTCCTAACCTCTCTCTCGTAAGCCTCCTCTTGCTTTTTGTGTTTTGTGACAAATTATAGGTATCATACTTGAGGTACTAAGCTCTTGAAAGGCCAAGAACTACAAGCTACAACTAAGAGGTATTCATCTAACTAATTTTTAAGCTGTATATCTCCAATTGCATACTAGCTAGGGTATATGCTTTGGATAAAATGAAATTGCATGTATAACTTGAGAAAACTTAGATAGAAAGCATTAGGGTTGTATGTGCACCATAGGGATGTTATAGTGCTCAAAAGTCATCAGTGGTATCAGAGCCTACAGTGTTTTTTGTTATATTGATGCAATGGTATTGTTTTCAAAGCTGGAAAAAATTCATTTTTGGCCACTAACTGCTGGACTTGTTGAGTCCTATGAAGGAACTCGACGAGTTGATCGTCAGTTGGGCCAACTCGACGAGTCCATTGCCTGGCTCGACGAGTTGGATCATCTGTTTTCATTTTTTCGAGTTTTTGGCTAGTTTTGGATTAGGATCATTGCAACAAACTGTTTTCAATTATAAAATTTGATTTTTTCTGATAAGGTAATGATTGTCCTCGTCCAATTGAATGATGATTGTCAAATTTTAAGATAATTACATGATTTTGTGAAAAAATAATTATTTGTAGAGTTTGATTTGAATCATCTTCCTATATGAAATTAGATTATATCAATTTTGTGATATAGTTAGTTATATTATTAATTTAATAGTTATCAAATTGATACAAGAGAATTTTGAAAGGTTTCAAAACTTGTCCTCAAGTTTTGGAATTTAAAAAGTCTTAATTATGAAACATTAAATTCTAAACCCTAGAATTTTAAAAGTCTAAAATTCAACCCTTATACTATTATAATATTAAAATATTAATACTTATATATATATATATATATATATATATATATATATATATATATATATATATATAACAGTCAGTCTTACCGTTAGTAGGCCTCATTTACGAAGCCAATCTATAAGAGGGGTATAAGGAAACTACCTATAAAAAGGCGGTTGAATGGGTGTCCACTCTCATCCACCACTTCCTTGATTGGTGGAGGGTCATTAGTCGAACGGGTAGGAAAGGAAATTAATTCTCATTAAAACTATAATGATAATTATAAAAGTAACTAAATGTTTTTCTAAATTCCCAATCTTGGTTACTTTAGGAAAAATGTGAAATTGGTGCGATTCCATGAAATTGCACTTTGCACCTTGCAAAGTCGTTAATGGAGCGTGTGTGGTTAACCGTCACACTAACTTGGACTAGCAAGGGTGGCGAAGGGTATATTGGGAATTATCATAGATCGATGAAGCATATTTGGTTAACTGTCACATTAATTTGGTGGTAAATGACTCAAGAGTACCAAGCTAATTTGCATGGTTGTTCTCACCTTGTTTGTGATCCTCGGTATACCAATCAAATACTTGAAGGGCATAATCGAGATTTTAACATGCCCTTGAAAAGTTCAATGAATCTCAAAGATATAGGAATTTCATAAAACTTAATTCTTTAAAAAAAAAATTTGGGTGGTGAAAATGGTAAATCGTCATTTACCTACGTTCAAATATTTTGCAATTGGATTACGACATCCCTCTTCCGAATTGTGAAATATTGTGTTGGATCCTAGCCTTAATATTTCATTTGCGTGTAATATTAAGGAATTGCTATCTAATGAAAGTTGTCTTTCTTTTTAGATGTCTGCTTCGAACTCAAATACTTCTGGCTCATTCTCCCTTATGAACTTATGTGGGAGGGTCATTTTTGATGGGTCGAATTTCAATGACTGGATTCGAAACATTTTCATAGCCATTCGATATGAGGAAAAAGAATATGTCCTCGACAAAGAGCTAAAGGAGATTGCTGAAAAACTGCTACTCCTGAGCAATTGGTTGAGTATAGGGCTCATGAGAAGGACACGACAAAGGTGTCGTGCATCATGCTAGCCACTATGACTTCTGATCTTCAGAAGTCCTACGAGGACTACTGGCCTTTCGAGATGCACCAAGACTTGATGGAAAGGTACCATCAGAGTGCCTGACAAGAAAGGTATCAAATAATTGCCTCCATGCTAAAAACAAAAATGAAGGATGGAGACTCCATCATGGCCCACTTGCAAAAGATGCGGAGATATGTAGACCGTTTGCAAAGTTGAATGTCGACTTTGATGAAGAGTTAACTATTGATATTATCCTACACTCGTTACCTCCTTGTTACAACCAGTTTCACATCACTTATCATATGAACAAGGAGGAAGTCACTCTAAGCAAGCTTCAAGGCCTTTTGAGAACTGCTGAAAGTAGTTTAAAAGGCAAATCCGTTGTACCCACCCCTACTGCTGCTACCCATGTCCTAGTAATTGGACATGGGAAAGGGAAGAAAAGGAAAGCTCCTTTCAAGAACCACAAGGGAAATTCCCATGATGGATCCTCTTCTAGTGGGTCCAAAATTTGTTTTGTTGCTCCCTCTTCCAATCCAAAGGAAGCAGGGTGCTTCTATTGTCATGAAAAGGGGCACTGGAAACGAAGTTGTCCTAAATACTTGTAGGACATTAAAGATGGGAAGATAAAGCCCACCTTCGCAGGTATTTATACTATTTAATCTAATAACTCATCACATGCTAGTTCTTGGGTCCTTGATACAGGATGTGGTTTTCACATTTGTTCTGATTTGAAGGGTCTAAGAAGAAGTAGGGATGTGGAGCAAGGGAAGATGAACTTGATCATGGGGAAAAGGAAAGCGTCATCTTTCACCAAGTTTGGAGTTTATTCTTTATTCATTTGTAATGGGTTAGGTTTATAGCTTAATAATTGTTGCTACTTGCCAGATATGGCAAGAAAGATTATTTCTTTTCATGGTTTGTATAAACAATGTTTTAGATTTTCATTTAATATTGAAATTGGTTCTATAAATACTCTATAAAGACAAGTTTAATTTTGAAGCATTGTCTTGTAATGGTATATATGAAATTATGATGGTTGTATACAACTTAGGAAATAATTTATTTCATATTGATTCGTCCAATGGTTTGGACAAAGCATGCTTGTGGCATTGTCGTCCTGGACATGTCAACATGAAGTGCATAGCCCAACTCCAAAACGATGGAGTGTTGGAGTCATTTGACTTAAACTCGGATGGCACGTGCGAATCTTGTTTGCTTGGAAAGATGACCAAGTCACCTTTCACTGGTACTTGTGAAAGAGTGAGGGTTTGTTGGATCTCATACACACCAATGTGTGTGGACCCTTCATATCCGCCACAAGGGATGCTAACCGCTTCTATGTAACTTTTATCAATGATTATAATGTTGGGTTTTAAGCACTATAACACTCCTATGGTGCACATGAAACCCTAATAGCTTTGGATCTATGTTTTCTCAAGTTATACATGCAATAAAATTTCCAAAGCATGAAGCCTACAATAAGCATACAATTTTGGTACATGAATCATAAAATCAAATTAGAAGAATACCTCAAAATTTTAGCTTGTAGTTTTGGCCTTTCAAGAGCTTAGCACCTCAAGTGTGATGCCTCAAATGGTTCACAAACACCATAAAAAAGGAGGACTTTAATAGAGAGGCTAATCACTACCAAACTCAGCTAGGGTTCTCTTAGAACTCCTTAGGTCCAATTTTTAGCCTTAAGGGAATACATATATTGTGTAGGATTCTAAGAGTCATGGGTAAACCCTAATCCATACACTTAGGTTTTGATCCATATCACTTGTGGGCTAACTCTTACATAAACTTAGCCCAACATGGATCAATAGCCCAAACAATATATTTATCACTGATTTACATAATCAGTCCCCATTAATTTAATTCGTCGCTTTTGATCACTAAATTAATTCCAAATTAATTATTGATCAATACTAATTAAATAATATGATTTAAAAAGTAATATATTATAATTATAATATATTAATAAATCATAAATAACCTCTTTCTCAAATATCAATCCTATCAGATTGTTCTGGTGAAGGCAACCCAAATAGACCATGCTACTCTTGGGTCAAGTACATACCAATTATAGTTATGAGCTTAGACACCTAATCCAACAGTCTCCCACTTGGATAAGTCTAATAACTATTATTGCAAGTACGACTCCAAAATCCCGACTAGCAATCGTAGCTCTCAAAATCTGTTGTCAAACTCTGACCTAGTCAATGACGCGTCCATTAGAAAAGGGATCATATATTCCTCCATTCTAGATATCGTATGAACTGAGTCATGGATTATAATCATTATGTATGTTCATGTGTTCTTTCCCGATTTCCGATTTTTGACGATTGACTAATTGAACAAATCAAATTAGTCCATGCTTGGCCAAGCACTTAGGGTTGTTATCACTAAATCATCGAAGGGCCCACAAATATCGCTTTTATCCCTCTTAGGGTAAAAGGAATGGATAAACTTTGACTCAAATGCTTGTTTGTACTTACTCATCAAATCACACACAACAATATGTTTTATAACACCAAGTTACTGGTTTGTTTACATATGTGAATGTGTAACCGACTTGTAAACTACAACTCACATGTCTTGGTTTCAAGAATATAAGATATTATCGTCTCATAATCACTTGTGATAAAATCCATGAAGTGATTCAGATGAGCGTGGGTTTAATCAAATACTCAAATCTTATTATAGGAGTACTCATGAATACTGTAGCAAACTTGTGCTATGTCTAACACTTAGACAATCTATAGACGGATTCATAACAGTCTTGCCTCAATACCTACTTCTAAAGTATGATCGATTGTGGATGGTTTGAATAATCTTATTATTCGGGAAGTCAAAATATGCAAAGTGAAACACAAGAATAATTGAATCCAATATGGTCTTAAAGCTTTTGAATATAAATAAAACACCTTTTATTTAATCACCATATTGATTACATATCATTCATTATATAATGTTTTGATTTATCAACTTTACACTTCAAATCAAAAATAACAGTCATCCCATGATCTAAGCATGCACACATGTTTACCTATGGTCCTCACTTTGTGAAATAGATCAATGGTAAACATTTCCAATATCACTCATTTCATAATTTCAAATCCTTATCGTAAGTGTAATAATACTAATTCCTTGTCACTTACTGTATTCTGTTAGATTCTAAGCTTATATGCAGTGATCCTTTTGTAATGACTATGTACACAAGTCAGAAAGACTTTTCCAATTACAAATCTTTCCATTGGAGATTGTTACAAGACAATTCCATAAATAAGAAGTCTCATTCAAAGTACATTCCTTTGAACATCCTTCTTGCATAAAAGTTTCTAACTTATTCATAGATTCTTGATATCCAACTCCTATTATGGAAACATTTCCATAACTACCATACGACTATCCATTCTTAATAGAATCATATCTATTCAGAATTATATCAATATCGTCCATTCATTACTATACTTCCAACTGTCCTTAAGAAACCAATCCTATGTGAACCTTAGATTGTCCTTGACAGTTGCATAACCACTTTAGTCATATCAGGTTCTAGTCCTTTTTCCCTCTTAATGCCCTAGGTATTGGGAAAATTAGAACACGTGAATATTATAGCACATGCAATCGATCCTATATCCGAAGCATATGGGAAATGATTCATAATGTCTTACAGAAAGACCTGATACTTTACCAGTCTCTTGCTATAACATTTTCATATATAGAATTTCCTTATGTTGAATCTTTTCAACATAACATTTTTATATGTTCTCGACTAAAATTGATTAAAATCTCAATCTAAAATCTTAGAATTGAAATGAAGTATAAGTTCCTCTCCCTTAATTAGAGCAAAACAACTTTTTAAACCCTAAAACTTTGCGAATTGAAACCTTTGTTTTCTATAATTAACATTGCTAACTCACAACACGTACCATAATAATTATGCTCCCACTAGCATAATAATTATTATCTCACTAGCATAACACTTATGCTCCCACTAGCTTTGACATGTACCCAGAAATAAGTTGGACTTCTAGAAATCAATACTTGTTTACTTTCTTACCAAAGTTCAGATTTCTGACACAAGACACTTCGATAAGACTTTACTAGGCTTCTCAAATTCATACACCTTTCCTTAGATAGATCACATGCGTTTCTAAACAATTTTAGAACTTACAACAATAAGTCTAAAATGTTTAGACCTTTTACCATTTCTTATAATTCGAACTGTAAAGAAGGATGCCATAATCATAATCAAATTTGAGAATGCAAATTTCACAATTGTTATCTCCTTAAAATCTACTTAGTGAAAGCGTTTCCTCACAATCATTTTTCATGAATTGGAGAGAAACCTTATGACACTTAGATTTTATGGTGTATGTGTTCCTATCCATGTGAATTTTTGATAACCATAATCACAAGACAACATTAAACTCATATGGACTGAACTTGTTCAATCTTAATTTCTTGCCACTTGGTAGCCTGAGGACCTACCATGTTTTCCAACTTGTTGAGCATCTCACCCTTACTGATTAATGAATTTTCACTAATAAAGGTGCTTTGCCTTATGTAAGCAATTGAATACTCATAGATTTCACATGCATAGTCAACTTTAACTGGAATGGGCATAGAAACAAGATATGTCAACACGATAGGTTAGAAACCTTAAGTCGTGTGCTAGTGATTAATAACATGTTTATTCTTGATTGGTTCTTGAAACTTTTCAAGATCTTTAAGGTTCCCACTAACCACTTGACATATAAGATTCTCTTGTCAAAAAAACATTACTTGGCAAACAAAGATTCAAGAGTTAGTGTGGTTTCTTATCAATTCAAACACTTCTGACAATCGGTCTTAGTTGATCTTTGTCTTATCCAAATCATCACTACTTACCAATTTCAAATGTACAAGAGTAAGAAACATTTTACTCTACATTTGATAAGTGTTATAAACCTTTCTTAAGATTATGTCACTCAAGGCTCGATCTTGGAGTACGACTCTAAGACTTGATTTTGGAACGAAGTATGATTCATCTTCTTGATTTAACAATTTCAACAATCCCCAATTCCTCTTCTTAGCCATACAAGTACACTTTAGAGGATCAATTGTGATATGGTTCCATAATCACCAAGATGATCATAAAACACGATACTCAAGTACTCTCCCTTCTTTTCAGATTGGAGAAACGTTTATCTTTCTGCTTAATTTGATTCTACTTATTAGTTATGCTATCTATTGAAACCTTTATAATGGTTCAAAATTATACTTAATCTTGTAAGCATAACCATATTTACCAAACTTTTAGTAAACCATAATGAATAGTCTTATCATGCTTTGTAGTAGACCTGACCAGTGCACAACTATGTGTACTAGATCCCCTAATCCTTCACTTGACTCACACATACATGTGAACAAGGAAATAGTCTTAATTTCCCAAAGACAAAAGTTCTTATACATCACACAATAAAAGTTGCATGATTCCAAGTTTCTATCTAACCGAAACTTGGGTGATGAGAATCTTTCCTTATTTGGTAAATTTTGACACTACCACAACCAAAAGAATCAAATCCATTTTCAACATTGCTAATAATAGAAATATACAAATATCAATTTTCACAAATGCCATTACAAGGAAGTATAAAATAAGATAAAATCAAAATTTTCCTTTATTTATGACATGCGGAAAACCTTTTCCTTACAATGCAAGTACATATGAAATCTATGATTTTGAACATTCCTAAGCATTCTATCATAACTCCTAAATAGCAGCTCAAAAATCTGATCATCGAACCAGGGGATCAAAATCCATCTCGTTGCAATCAGATTCAGGTTACATTTCCTTTAAGCCTCCTTCTTTCTCTTTGATTCTACAAAACATCAAAATGTAACTTTACATCATGTATTAAGAATCTCCAAATAAGAACTTAATGGAGTTAGATAGTGGACTTACCTGAAGCAAAGTCAAACATTTTGACTTTACCATCCTTGTGGTCCTTCAGGTAGTTACGGAAGCTTCGCAACCAATGCCCTTTCTATTAGCAATAGAACCAAATAGATTCTTTGGAATGGTACACGGGACAATCACAATCTTAGCCTTTCTCATTCCCTTGGGAAGAGAAATCTTTTCTGGACTTCCAATGTTTCCATTGTCAATGTCCATGGAAGTTTGGTAAATAGATCTTTCAATCAAATATGCATTACCGGTGCGCCAATGTGACAACCCGATATTTCGAGACAATATAATGTAACACCAGTCAAATTTAGGTCAAAATTTAACTTTCCTAAAATCTTATTTGGGTTAAATAAAGTGGTAGGAATCACATCAAGGTTTTCGTACATATAAAGAACACTAACATCCAAGTTATAACGAAGAAGCTATGACCAATCTAAGATTTGCGGCAAAAACCGGCAACACTGATAGACGTAAAACGCGAAGTTTCAATACAATAATTTTTTTCCTTAGGTATCTAAATGAATGTTTTAAACATCATTAAACCGTAAACGTACATAAAAAGAACGTCCAAAGCTGACTTCGTATGAGGAAGTTATGATTTTTCCAAGATTCGGATATAGCAGTAAACAGCTAAAAACTCGAAATAGAGATCGAGAGACTTTTGGCCGAAACAACCTAAATGAGAATCGAAGGTCTCAACAATAGTAGCGCAACGGTAAAAAGTCTAACGAAAACGAACGTCGGATGAAGAAGTTATGAATTTATGACGGAGTTTTCGTGTCCCGGCCTACTAGTAATAATATAATAATAATATAATAATATATTAAAAATAATATCAGAATTAGCCAACGGAGTCTAAACGAGATTTGTAGAGCATAATCTCACCTACGCGTCGATATAAAGAACATCGAAAATGGAGTTCGTATGCGAAAGTTATGAATTTCTGAAGTTCGGGACACGAACCCCAAAGTTGCGTCAGACACCACGACGTGGTGACAGTGCCATGACGTGGCGGATGCTCTGGAGCCTGTCAGAACCACTTGCGATGACGCATGCAGTGATGACCAGCCACCATGACGTGGGAAAAGGTGCCACGACGTGGCGAGGGGCAAATTCAGCCCTATAAATAGAAACCGAAGGTTTTAGGTTTTGGCTGTTCAATTCTACCTTCTATGCTACTTTTACTCTGTGTCAAGCATCCCGAGACTACCCCGAAGCCCCGGTAACATCTCCAACGCACGACGCAAGTCCCGAAGTCCCGATATTTCCGAGAAATCGACTTCTTTCCATTCGAAGTTCTGCTCGACTTTTGTCTCACCTTCTTCAATCTATCAAGTGAGTTCATACCCCTATAACTACACTTTCGAATGCTTTATAAATGCTTTTTATACACTTTTAGGGGGGGGAATACAAGTAAACACACGGTTATCCTCGTGTGAAAGACATAAATCTTTTGTTATACTTTTTGTTATATAATCAATCATATGTGATTTATAACTGTGTTTCAAGCAAATGATTTCATATACTTTATAACTGCATTTAGAGCAAAGGTCTCTTTTACTTTACACTATCTTATCAAACAAACTAATTTTTAAATCATTTTATACATTGACATCAAGTCATCAATATTTATCATTCAACTCTTTAAATGTTTTACAAAACTTCCTTTTAAACTTATGTATTATGTGTACATATGTACATATAAAAGTACTATTCAGTCAGTTCAATACCTTTGGGTAGCAAAGGTATACTTTCATTCAAATAACACAAATTACTAGTAAGCTATTATAGGTATAGTTTAGGAGAAATACTATCATATACAAATATTATAACAGAATGCAAAACATGTCACGATAACGTCTTGTCCTTTTGGGAATAAAACATGTCTTATATAAATATCAAACACTTTATTTATATTTTGAGATTAAATGTTCGATAATGTTATTGCAAATGTTATACTACACATACAAAGCCGACACTACACTACGGTTTACTATTCAAACGAAACACACTTTTGGAAAAACTATAATAGGTATAGTTTACAAGGTAATCATGAGATTTTACATACTATAAGTACTACATCAAGGAAATACTTTCATATACAAGAACAAATGGACTTTTCATACGTAAATCTATTTTGATACTAAGTTTTGTGAAACTTCAACTTCACGTAGTTTTAAGTATGCAGTTAAAGTCCTGTATTATATACCATAATCTCTTGTAGGGAGAGCATGATACTTGTGTATAGATCTATACGGGATTGACAATCCCGCACCTAAACTGTTAGCTACAGTTAGACCGGCAGGTCTGGGGTGACAAAGGTCATAACATTCCAACGCCTAAAGAACGTTGTGACAGGCAGCCTGAGTAATTAGTATGGTTATAAAACTCACATGGAGTATTAAAAACACACGTTGATTTACAGGGTCATCAAATGCGTTAGTAATTTTATACATACATAAATCTACTATTTAGGTATGAAAAACATCATTGTGTTACAGTTTTGGAACTTTTAAACTGACACCCACTTACGGAAAAACATCGGATTCCTAGAAGTAAACATTCAAATCAGTCGGGTCTTGGTAGAAAGCTACTTATATACTAGTAGAAAATATGGGATTTTCTAGGAACTTTCAAATATATCCAAACCATTCTATTCAGTTTTATACAAACAAATTGCATTGAACAATTTCAAACATTTTCTTCATACTTATGCAAACAATGACATTAAATACTTATGAACTCACCAGCTTAAATGCTGACCTACGCTTTCAAAATAACTTGTATTCTCAGGTCGTCAATAGACAGATACCGATTCCAGCCATATTACTATGAAAGAACACACATGTATTAAACTATACTATTAATGCAATGGATGATGTTGTTGCCTGTTTACTACTTTACATTGTTATTATATTGTACATGAAGTCATCTACCTCCGAACGTTTCCGCCGTTCCGGTTTGGGGGTGTGACAGCCTAATCATTGTTGATTCAGCAGAAATTAGCAAATAGGTAAGATCAATAAGGGTCACGTCGTGGTCTGTCATATAGTAGTCTTTAACAAACTGACTAGACGACTCGGGAAGTGGCTGAAGAACGAAGTCAACAGTCAACTTCCTCGACACAACGACTAACATTCACAGTCTATCAATGTGTGACTTCATCTCCAAGACATGTGTACACACAAACCTTCCATCTTGGTGTTTGCTAGCCAATAGGGATTGAGTGACCTTGAACTTTTCAAGTCTTTGAACTTGTCGGTTAAGGAGAATTAATGGAGGAGGTGGAGGAAGCGTAGTATGATTTCCATTTCCACAATCCAATTGTGGGACATCATATTTATAAGGAAAGATTTTTCTAAAATATTTGGGAAGACCATAGTTGTCTGACCTAGACATCTATAATGGGCGAAATTCAAGTTAGTTGATTTAAGTCCTTAATATAACACCCAAAATGAAATATTAAGGCGAGGACCCAACACAATATTCTACAATTCGGAAGATAGATGCCTTAATCCAATTGTAAAATATTTGAAGGTAGGTAAATGACGATTTACCAATTTCCATCATGAAAAACGAAAATGAATTTTAGGTTTTAAATGAAGTGAAATTCCTAGATTCTTTGAGATTCATTGAACTTTTCAATGGCATGTTTAAATCTCGATTATGTCCTTCAAGTTTGTGACTGGGATGCCGAAGATCACAAACAAGGTGTGAATAACCATGCAATTTAGCTCGGTACACTTAATGTTACAAATCACCTAGTCAATGTGTCGGTTAACCACACACACTCTACTTATCTATGATTAACATTGAGCTACCCATTGGCATCCTCTATTAGTCCGAGATTATTATGTCGGTTAACCACACACGCTCCACTAACGACTAATAGGGTGCAATGTGCAATTTCATGGGTTAGCATCAAATTCACATTTTTCCTATGTAACTAAGATTGGGAATTTACAGAATTATTTACTTACTTGGTATTTCATTATACCTTTAATGAGAATTAATTTCTTATCCTACCCGTTCGACTAACGACTCTCCACCAGTCAAGGAAGCAGTGGGTGACAGTGGACACCCATTAAACCGCCATTTTATAGGCAGTAACCTTATACCCTCTTTATAGACTGGCATCATGAATGAGGCCTACTAACGGTAAGACTGACCTTTTACTTATGCATATATAATATATTCAAATTTTAATTTTATATAGTATAAGTGTGTATTTTAAACATTTCAAATACTTGGTGGTTTAATCTCTTAATAAATTATACTTTTAATTTAATTAATCTTAAACCATGTTATTATGGATTTATTAAACTTCACTTTTAATTAAACACTTTAATTAATTTAATAAAGTCCATAAGGTGTAATTGAACTATCCAAAGCATCTAGATTATTAAAAATTCAAAATTAAAACTATATAATTAATAAGTTATAAACCCTAGAGATGCATCTTTTGAAACCTTTCAATTACTAGATGTTTTAGAATTCAATATTACAAATTAAAACCTTTTTAATTAAACTTTTCAAATTCCAAAACTTGATGGCAAGTTTTGAAACTCTTCAAAACCTTTTGGATTCCAAAACTTGATGACAAATTTTGTAACCATCCAAGACTCTTGAATTCCATAACTTATGAGTTTAATGTTATTTTAATGGATGAGACTTTTCATGTTCCAAAATTTGAGGACAAGTTATGGAATTTATTAAAAAAAACATTTAGATCAATTTACACAAATAAAATTATCATATAATTCATGATTAATCAAACTAAACTCATATAGCATGATAATATCAAATCAACAATTTTCAAGTAACTTTGTATATCATATAAAGCAACAATTATCTTACATACGTTGACAATTATCTTTTGATTAGATGAGTATAATCGCTACCATATAAGAAAAATATGATTTTTTATGATTACAAAATAGTTTGTGGTAATGATCCTAATACAATAATGGCCGAAAACTCGAAATTCTACAACCAGAAGCCTCTACTCAACAAGTTCATTAGCATGACTCATCGAGTTGCCCTTTTAATGAGTGGACTCGGCGAGTTCATCGGTCAGAGGCCAGAAAATCAATTTTTTCAGCTTTGAAAAATAACCAAGCATCAAATATAATAGAAAACTAGCCATGTCTCTGATACCACTGTTGTGTTTTAAGCATTATAACACTCCTACGGTGCACATGCAACCCTAATAGCTTTGGATCTATGATTTCTCAAGTAATACATGCAATAAAATTTACAAAGCATGAAGCCTACAACTAGCATACAATTTTGGTACATGAATCAAAAAATCGAATTAGAAGAATATCTCTAAATTGTAGCTTGTAGTTTTAGCCTTTTAAGAGCTTAGCACATCAACTGTGATGCCTCAAATGGTTCACAAGCACCATGAACAAAGGAGGACATTGAGAGAGAGGTTAATCACTACCAAACTCGGCTAGGTTTCTCTTAGAACTCATTAGGTCTGATTTTTAGCCTTAGGGAAATACATATATAGTGTAGGATTCCAAGACTCATGGGCAAACCCTAATCCATGCACTTAGATTATGATCCATATCTCATGTGGGCTAGCTCTTACATAAACTTAGCCCAACATGGATCAATATCCCAAACAATATATATATATATATATATATATATATATATATCACTGATTTACATAATTAGTCCCTGTTAATTTAATTAGTCACTTTTGATCACTAAATTAATTCCAAATTAATTCTTGATCAATACTAATTAAATAATATGATTTCACTATTAGTATATTATACTTATACTATATTAATAAATCATAAATAAACTCTTTCTCAAATATCCATCCTATCAAATTATATATATACAAATTAATTCCAAATTATATATATATATACATATATATATATATATATATACATATATATATATATATCTACTTAATCAAGCACAAGTCAGAAACCTTTGAAAAGTTCACAGAGTTTTATCAAGAAGTGGAGAATCAATTGGGCAGGAAGATAAAGATACTCCGATCCGATCGAGGTGGTGAGTATCTTAGTATCGAGTTCCATGACTATCTTAAGGAATGTGTAATTGTTTCGTAGTTGACACCACCTAGGACACCACAGCCTAATGGTGTGGCTGAGAGGTGCAATTGAACCTTGTTGGACATGGTTCATTCCACGATGAATCGAGCTTTGTTACCTATCTCATTTCGGGGGTATGCCTTAGAGACTGCTGCACATATCTTTAATCTAGTCCCAACTAAGAAGGTTGCCAAAAACCTCACGAAATATGGACAGGGAATGTTCCCTCGTTAGCACATATCAAGGTTTGGGGTTGCGAGGCTTTCATAAGACATGAGACTCACGAAAAGCTCGAACCTCATAGTGAGCAGTGTATTTTCATCAGCTACCCGCATAAGTCTTTTAGATATCTCTTTTATAGACCGAGTGACAATGTTGTCTTCATTGCGAGTAGAGGAGTCTTTCGCGAGAGAGAGCTCATATGCCAAGACGACAGTGGGAGGAAAATTGACGTTAAAGAGCTTCAAGAGTTAAGAGATGAAGGAACCTCTAACACTAGCGCCCAAGATGAGGAGGAAACTCATGTTGAACCAGTTGATGAGTCATTACCTCTTCGACATTCCTCTCGAGTTAGGATGGCACTGGAGTTTTATGGTTTTCATATTACTATGGAAGGTTATATGTTTATCAGTGAAAGTACCCTGGTAAATTTGGATGAACCATCTCACTACAAGGAGGACATGGCGGGCACTGAGTCTGCTAAATGGAAAGAGACAATGGATAGCGGGATTCAGTCCATGTATGACAATCAAGTTTTGCATTTGGTTGAAAATGTACCAGGTCGTAAGACGGTCGGGTGCAAATAGATCTTCAAGATGAAGACCGACATGGATGGGAAAGTACACACATATAAGGCACGATTGGTTACAAAGGGCTTTACTCAAACTCTTGGAGTTGACTATGACGAGTCCTTCTCATCAGTAGTGAAGATTAAGTCTATAAGGGTTATGCTATCCATAGTTGTGTTTCATGATTATGAAATATGGCAGATTGATGTCAAAACCGCTTTACTTAATGGGAAGTTCTCTTAGGATGTTTACATGAGTCAGTCAGAGGGTTTTGTAGACGCGAAGTACCCTAATAGAGTCTGAAGCTTGAGAAATCCATTTATGGATTAAAGCAAGCATCTCGCATATGGAATCTTTGTTTCGATGAGAAAGTCAAAGACTTTGTTTTTTTGAGAAGCAAGGATGAGTCCTACGTATATGCCAAAGCTAGTAGGTGTATAGTTTGGTATTGTATATTGAAGACATACTACTTATAGGAAACGACGTTCCAACCTTGCAGGAAGTTAAGTCCTAGCATGGGAAGTGTTTCGCTATGAAGGACCTTGGGGAAGCTGCTTATATTCTAGGGATAAGGATATTGAGAAATAGGAGTAAAATACTAATAGGACTTAGTCAAAGTACCTACTTGGACAAGGTGTTTAAACGCTTCAACATGGAGAATTCCAAGAAAGGAGAATTGCCTTTCTAGAGCAATACCAAACTTAGTAAGACTCAAAGTCCGAATACTGATGCTAAAACAACATAAATGAGTCAAGTACCATATGCTTCTGTCGTTGGCTCGATCATGTATGCTATGACATGTACTCGCCCTGATATGGATTTTGCTTTGAGCATGATTAGTCGCTATCATGGGAATCCTAGTAGAGCACACTGGATTGCAGTAAAGAACATTCTTAAATACCTGCGGAGGACTAAGGATTGGGTTCTTACCCTCGGTGGGAGTGATGACTTGAGACTAACAAGGTATAGTGACGCCAGTTTTCTGACCGATAAAGAGAATTTCCGCTCTCATTCGGTCTGGGTATTTACCCTAAATGGAGGAGCAGTAACATGGAAAAGTTCCAAACAGGAGACTGTAGCTGATTTAACATGTGAAACAGAGTACATAGCAGCAAGCTGTCACAACTAGGAATTCTGATGCTTTGTAAACACTTAACAAGACTAACATTGTAACTAAAACTTGAAAGCATGAATGATGCTTATTCAATGACAACAAAATTTCCATCAAACACTCTATACAAACACTTCAAATGGTCGACAAAAGATTGGAAACCCTAAAAATCTTGGTTTAAGTCCATTATGGAATAGGATTTCCTTATTGGGCCTAATAGACCAATAAGCTTCCAATTTGACTATGTTGGGCTTAGGACCCTTATATGGACCCTAATTGAACCCACTTGCATGAAACTTAACATTTTGGTCCATAATGGGTCTATAATGGATTAGTTTACCTATAATGGGCCTTATTGGGCCATAAAAAATTCAATTAGCTTTAATGGACTCAAATCCATTCCTTTATCCTAAATTAGGCCATGAACTATCCAAAGGAGCCCAATGGGCCGAAAACCTTTCTAAGAACCTCATGATTTCGAACCTAGGCTAGAAGTGGGCCAAAATTTATTCATACCATCTCCCACTAGGCCCATTTCGGCCCATGCGTAAAAAAAAGAGAAATTGCATAGGAAAGAGGTTGACACCTCATTTTTACATATAGGATTTCCATACTAATTATACCTCATGCATCTAGATTATGATCCTAATCCATCATGCAATAACCCACTTGAAAATCCTCCCCTCTCTCTTTATCCCTCTCGGTCGAAGGTAGTAACACACACACATATCAAACTCCATTCCAATACTATCAAATCCTCTCTAGAACATCTCCATTCTTCCTTCAAAATTTCGAGACTTGCTTACATGCCAAGAAGATCTTTCACTCATAACACAAATCTTTGGTAAGTTTTTACTTAAATCCAAATTTTAACTTCTATATCTCATCCAAAATCATCTTTTAATTCATTCAAATTCATGATCATACTCCTTCGAAGCAATCTAAGCCCAAAGACTTCTAAAGAAGCTTGTTAGGCCGAAAGATCACATCATTTTCATCCTTTCTTCTTCAAAACCATGAACATCAAATCAAGGTGAGTTCATACCCCTCTATTTTCAGTTTTCACATGTTTTATGGGGGAGAATACAATTAAAATGTGTAGATCTATGTGTATTTCTATGTTATGTGTGATTTCTTGTGTTTATATGGTAAATATGTGCCAAAAATGAAAAATATTCAAGATCTATAGCTCATGGGGGAAAAATATGTGATCTAGGATGTGTTACGCTTAATAAGTTAAGAAAAATTATCATCTAAGGTTATAATAAGCAAGTTACAACATAAAACTCATTTTTAGACTACTTTTGTGAAATAAACAAAAGTTGGGAAAAAGTTGTCATTTACGACTTTTACAAGGATCAAAAGGGTCAAAACAGTTAAAATATAAGTTTTTATGTATATTATGCTTTTCAAAGGACTAAAAATGTAAATTGTAGCCTATTAGGCTAAAATTTTAGGCTTTTCGGCCCATAGGCCCAAACTTGCAAAAAAAATATGGTTTTAAGGGGCTGAAATGGTAAATTTCTCAAAACAGTGGGTAGAGAGGTAAATAAATCTATTTCAGGGGTTAAAATAACCTTATTTGCCAAAAAGGATTAAAAATGTGAAGTTTTTGGATTTTGGGTCAAATTTGTAAAAGTTGCGAAAAGTTTGGGTTATAAATGAAAATCTTTTTACTAAAGGGGCTGAAACTGCCAAAAAGAAAACATTGGGCTGAAAACATTATTTAAATAAGTCTTTGGGCCAAAATGTTAAGAAATATAGTTTAAGGACCTAAAATGTCATTTTTTCTAAAAAGGGACTAAAATTGTCATTTTTATTAAAGAAGGGTTGAAAATGGTCAAACCAATATTTTTGAGTCAATTATTTTATTATTAAGATATTGGGTCAGAAATACCAAATTATAACTTATGAGTTTAGAATGAAAAATATACATATATTTTCATAAATTCAAATATCGTTACACAATAATTGACAAACTTCGTGCCTTTGTGATTCAACAATTGTTCAAACAAAATTCCCGACAATTATACTATACCTAAAACAAGTAAATATTCCAATTGTTGGGCTTGAGAAATTCTACTCATGCTTATTGGGCCTTCGTGACCCATTAATCTGAGTTTTGGGCCTAACAACAATAATACATGTTTATTGGGCCTCCTATGACCCAATTACATGCTTAAGGGACCCTCAATGGAATTTACGTGCTGTTGGGCCTTAGTGGCCCACTATCATTGCTAGTAAGGTCCAAATAAATCATATGCGAAGTAGGCCAACACGCCCTTCGTATACTCGACAGCCTTAGACCTCGTGGTCCTCTACTCCTCATCTATTACACTTATCTTCTATTTAAGTAAACCAAAAATCAGGTCATTAATCAAGGGTAATCCAATTCATTTGGATTAATTGAGTAATAATGGGCGACACCATTAAGGGTCGGTCGTAGTCTGTAGTTATAATCAAAGTCTCCTGGAGGGAGAGCGAGAGTTTCTGTATAGATCTATACGGGGGTGACTCCCCCACACCCAAGTTGTTCGCTACAGTTAGACTCGGCCAGTCTACGGTGACAAAATCTTAAGATCAACTATGGCGTTCACTAGAATGCCAAGACAGACGAACTAGTCATTATCATGCATGGTTATAACGACCCACATAAAAATCCAATACCATCTAAGTAATCAGGAGAAATCATATTTATTCGTTGTGACAATATAATAATACAAAACGATCATATTATTTATCGGAAAACATCGGGTTTTTCGGAGGAAATCAACATTATTCACTTGTACTTTCAATAACTATAATGCAAAACTTCTCATTTATGCACGTTTTGAAATCATTCACGCATATACCTATGGATCTTCACACTTTTTGTATAAACAATTGCCGGTTCAGAAAATATCGGATTTTCTGGGTTTTATAAACTACACAAAACATTTTCATATCAAACCTGCTTATGAACTCACCAACATTCTTTATGTTGACGTTTTCAAAATAACTTGTATTCTCAGGTAACAGATAAACCGAAGAACAATACCAAGTGTATTAGGATGTTATGTTTTGAAAACTCCCAAACAATTTATGCTATGGAAAGGTAATATTTAGACAATGTACTTGATGCGAACAATGTCAGTTGTAATATATTAATGCATGGCGATGCTTATGTTATGTTTCACGTGTAATCATTGTGATGATATTTCAATTTAAGTCACGCGAGCCCTTGGACGTTTCCGCCATCTGGTTCGGGGGTGTGACAGGTTGGTATTAGAGCACTATTTATAGTGAACTGGCATATCTAACCATACATTGATATGCAACTATAAACCAAAGAGGGACTAAACAACTCTGAACAAAACAAATAAAATATAATAATAAAACACCATTGCTTGTGCGACATAGGGAAAAGAACATAATAAGCCAGGACTGTTCACAGTTGTATTAAGGGGCGAAGGTAGCCTGATCAACTACATTTCCTCTGGAATACAACTATCACATGCCCTGGGGAAATCGTGATGGTCGGTAAACTTAAAACATACCCCTTTGTTACCCAAAAGAACGCATCAACCTAACCTTTTAAATATCTAAATAATAAACCTTAAGAATAACAGTAGTATATTTATATACACTCTTGCAGACAGTATGGCCGGTTTCCACCACCCTGGAGATCCATATTTCCCCAACCAGAGGAATAACGGATGGTTGGAAGAGGAACCTGAAGAAGACCCTGAGGAGGAGTCTGAAGACAAACCTGAAGCGGAAGTCGAGGGCGGACCTGTCGAACCAGTGGTAGACCTGGAAGAAGAAGAAGCCGAAGGAGACCTCGAGGAAGAACCCTGTGATGACGACGACTATGATTTGGACGCGGAGTCTGAAGTCATCAACCCCCCTTACCCGATTAGGGTGCCCGCTCATCGGATGGGCCCAACTAGCCCTACACCCCCTGGGTATCGACATTTGGAGGTGGAGCAGGCAGCAGGGACAACGACCCCCGTTTGGCATGGCACGTGAGTTCTATGACTTGACGGAGGGAGGATTGGATGATCGCGCACTTCCAGACGTGGTGAGATGATTGCGGGACACTGGCGATCTGGCTCAGAGCACCATCGATCAGATGCACCAGATGCGGACTAGGGTTGAGCGCGCGGAGCAGGAGACACGAGAAGCTATCCGAGAGTTCCACATGAGACAAGTGAGGTGGGAACATAACACATAACAGATAACAACATCAACGCCAGGTGTATAACAAGGGGCTAGAAGCTCAAACAACAGAATGAACCAGGGGCCTACCAAGATTTACTCCTACAAAGATTTCACCAACGCCAAGCCACGAACCTTTAATGGCATAGGGGAATGATAACCCTAAAGAGATAGATTGAAAAGGTGGAATCGGTGTTCGAGATATGTGAATGCCCTGAGGAGGTGAAAGTGAAGTTCGTGGCATGCACATTCGTTGATCAAGCTCTCACCTGGTGGAATGGACATGTGGAAGCCATGACTCTTCCCGTAGCCACCATGTCGTGGGCGGAATTGAAACAAATGATGATGGCCGAGTACTGCCCGCGCGTGGGCGGAATTGAAACAAATGATGATGGCCGAGTACTGCCCGCGTGGCAAAATTCAGAAAATGGAGCAAGAGTTATGGAATCTCACCGTCTGAAACTCCGACATCGATGCATACGTATCAAGGTTTAGCGAACTGTCTCTTTTGTGCCCTGGCATGATTACTTCAGAAGGAAAGAAAATTGAACGATTCATCTGGGGGTTAACCTCCCCAATTCAAGGAAATGTGATAGCTGCAAATCCTGAAACCTTTGACAATGCCAAGAGGTTGGCCAAGAAGTTGTACGACCACAACAACAAGATGGGCGAGAAGTCAGGGGAAACTGAAGGCAAGAAGGAGAGTGATAACAAGAAAGGAAAGAATAACAAGAGAAAGGGACGACAGGGCTCAGAATCGCCAAAGAAACAAGAAACAGCGATAGTTCATGCAGTAACCACCCCAGTTCCCTCTACACCACATGCTCTAGTCTCTTCTACCCCAAGTGCCCCTAAGTAGTACTCTGGGAATCTCCCAAAGTGCAACAAGTGCAATCTCCATCACAATGGCGAATGCAGGGTAACACATTGCACCAGTTGCAATGAAAAGGGTCACACAGCAAAATAAGGTAGGACCTATCCTCCCCAGAACCAACAGCAGGGAAACAACAACAACAACAACAATCGGAACTACAACAACAACAACAACAACGGAAACAATGTGGGGCCGAGCCACACCTGTTATGGATGTGGAAAGACTGGGCATTTTCGTCGAAACTTCCCTAATGTCAACAACCCTGGGAATGGAGGAGCAGGGAGAGTGCTGACCATGGGACAAGGAGAAGCAGTTCAGGATCCCGCTGTTGTCACTGATACGTTTCTCCTAAACCACACATATGCATGCATCCTATTTGATACCGAGGCAGAGCGAAGCTTTGTGAGTAATAAATTCAAACACTTGCTAAAACAACAACCCCAGAAGCTTAATGAAACCTTTACGATGGAAATGGCTAATGGGAACACAGAATCAACTGGGGAAATCTACGTAGGATGCACCCTGACCTTAAATCATCACGTCTTTCTAATAAACTTGATGCCTATAACTATTAGGAGTTTTGATGTGATTATCGGCATGGAGTGGTTGATCCCCCACCATGCTGAAATTATGTGTCATGAGAAGGTCGTTCGCCTTCACCTCCCTAATCACGAAACCCTAATTTTATACAGAGACAAGCCCAGTACGAACCTTCGTCTTATCTCTTGCATTAAGGCACAGAAGTGTCTACAAAAGAAGGATATGGCGTTTCTGGCTCACATTGTGGATAAGTCCAAGGAAGAGGTCACTATTCGAGACATTCCAATGGCTTGCGACTTCCCAGATGTTTTTCCTGAAGATCTCCCGGGGATACCCCCAGAAAAACAAATCGAGTTCCGAATCGACCTTGTGCCAAGAGCTACACCCATCGCCAAATCACCCTATAGGTTGGCTCCTACAGAGATGTAAGAATTGTCCAACCAACTCAGTGAACTCTTGAACAAAGGATTCATCCGTCCCAGCTTCTCACCTTGGGGAGCTCCGGTTCTCTTTGTTAAGAAAAAGGATGGATACTTTAGGATGTGTATTGACTACAAGGAACTGAATAAGCTCACTATCAAAAATCGCTATCCACTCCTGCGAATCCACGATCTATTCGACCAACTCCAAGGAGCAAGTTACTTCTCTAAGATAGATTTGTGATCCGGATACCAGCAACTCAATGTCCAGGAAAAGGATATCCCCAAAACCGCTTTCAGAACTCGTTATGGACATTATGAATTTGTTGTAATGCCCTTCGGTCTAGCGAATGCCCCTACCGCATTCATGGACCTGATGAATCGAATCTGCTGACCATTCCTGGACAACTTTTTCATCATGTTCATCGACGATATCCTAGTCTATTCTCGAAGTGAACATGAGCATGGTCGACATCTCCGACAAATTTTGGTAACCCTACGAACCGAAAAGTTATATGCAAAAGTCTCTAAGTGTGAGTTCTGGCTCCGTAGCGTGAGCTTTTTAAGCCATGTTGTTAGTCAAGAAGGGATACATGTGGTCCCTTCTAAGGTCAAAGCCACTGAAGGATGGGCAGTCCCGACAACACCCATGAAAATTCGTCAGTTTTTAGGTCTCGTAGGCTGTTACAGGAGATTCATTCAAAACTTCTCCAAAACAGCCAAGCCACTTACCATGCTTACATAGAAGGGCGTACCCTTTGAATGGACAGATAAGCAAGAAGTTGCATTCCGAACTCTAAAGTGAGCTCTCTGTAGTGCACGGGTACTATCACTACCAGAGGGAACAGAGGACTTCGTAGTTTACTGGAATGCGTCGAATTAGGGTTTAGGTTGTGTACTCATGCAGTGTGGGAAGGTGATAGATGATGCGTCCCGACAACTAAAGACACGTGATATGAATTATACCACTCATGATCTCGAATTAGGAGCTATGGTTTTTGCCTTGAAGATTTGGAGGAACTGCCTTTATGGTACGAATTGCACCATTTTCACCGACCACAAGAGTCTCCAACACATTTTAAATCAAAAGGAGTTAAACATGAGGCAACGAAGATGGGTTGAGCTGCTGAACGATTATGATTGTGAAATCAAGTATGACCCAGGCAAGGCTAATGTGGTAGCTTATGCCTTGAGTCGAAAAGAATACTCAAATCATCGAGTGAAGACTCTTTCAATAACCATTCAGTCCCACCTGACCTCGCAAATCAAAGCAGCCCAGTTCGATGCCATGAAGGCAGAAAACAAAACAAGCGAATCGTTACGCGGAATGGAAAAGAACTTCGAAGTCAAGGAGGACGGAGCACATTATTTCATGAACTGAACTTGGATCCCTAAACTTGGAGGATTCAGAGAGCTAGTCATGAATGAAGCCCATAAGACACGATACTCCATCCATCCGGGTTCAGATAAAATGTACTTGGATATCAAGCAACATTATTGGTGGCCTAACATGAAGGCAGAAATTGCCACTTACGTTAGCAAGTGCCTCACTTGTGCTAAAGTAAAGGTAGAATATTAGAAGCCCTCGGGATTATTACAGCAACCGGTAATACCTGAGTGGAAATCGGAAAGGATTACTATGGACTTTGTAACCAAACTACTCAAAACAATAGATGGTTTGGATACCATATGGAAAATAGTCGACAGGTTGACAAAATCCGCTCATTTCCTGCCAATAAAAGAGTCATACAAGATGGAACGATTGACAAGAGTCTATATCAAGGAAGTCGTGAGACTCCATGGAGTACCAATATCTATCATCTCAGATAGAGATAGTAGGTTTACTTCACACTTTTGGCAATCGCTTCAGAAAGCTATGGGAACACTGTTGGATTAGTGTCTAAGTCCATAACTATTTTGGTATGTACTTGACCCGATGGTGCATGGTCCTTTTGGGTTGCCTTTACCAAAGCAACTTGATTGGAGAAATAAATAAAGAGAGAGAGGTTATTATGATTTATTAATATGTTATAAGAGTAATATATTAAAGGAGAAATCATATTTGTTTAATTAATATTGGTCAATAATTAATTAAGAATTAATTTTGTGATCAAGTGTAATTAATTAAACTAGAGGGGTTGAATTGTAATTATGTGATAGTTACAAAATAAGGTAAGGATTATCTTATATATATGGTGAACGAATTTGAGGTGTAAATCCCTTAGAATTCGAGTATGATAAGGATTCAAGGATTATCTTATTGGTTGCTTGGTGGATAAGCAACTAGATAAGGATAATGACTGAAACCCTATCTCTGCACCTATATAAACACCCCTAGGGTCATGAATTCGTGTATCCCTTCCCAAGAAGTCTTAGAAACGAATTCTAACCTCCCTCCTCTCTCTTTATACCTTCTCCACTTGCTTATGGTGTTTGTAAGCCATTAGAGGAGTGACACTTGTGACTCTCAGCTCTCCAAGGTCAATTCAAGGAGGAATTGGATTGTTATTGCTATATAACAATCAAGTATGTACAATAGAGAAACCTAGATCCAAGCATTAGGGTTTGTATGAGCACATAGGATGTTTTATGACCAAAACCCATCAAACACAACTTGACATGAGCACTACCTACCACCCACAAACGGATGGTCAAAGTGAACGAACCATTCAAACGCTTGAAGATATGCTTCGCGCATGTGTGATAGACTTTGGAAGGTCGTGGGATACCCACTTGCCTTTAATTGAATTTCCGTACAACAACAGTTATCACTCAATCATCAAAGTTGCTCCTTTTGAAGCATTATATGGGCGTAAATGTAGATCACCGTTGTGTTGGGCTGAGGTAGGTGACACTCAGCTTGCAAGAGGACAGACACCAAGAAATGCGTTAACAGGACTAGAAATCATACGCAAAGCGACAGAAAAGATGATTCAAATCAGAGCTCGCGTACAAGCACCACGAGACAGACAGAAGAGCTACGCTGATAAACGGCGAAAGCCCTTGTGATTTCAAGTCGGGGATCAGGTGTTATTAAATGTCTCTCCCTGGATACATTAGACCATTCAAGATTCTTTCCCAAATCGGTCCAGTGGCTTATAAACTGCAGCTACCTGTCGAGCTCAACAGTGTACACCCCGTGTTCCACGTTTCCAACTTGAAGAAGTGCTTATCCGATGAAAATCTCGTCATCCCATTGGAAGAAATTGAAATCAACGAGAATCTCCTGTCCATCGAGGAACCAATTGAAATCATGGACATGGAAATGAAGCGTACTAAGCAAAGTCGCATTCCGATTGTGAAAGTTCGGTGGAACGCGAAACATGGACCGGAATTCACATGGGAACGCGAAGACCAAATAAAGCAGAAGTACACTCACCTACTCTCGCATTCTCAAATCGAGCTTCAAGAAGAATTTCAGAATGAAATTCCCTCTAACGGGGGGATGATGTCACAACTAGGAATTCTGATGTTTTGTAAATACTTAACAAGCCTAACATTGTAACTAAAACTTGAAAGCATGAATGATGCTTATTCGATGACAACAAAATTTCCATCAAACACTCTATACAAACACTTCAAATGGTCGACAAAAGAATGGAAACCCTAAAAATCATGGTTTAAGTCCATTATGGAATAGGATTTCCTTATTGGGCCTAATGGACCAATAAGCTTCCAATTTGACTATTTTGGGCTTAGGACCCTTATATGGACCCTAATTGAACCCACTTGCATGAAACTTAACATTCTGGGCCATAATGGTTCTAAAATCGATTAGTTTACCTATAATGGGCCTTATTGGGCCATACAAATTCAATTAGCTTTAATGGACTCAAATCAATTCCATTATGCTAAATTGGGCGAATGACTATTTACCCCTGGGCAAGTCAAAGTCAACTTCCTGGTCAAAGTCAACTTCCTATTGACCGGCCTTGCCGAGTTGGGCCGTCAACTCTCCAAGTCCTTATCATCCGTTATATTCCTCTACCCGCTTCTACTCGTCGAGTTTGGCAAAGACTCGACAAGTTCTCCCTCGATGCTAACATCGAGTCTAACTTCATCCGACTCGCCAAGTTGTATGACCAACTCGTCGAGTTCTCCTTCAACATAAGAACACATCCAGTCTGTGACTCGCTGAGTTGTATGAACAACTCGTCGAGTCCCAAGCATGCTATTACTATACAGTCGATTCTAATCAATTTCAGTGCTTCAAAAACATAGATCTGAGCTTCTAGGACTGGTTTTACACGTAAAGTTTCCAACTTTACATGCATGCACAAGGGTATGAGGCTAAAATACCCAAACTCATCAAATACTAAGCACTTAGGGTTTGGAACAAGGCCAAGATTGCATAAAGATGGATATAATGAGCTCCTGGAGTTCAAGAGAGGCTAGATCTAAAGTATAACTCAATCATAAGGCTTCATTACAAAGGATTTGGGGTTCTTGAGCTTAATATCAACAATTTGGGGATAAACTAGATCTATTAGATCAATAAGCATAATGGAGACTTTATTACCAAAAAAGATGACCACAAAGGAGTGTGTTATGGATCTACTTCCTCTTCCTTGAACTCTTCAACCTTCTCCTTCTTCTACTGGCTCCAAAATAATGCACCAAAAGCTCCTTCACAAAGCAACAATCAATCACACACTCTTTAAGAGGGCTAGGGTTTGGTAAGAAATGCTCTGAGGGTGATCGAGGCGAAGTTGGGGTGCAATAAGATGTTTAAATAGGTTGCAACCGTTAAAAAGTAGGGCGTCATCCTGACAGGCGGACTCGCCGAGTCCCAGCATATGGACTCGTTGAGTAGCCGACTCCATTTGCGTGATCATCCCGTCTCTACTCGACGATTCGGGCTACAGACTCGTCGAGTACCCCTTACGAAATGAAAATACTTTATTTAATTTACATACCAGAAAATGGGGCGTTACAACTCTTCCACACTTATCTTAGACTTCGTCCTCGAAGTCCGCTGCTGCTAAATCTGAAAATAACTCTGGGTAATGCTCCCTCATCTCCCCCTCGGTCTCCCACATCCACTCTGAACCTTTTCGGTGCTGCCACTGCACCTTCACTAACTGAACCACCTTGTTCCTAAAAGTCTTTGCCTTCTGATCTAAGATCGCAAGTGGCCTCTTGATATAATTCAGTTTACTATCAACCTGAATATCCTCCAAGGGTACAACTGCTGACTCGTCCACCAAACACTTCCTCATCTGAGAAACATGGAAAGTGTTGTGGATCTGGCTAAGCTTTGCCGGAAGATCCAACCGATAAGCAACCCAACCCACCCAGGCCAAAACCCTAAAAGGACCAATGAACCTGGGGCCCAGCTTGCCCCTCTTCTAGAACCTGATAACACCCTTCCAGGGTGATACATTCAGGAGGACCATATCGCCCACCTGAAACTCCAAGTCCGAACGCCTCCTATAGGCTTAACTCTTATGTCAACTCTGTGCAGTCTGCAATCTGCTACGGACCTGCTGGATCAACTATGTGGTCTTGAGCACCACCTCGGTGCTCCCGATGACTCGCTGACCGACCTCGCCCCAACAAATCAGGGTCCTACACTTCCTCTCGTAGAGCATCTCGAAAGGAGGTCGGTCAATAATAGCGTGGTAACTCTTGTTATACGAAAATTCCGCTAGTGGAAGATACTTATCCCAACTGCCACCGAAGTCTAGGACACATGCCCGAAGCATGTCCTCGATAGTCTAAATCGTCCTCTCGCTCTGCCCGTCCGTTTGAGGGTTGAAAGCGGTGCTAAAATAAAGACGAGTCCCCATCTCTCCATGAAACCGCTTCCAAAACCTGGAAGTGAACCGGACGTCTTGATCTGATAGTACTGATACAGGCACTCCATGTCGTGCTACTACCCCGCGTACTTAAATATCGACTAGCTTCTCAGCCGATATACTCTCCTGGATCGGTATGAAATGCGCGCTCTTGGTTAGCTGATCCACTATGACCCAAATCGAATCAACTCCCCGTGCGGTCCTGGGAAGCTTAGTGATGAAATCCATGGTGATATCCTCCCATTTCCACACAGGAATCTCTAACGGTTGCATCTTGTCTTGGGGTCTCTGGTGTTCTGCCTTGACCTTCCTGCAAGTCAGGCATCTCTCTACGTACCAGGCTTCGTCCCGCTTCATGCAGGGCCACCAATAATTGGGTCGAAGATCTCTATACATCTTCGTCGCCCCTGGATGGATGGAGAACCGGGACCTGTGGGACTCATCTATCAACACCTGCCGTACTCCTCCCCAATACGGCACCCAGACTCTCTCATGAAGGTTCAACAATCCCCGACTGTCATAGTCGAAAGAAGCTACTCGGCCCACAGTCCTCTCACACTTCTGCCTCTCCTCTTTCAGACCCTTGACCTGTGCCTCTCTAATCTGCTCCAGCAATGGAGTAATCAATGTCATCCTCATACATATACCTCTAATCGGTGCCGCCACCGCCTTACGGCTCAGGGCGTCGGCCACAACGTTGGCCTTGTCCGGATGATAAAGGATCTCACAATCATAGTCCTTCACCACATCTAACCATCGACGTTGCCTCATGTTCAAATTCGGCTAGTCCATGAGGTACCTCAGACTCTTGTGATTTGTGTAAATGGTACAGCGGACCCTATAGAGATACTGTCTCCAAATCTTGATGGCAAACACCACTGCCCCCAGCTCTAAGTCGTGTGTCGGATACTTCGCCTCGTGGGGCTTCAGTTGTCTAGAGGCATAAGCTATCACATGCCCTCTCTGCATCAACACTGCTCCCATCCCTATGATCGAAGCATCACAATAGACTACAAAATCATCCACTCCCTATGGCAGGGTGAGAATCGATGCCTCGCATAATCGCTGGCTGAGGGTCTTGAAAGGTGCCTGCTGCTCAGGCCCCCATCGAAACACCACCGATTTCCTAGTCAGTCGGGTAAGTGGAACTGCTATCTTGGAGAAATCCTGGATGAATCCCCTGTAGTACCTGCCAACCCTAGGAAGCTCCGAATCTCATATGGAGACCTTGGGACCTCCCACTGCATCACGGCCTCAATGTTGGCCAGATCCACCAATATCCCCTTCTGGTTAACGAGGTGTCCAAGGAACTGCACCTCGCGCAACCAAAACTCGCACTTGGAGAACTTCGCGAAACGTCTCTCCCTCCGCAAAGTCTCTAGCACCTCCGCCAAGTGCTCCTCATGCTTCTCCTGAGTCTTGGAATAAACCAAGATATCGTCAATGAACACTATCACAGACCGATCCAGCATCGGCCTGCATACGCGGTTCTTGAGATCCATGAATGCGGCTGGAGTGTTGGTGAGCCCAAACGGCATCACCACAAACTCATAATGAACATAACGGGTCCTAAAAGTTGTCTTCTAAACATCCTCACCTCTGACCCGCATCTGATGATAACTGGAGCGTAGATCAATCTTGGAAAACCAAGATGTTCCCTGAAGCTGATCGAACAAGTCATGTATCCTCGGGAGTGGGTAATGGTTCTTCACCGTTACCTTGTTCAACTCCCGGTTATCTATACACATACGGTGCGACCCATCCTTCTTCTTTACAAACAGGATCGGGGCTCCCTATGGTGAACTGCTCGGTTTGATGAAAACCTTGTCTAGCAGCTCCTGCAGCTGCGTAGACAACTCCTGCATCTCTGGAGGAGCCAACTGATACGGCGCCTTGACTATCGGAGCCGCACCCGGAACTAGGTCAATCCGAAACTCAACCTTTCTCTCCGGAGGTATCCCAGGCAAATCATCCGGGAATACATCCGGGTAGTCTCGCACTACCGTTACATCGTCAACGGTCGCCTTGCCCTTCTCCCGGGCATCCAAAACATAGGCGACGTACCCCGCGCAACCCTGTTGGAAGTAGCGTCGAGCTCTCACTGTCGAGCAAAGAATCGGTTCGCGTTGTGGCCTCTCACCCTGAATCACTAACTCTCCCCACACTAGGGGTGCAGACCCTCACTAAATATAGCTCACAATCAATCACTTCCCCATTGGGGCTCAGCCAATCCATACCCACTATAACCTTATTCCCTCACAGGGGAATAGGAACCAAACCCACTAAAAACTGCTCATCAAATAGCTGCAGCGAACAAGCCCTATGTACTCTCGCGACCCTGACGGTCCTGTCATCAGCTATCTCAACCTTAAGTGGACAATCCAGCTCCCTCGGAGCACTACTAAACCTCTTGCTAAGCGCAAGTGAAACAAATGATCGGGTAGCCCCCGAATCAAACAACACTGTAGCTGATATGCCGTTCACTAAGAACGACCCTATATAAAAACATATAACCATAAGAAACAATCAACATTAATAAAAAGATGAAGGGAAGATACATACCCGTCACCACATCAGGAGTCGCTCGCGCCTCCTCTACTGTCATCCGAAAAGCTCTACTCTTCGCCACTGACGCCTCACTTCGGCCCTGACGGCCATCTGTAATCCTCAATGTTGCAGGGGCAGGTGCTGCCACCTTCCCTGCTGCTGCTGGCAAACTCGGACACTGAGACTTTTTATGTCCCCTCTGATTGCAATGGAAGCAAATCAGATCAGATACCAAGGTAACAGTGGGAGTAGTTGTACAATCTCTACTCATATGCCCGGTCCGGCCGCACTTGTAGCAACCGGGACTCCCTGCCTTGCACGCCCCATCATGTAATCTCCCACACTTGCCACACCGACCGTGGCTCTGCAGACCTCTAGATCTGTGATATGATACCTTGGGGTTTTTGCTCGAACTCCTAGTGCCAGATACCGCCTCTGGCTTCCTTTTCTTCTCCATTTCTAGATCAATCTCTCTCTCTCACGATCCCTAGCAATCATGTCATCCTGCGTTTTACAGCTGGACCGGCTCACAAACTGGCGGATTTCACTTTGCAACATCTCATGATAACGGGCCTTCTTCATTTCCTCATCAGATGCGTATTGAGGAACAAGAAGAGCCCTCTCCCTAAACTTGGTGGTAATCTCCGCCACTGTCTCTGTAGTCTGAGTAAGATCTTGAAACTCCCTGGCTAACTGTTGCACCTCAATAACCGCTGCAAACTCGGCTCTGAACCTGGTAGTAAAATCAGCCCAAGTCATCGCATCAAGAGCTGCGTCATCCCCAATGACATGTCTAATCTCCTCCCACCAATCTCGTGCCCTGTCCTTCAGAAGACAAGATGCTAGTCTGACCTTTTCCCCATCGGGACATCTGCTGGTGCGGAAAGCATTGGCAACATCCAATAACCACCTGGTACTCGATATGGGGTCCCGAGCCCCATGATAGTTAGGAGCTCCACAGGCTCTGAACTCCCTGAAAGTGAGCGTGTGCGACCCCATCATGGTCGCCACCTCAGCACGAAAGGTGCTCAACCTCTCATCCATCAGCTCCGAAATACCCTCCTTGATCAAACCAAAGATCACAGGATTCTACTCGAGTATGATGCGAGTAATCTCTGAATAGAGGAACTCCCTAGTTTGATCATCCAAATGCTCGGCTCCCGAGCCTAGTTCTGATCCCTCCCCGGCACCTGAATTGCCGATTATTGGTCTAGGGTGTAAAACCACCATTCTGAAACACATAACGACAACATCAGAAATACTGATATATCTCAAGGGATCACTATTACTACAAGTTTCCTAGTTTCTCCTTGGCCTTCCTTCATTCAAGTACAGATCCTCTGCTTTCAGTAGTATGGCCTAACTACCTTCCACATCTATCTGTACCTTCCCCAAGAACTGCCTCGACTCCACCAAGTCCCTTCTACTACTACTACTGATCTCATACTAATATCATCCTAGGCTAGCCCTAGGGTGATCACCAACCCACTCTCCGCCATCAGCTGCATAAGAAGTCCCCACTTTCTTCCCCAAACTAGCTCACGAGTACTATTACATGTCACTCAGACTAGATAATTCTTCAAATGTGGGATCCTACCCTATAACGGTTGGACTCAAAAAAGATTTGCGAAATAGAGCTAGACCTAACCTTCTGAAATTATTTAGTCCTTGCAATATGTAACATAACACATTCGTTTACTAGTTAGTGAAAGACAACTAGAACTCCTAAAAGCACAAAGCAAGCAACTTTCGGGCATTGAGTACATAATCAAGCATATACCACTCTGGCTATCATTCTGACTAATCTGCACTAGCATATAATGCTAAGCTCATACTATCAAGCATAACCTAACCAGGCTATCCTCTTGCTGTCTACTTAATACTAGCATGCAATTCTCATAAAGCTGAAACACATATAGCAGGCACATAAGGCATCCTCCTAGATCCTCAGTCCTATCCTAACATGTTGTTCTAATGAAACTGAAACTGATAATCATAACAAAAGCTTGTATGGGTAATTTGGGAGTACTTACTTGAGCTCGGTTGATCGCATGCACCACACCCCTTTTTAAGAAAACTATTTTCCTTTCTAATTTCTTTTCAAAATTTCTTTTCGAAAACGTTTCTCTTTTAAAAATCTTTCACCATTTCCTTAGTTTTAGTTCAGACGCACTCGGAAGTATGCCTGAATCCCTCAAACCAAGGCTCTGATACCAACTTGAAACGACCCAAAAAAAATTATTTTAATATTACTAAAAATCAAATCCTCGAATAGCATATATATATATATATATATATATATATATATATAATAAAATCATGGAATGAGTAACTCAAATGTCATAGTACTGTGTCAAAACAAAACTATATCAATCATAACAATATCTGAAATAAACGCCCAGGATAAACTGAAGTTGTGGTGTGTGCGATGCCATCAACACGAGCTCTTCCCTTTGCTAGTGGAAGTACCTGAAACCAACACTGAAACTGTAAGCACGAAGCTTAGTGAGCTCCCCCAAACTACCACATACCATACAATAACACACAAGCAACTATAGGGCCTTGCTCACTGCATCGGACCGAAGTCCGGAACTAACTAGGGCCTTGCCCTCTACATCAGACCAAAGTCCGGAACTAACTGGGACTGTGTCCCCTGCATCGGACCAAAGTCCGGAACTAACTGCATCGGAACGAAATCCGGAACTGACCGGGACCATGTCCCCTGCATCGAACCGAAGTACGGAAAATGATTGAGCATAAGATAGCATAAACATATCAACTAGCATAAGCACATATACTGCATACTACATCGAATTGAAGTCCGGAACACATAGCACAAAGACATGCTTGAATCACAAAGACATCATGCACACTGAACTACTGCATTGGACCGAATTCCGGATCTACTGCTAACTAGACGGGTCGGCATTGTGGCCGTAGACCGTTCCTACTGGAAGGAAACTCACCTCGTAACGCTGGTTGCCGATATGTTAAATCTGAAACTACCTGACCGCTGCTCCAAAAGTCCTGGGCTACAAATCCCATAAACACTAAATCAAATACTGATACTAATCTCAGGGTAGAATGACTATTTAACCCTGGGCAAGTCAAAGTCAACTTCCTGGTCAAAGTCAACTTCCTGTTGACCGGATTCGCCGAGTTGGGACGTCAACTCGCCAAGTCTCTATCATCCATTCTAGCCCTCTACCCGCTTCTACTCGTCAAGTTTGGCAAAGACTCGACAAGTTCTCCCTCGATGCTAACATCGGGTCTAACTTCAGCCGAGTTATATGAACAACTCGTCGAGTTCTCCTTCAACATAAGAACACGTACAGTCTGTGACTCACCGAGTTGTATGAACAACTCGTCGATTCTGATGAACAACTCGTCAACTTAAAGAACAAGTCGTCGAGTCCCAAGGATGCTATTACTATACAGTTGATTCTAATTGATTTCAGTTCTTCCAAAACATAGATCTGAGCTTCTAGGACTGGTTTTACATGTAAAGTTTCCAACATAGATCTGAGCTTCTAGAGCTTCTAGGAATTCTGATGCTTTGTAAATACTTAACAAGCCTAACATTGTAACTAAAACTTGAAAGCATTAATGATGCTTATTCGATGACAACAAAATTTCCATCAAACACTCTATACAAACACTTCAAATGGTCGACAAAAGAATGGAAACCCTAAAAATCATGGTTTAAGTCCATTATGGAATAGGATTTCCTTATTGGGCCTAATGGACCAATAAGCTTCCAATTTGACTATTTTGGGCTTAGGACCCTTATATGGACCCTAATTGAACCCACTTGCATGAAACTTAATATTTTGGGCCATGATGGGTCTAAAATGGATTAGTTTACCTACAATGGGCCTTATTGGGCCATACAAATTCAATTAGCTTTAATGGACTCAAATCAATTCCATTATGCAAAATTGGGCGAATGACTATTTACCCCTGGGCAAGTCAAAGTCAACTTCCTGGTCAAAATCAACTTCCTATTGACCGGCCTCGCCGAGTTGGGCCGTCAACTCTCCAAGTCCCTATCATCCATTATATTCCTCTACCCGCTTCTACTCGTCGAGTTTGGCAAAGACTCGACCAGTTCTCCCTCGATGCTAACATCGAGTCTAACTTCATCCGACTCGCCAAGCTGTATGAACAACTCGTCGAGTTCTCCTTCAACATAAGAACACATCCAGTCTGTGACTCGTCAAGTTGTATGAACAACTCGTCGAGTCTGAAGAACAACTCTTCGAGTCCCAAGCATGCTATTACTATACAGTCGATTCTAATCAATTTCAGTGCTTCAAAAACATAGATCTGAGCTTCTAGGACTGGTTTTACACGTAAAGTTTCCAACTTTACATGCATGCACAAGGGTATGAGGCTAAAATACCCAAACTCATCAAATACTAAGCACTTAGGGTTTGGAACAAGGCCAAGATTGCATAAAGATGGCTATAATGAGCTCATGGAGTTCAAGAGAGGCTAGATCTGAAGTATAACTCGATCATAAGGCTTCATTACAAAGGATTTGGGGTTCTTGAGCTTAATATCAACAATTTGGGGACAAAGTAGATCTATTAGATCAATAAGCAAGATGGATACTTTATTACCAGAAAAGATGACCACAAAGGAGTGTGTTATGGATCTACTTCCTCTTCCTTGAACTCTTCAACCTTCTCCTTCTTCTACTTGCTCCAAAATGCACCAAATGCTCCTTCACAAAGCAATAATCACTCACACGCTCTTTAAGAGGGCTAGGGTTTGGTAAGAAATGCTCTGAGGATGATGGAGGCGAAGTTGGGGCGCAATAAGATGTTTAAATAGGGTGCAACCCTTAAAAATTAGGGCTTCATCCAAACAGGCGGACTCTTCGAGTCCCTTCGTATGGACTCGTCGAGTAGCCAACTCCATTTGCGTGATCATCCCATCTCTACTCAACGATTCGGGCTACAGACTCGTCGAGTACCCCTTAAGAAATGAAAATACTTTATTTAATTTACATACTAGAAAATGGGGCGGTACACAAGAAGCCCTACGCTCCTAGCTACAAACCAAGCCTTAAAACCTTTCAAATAAAACCTGAGACTCATAAAGTATCGAATCGTCAGATAATGCTTATACCCTTGGCCTCCGAAGGCACAATCGAACACTTTCAAAAACCAGGTGTTACAACTCTCCTCCACTTAAATTAGATTCCGTCCCCGAAATCATTCTTTACCATCCCTCACGCCAAATAACTAAGGCCTCATGGTCACAGCCCCGAGCGTACCATCACCTTTCCAAGGCAATCGAAACCAACCCTCGTAGGGTTCTAGAACCCGAAGATAAACAAATTCTTTGCAACCTGATCACATCTTCTTAATCCAAATCCTAAAGTTCGAGATGATCTGTCTCCCTGACAGTCTGCCCATGACGAATCATCATCGAACTGATTTCTCAAGAAATTAGTCTAGATAGAATACTTCCTACTCGCAATACCTTGAGGCTTCCTAAAGAACAAAATCATCGATCAACTGCAACTACCGAATAACCAGCAATTCCACACACAGACCCCAAATCATTGAAGTCGCTCCTACTCCTCTTGCTGCCACATGGCTGCTTTGCTATAGAACACCCGGGGACCTCCCTGATCCCAACCTGCCTATCAACTGACCGGAACACCGCACACATACCCGATTGTTGAGCCAAAAACACACTCAGCAGTCCCCTGTGACCTTCGACGGATACCTCATCGAACCACAACTGCCCTATATCCTTCAACCCATTGATCCATCCGATTAAGATAAGATAACAACCTATTGCTACTGGATCCAACACAAATGATGAATACTACCAGAATAGTTGTAGACTAACATCATACCTGGCCTCCGTCGTCCCACTGTTTCCTGATTCCGAAATTTCATAGCTCTATTACGGATAGAACCACTCGAAACATATCACAATGGCTTAAACTACCATCAAACCAACCTGTTCACCACCCTAGAATTCTGCCCTCGATACCCTTAGCATATAGATTTCCTCACATCCCACTCACTGAAACAAAATCTGAATTGCTACTCCGCTCTTGTCCAGAGATCCTCAAATCGACATTTGCATAATGCACCATGACTCCCCGTCATCCTTTACTCGACCGATTAGCAAATACCCTTATCTGATTCCTGAGACTTCCAGTCTCGCACCCGGTCCAACCACCAGGTTCTTACAAGATCCAATATCAGGGCTACCCAGCCATAACCCTAACGAGACATGCACTATCCATCCACACGATCCTTTATCTCAAGACCTGACCCTCGACTCAACAGTCTCTACCAGATCCAACCTAGATTCCTATAACCACCCGGGCTCACCCCCGGATAACTGATCGGTAATCACCTCTGGTCCTGGTCCTCACTACACTGTGGCTCCCCCACAACCCTACAAACTAGCCTGTCCTAGTCCAAATCACTGGAAACAATCTGTGAATGCTACGACACCCCCGCAGTCTTACAACATTCTCTACTACAAGTGAATGTTACGTCTCCCTCGCAGTCTTACAACACTATACCCTAACTGACCATTAGTGAATGCTACGGCTCCCTTGTAGTCTTACATCACTTTTACCCTTGCTTATGACTTGGATACCTGGACGGTTCTCCCCCACTTAGATTCTACTAAGTCCACTCGGCACACGAGAATTGAAGGATTCCTAATCCTCATTACGTTCCAATGTTCACCTTCCGGACGACTGGTGCTTACCAAAACTAGACACCATGAATAACCCTGCTCAAACAGTACACTTCCTGAAATTCAACTAACACTTCTTGTATCCCAACTACATCAATGACTTCAAACGCTTAAAAGCGACATCACCCTCATATCTCGGAGTCCAATGAACGGATAGTCCAACCAAAACCTTAGCGACAACTCTTTCTTCCCCCGGCAATCCCGATGACTCCTCCAAAACATAAATACCAAGGCTACTAAAAACTAGTCATACCCCCTCATTCAAGCCCGTGAACCAACCCCGAGAATGGATGGAGCAGGTGCACTCACTGCTCCTCCCTGATCATCAGACAGTCGACCTCCTTGTCGTCCACATAACAAAAAGGTAATGGGCTTGCTCCCTATGGCCAATTCCTGAATACGTGGCAAAACCTACTATACCCATAGCAACCCAGATCACTTAACAGATTCTGACAATGACTCAGAGCAATAACGGTACACGCAGAATCTGCTCCGCAAGATACATCCGCCTGAAGATCCCTCAAAGATTCCTCAACATGCTGAAAGGCATCTGTCAACCCTTGCTATCCCAGACAATAGCAGAAATCCAAACCGAGATCCAACTCATCATAATTCCCAAAGGGATACAAATACCCGGTATCCACCCTAAATGGCCGAAGATAGCAGATCCACGAACATTTGAAGGGTTCCTGACCACCTCCTCCTGTGGTACCTCGACCACCCTGAGAACATAATGTAACACCTCATTCCTATCACAATGACAGTCCAACCCTTGGAACGAAACTTCATCGCGCACTTTCTGCAAGCGTCGCACTGGATCCGACCCTACTGGCCTCTCAAAAGTTGATCCAAACTCTTGGGTCTCCGCTTGAGACCCTCCAATAAATTCACCTGACCTGAACCTCTCTCATGAGGTACTCCTAATCAATCTTCTATCCTCGACTCTGAGATCCATCTCATTCAGGGTCTCGCACCCTAATCCACTTACTAACTCAATCGTCACACCTATACTGCAATAAATGGAGCAATCTCTGCTCTAAACCAGGCTACAAACTATCCCTGATACATGGTCTCCAAACCCTAATATGGAATAGATCGCACAATCAACCTTTTCCGCCTGATACAAGAGATCTGAAGCGAACTTGAAATCCTGGCAGTCCCTTCACTAACTGGCTCACCACCGGAGTTGGGACCAAACCCTGTCCCATCCCTGCGTGCTCATCCTTATTCTACAAAGCAGTAATTCCCACGATCAAGGCATAACCAAGAATTCTCATTATCATAAGCTTCTTAGATTCTCCATGACTTTCACTGATTCGAGTATGGATCCTGTGCTTTTAATAGTATAGGCCCAATACTACCTTCCACACCTATCCATACTTTCCTCAACAATCCTCCTGAATCCTCTAAGTCACTTACACCACCAATATACTAAATATTTGCTAAACAGCACAACGATCTCTACCGTAACACCTCCTAGGCTCCCCCTAGGTTCCCAACTCCACCGAATCACCCCACTAAGCTCACTGGAGCATATCCTAGGCTTTCCTAGGTTCCCGCATTCACCCAGTCCTCAATTGCTGAAAGATTCCCAGTAATGTAACCTAGCTACCTTATGAATATAGCCACATGCAACAGAGAGCAGATAATCCTTCGAGTAATAGACTCATCCTTATAACGGTTAGACTCCAACGAGAGCTGGGCAATACGGTCATGTCTATCACTCTGAGATTATCCAGTCTGTGCCACGTGTGACTTAGCATATTCACTTAATATATATCTCACATTACTAAGAGTCCCATAAAGCACAAAGCAAGCAGCATTCAGACAATGGAAAATCTAACCAGCATATACTAGACAAATCAATCTATCCACACATACATCCCGCAAGTAGGTAACACATGTCGCTAACCGCATCCTAGGCTTACCCTAGGGTGCAAACTATCATAGAACATTCGGCCAATATACCACAACCCCTGCTGACCACATCCACCCTCGATGCCGGCTGCCTTATGCATGCAAATTATACATAGAACAGGATCTAATAGACTGTCGAATAATAGACTTTACCCTAAGACCACAAGAAATAAGGTTAAATAAGTTATTATAATTCTATAAGATCCTAACCGTATACAATTTTCAAAACATAAACATTGCAGTTACAAATACCAATTATCATTCTCATTCCAGTATGACATCCAATATCCTCATGTCTACAACCACCACATATCAGGCCAACATATTGCTAACTGCTCAGCACTAGCATGCAAATCTATCAGTTCATACAACATATAAAGGCATCTCCCCTAGCCCTAACTAGCATGCGATTCACAGGTTCATAATCGAATCATAACAAATAACAAATGTGGGTATTCTGGGGAAACTTACTCGAGCTCGGCTGATTGCATTCACCACACCCTTTCTTGTCTTAGAAATTCTTTACTTAAAACATTTTTCTTTTAAAAGCTTTACAGATCCTCAGTCTGAGTCCAGACCCACCCGAAAGTATGTCCGAATCCCTCAAACCAAGGCTCTGATACCAACTTGTAACGACCCAAAAATCAAAGGTAAAAATTTCATTTTTAATATAGCTACAACATTGATACCATTTACTCTAACAATTCAAATCATCATTAAGTAAAACATTTGTCAGAGTTCATCCCAAAATCATTCATTATGGAAATCATAAGTGTGTGCACTGCGACTTATCCGATCCCTTCCTTTCCAAAACGATGATACCTGAAACCATAAACAAAACCTGTAAGCATGAAGCTTAATGAGTCCCCCATAGCATACCCACACACAATCCACATAACACATATCATATCAGCTATAAAATCCATATCTACCGCATACCACATATCAATTAGCTATAAAAGCTACCTCTACCACATAATACAGAACAATTAGCTACAAAGGCTACCTCTACCACATATAACATATCAATTAGCTATCGAGCTATCTCTACCGTTAGCCACAAAGGCTATCTCTACCCTTAGCCCCAAAGGCTAGCTCTACCGTTAGCCCTAAAGGCCATCTCTACCATTAGCCCCAAAGGCTATCTCTACCATCAGCCACAAGGCTATCTCTACCATCAGCCATAAGGCTATCTCTACCATCAGCCATAAGGCTATTTCTACCATTCGCCACAAAGGCTATCTCTACCGCATATCATGCATACATACATATCACACACCTCTACATAGCAAGTATACCAACTATCAAAAAATGGGTCGGCCTTGGTGCCTTAGACCCATTGGTATGGTGAGAAAACTCACCTCGCACTATTGAAGCTTCTTGCACGAATTCCATTGTTGCTGCCTCACCAGCTTCCCGAGTTGCCTCTACCAAACAATATACCTAATTAGCAATTGGGTCCCAAACCATAATCCTTAATCCATGCATCTGGTAAAATGACCATTCTACCCTTAGCCTAGTATGATCCAAACTTAGGCCCAATTCCAAAACAAAAGCCAAATACAAGGTAGGCTTTCCAAGCCCACTAATGGCCCAATATGCCAAATTGGGCCCAAATCCTCTAATGGGCTTTACCCTAAGCCCGAGCATCTCCTTGGCACACATTCTCTGACTTCTGATGGCCCACTAAGGCCCAAAGAACCAAAATCCCTTGCATGGCCCAAACCGAGGCCCAAAACAACCCAAACCCATATATGATAAGAACGTTGGGCGTACTCCTATGTACGCTAAGCGTACAAGCCAAATGGTGAGTACGCTGAGCGTTCCTGCATGTATGCTCAGTGTTAACCCCCTGTTAAGTCACTTTCTCATTAAGTGCTTAATACACTACACCAGAAGCTACAATTACAGATCCAAGTCCGTATTGACACCTTAAACCATAAAGTTGCTTACTTGATGGCTTCGCATGACCCACATAAGCTCAAACTCCAAAATGACAATCTACTTCCATGGAAATGGTCTTAACTCATGCATGAACCCATTAGGACATCAAAGGTGGCAACTTTCTGCCTTAGGGACTCATTTAGAATTGAGAGTAGCAACTCCAAGTCCTTGAAATCGGATTGAACCACAAAGCTTCAACCTTTGGACCAAAATGGTCCCAAAACTCAATCTAAGAGATCTAAGGAGATAATCATCATGATCAAAGCTTTATACCTTCATCAAGCTGAGAATGAGTTCCAAATGCTAGATCCACAAGCTCCTCCTTGATCCCCAATCTTTGCAACAAGTTCCATCTTCTTGAAATGCACCAAAAACCACCCAAAATGCACCTACCAAGCTCACAACACTCTTGGATGAAGTTACCACTCGATTTTAGGGTTTAAGACTCTGAGAATGAAAGGGAGGCGCACGCCCTTCGTACTTAAGGTGCTTAAATAGTGAGCCAACCCTAAAAATTAGGGTTTTGGAGATCCTGGACGTACGTTAGGCATACGTCTTCAGCACCCGCGATGCATTAATCAACACTACGTTGGGCGTACCCCTGATTACGTTGGGTGTACTCACCTAGCTGCCACCTTGCATGCATGGGCTGAAATGCAAGCTTTTCCATTCAGGGACCAATTCTGCCAACAGCTTCAAATTACTATAACTTCTTCGTTCGAAGTCTGTTTCCAACGAACTTTATATCCACAAAAAGATTGCAAGAAGCCCTATACTCCTAGCTACACCCCAAACCTTAAAACCTTTCGAATAAAACCCAAGACTCATAAAATATTGAATCGTCAGATTATGCTTATACCCTTGGCCTCCGAAGGCACAATCGAACACTTTCAAAAACCGGGTGTTACATATGACTTATATGTTTATGCACTAAGATGCTATGTGGTAGAGTAGGGGTGAAATAGTCCCCGATACCAGTCGAAAGGACCGAATGGGTTGGCCAGCACCCTGATATGCTAGGCAAGGTTACCGGCCGACAGGACTGATGAGGTATGCCAACACCCTGATATGCTAGGCAAGGTTACCGGTTGACAGGACCGAAGGGGTAGACCAGCACCCTGATATGCTAGGCAAGGTACTGGTTGACAGGACCGAAGGGGTAGGCCAGCACCCTGATATGCTAGGCAAGGTACCGGTCAACAGGACCAAAGGGATAGGCCAGCACCCTGATATGCTAGGCAAGGTACCGATTGACAGGACCGAAAGGGTAGCTAGTACCCATATATGTTAGACAATATATGTTATGTATGGTATGTGGTATGATGGGGGAAATCACTATGCTTCGTGCTTATAGTTTTCAGTTTTGTTTTTAGGTACCTCTTCATCGAAGGGGAAGTAGCCGGCACGGTAGCAACGCATCACACACACATGATTTCCGCATTATGAGATTCTTGCGATTGTACTCTGACATTATTACTATTTTATGTTATGGTTTTGAGACATGTGACTATAGTTTTATGAAATGAAGTGACTTGATGAGGTTTTCTTATAATTGTTTTTATAAATCGTTATATCAAAATGAAATTTTTGGTCTCGAAAATTGGGATGTTACAAGTTGGTATCAGAGCCTTGGTTTGAGGGACTCAGACACACTTTCGGGAGTGTCTGAACTCAAATCAAGGGTTTGAAAGATTTTCACTAGAAAATAGTTTTTCCAAAAGTTAAAGTAAAGAGTTTTGAGAAAGAACAAGGTGTGTGATGCGTGCAACCGACCAAGCTCAAGTAAGTTTTCCCCAAGATACCCACACATTTATGTTATGTTATGATATGATTATGAGATTTGCATGCTAGAATAGGGCAAAGGCTAGGAAGGATGTCTTTTATGCCTACTATATGTCTATGAGAATTGCATGCTAGAATAGGGCTAAGGATCTAGGAAGATGCCTGATATGCCTGTTTTATGTGCTTATTGAGTTGCATGATACTACTGTATGTGTATGAGAATTGCATGCTAGAATAGGGCTAATGATCTAGGAAGATGCCTGATATGCCTGTTTTATGTGCTTATTGAGCTGCATGATAGTACTGATTAGTCGGTGATATGATAGCCTGGATAGGATATGCTTGGTTTGGGTTACTCAATGCCCTGATGCTGCTGGCTTTGTACTATTAGGAGTTCCAATTATCTTTACTTAACTAGTAAACGAATACGTTGATTTACATATTACGAGGAATAAATAATTTCAGAGGGTTAGGTTTAGCCCTATTTCACAGCTCTCGTTTGAGTCTATCCGTCGTAGGGAGAGACCTCTCATTCAAAGAATTATTTGGTCTTAGTAATATGTAATGGTATTCGCGAGCTAGTTAAGCAGAGATGACATGGACTTCTTATGCAGCTGATGGCGGACTAGGATGTGAATAGCACAGAGTGCAACAGTAGTAGAAGGGACTTGGTGAAGTCGAAGCAATCCTTGAGGAAAGTACGAATAGATATGGAAGATAGTATGGGCCCGTACTACTAAAACCAAGGGATCTGTACTCAAGTCAAGGAGGGCCGAGATAGAACCAGGGAAGTTATAGATTGTGTGAGACCTCTCGAGGTATGTATGACCCTGACAATTATATGTTTTGTTTCAGAATGGTAGTGACACATCACGGAGTAGGAGGTTCAAGGTCGGATTCTGGATTAGGTTCAAGTTCGGGAGTAGGTTCCGAGCCAGTTGATGATGGGCTACGCGAATTCATTGCATCAGAGATTACGAGAGGCATCCTTGAGGCGACTGCAGTGATGTTCGGTTCGATCAAGGAAGGGATCATTGAGGTGATGGAGGAGCATCTCAGGGCGTTCAGGAGCGACATGGCATCTGGCCAGGAAGGGACACACACACTTTCCTTTAAGGGCTTCAGGGGATGTGGTGTGCCAGACTTCCACGGGGTGAAGGACCTCATTGTTTCTAGGAGATGGATTGCAGACATCGAGTCTACACAGTTGACGTGCTTCTTCCCGGAGAGGTCGAAGATCCGGCATGTTGCAGGTTATTTGAGAAACAGAGCTAGAGATTGGTAGTAGTCAGTTGGTGACTCACTGGGAGCCCCAACCATTGAGGTTATGACTTGGTCGGATTTTGTGGCCAGGTTTAGGGCTGAGTTTGCACCGGCTGTGGAGCTTCAGCAACTGGCAAGGTAGTTTCTTGACATGAAACAGACTACTGAGTCGGTGGCGGAGATTACCACCATGTTCAGGAAGAGGGCCTTACTGGTGCCACGGTATGCAGGGGATAAGGAGATGAGGAAGACTTGGTACCACGACATGTTGAGGGATGACATTCAGAAACATGTCAGCTACTCGGCATGCCCGACATTGGATGACATGATCGTGAGGGCGAGGGAGAGGGAGATTGATATAGAAAACCTCAAGATGAGGAAGGTAGGAACTGGGCAGGTTATTGGTGTTTTGGGGAAGAAACCCAAGGGATCCGACACTAGGTCGAAGGGCCAACAGGGCTGGGGCCGTTGTGGGTAGTGTGACAAGACCCATGAGGGAGTTTATAGATTGGGATCATCGGGCTGCTACAAGTGTGACAAGACCTGGCACTTTAGCAATGATTCTAATGGCCCTACCCCAACATTCTAGACGTCAGACTTGATTTGCTTCCATTGCAATTAGAAGGGCCATAAAAAGGAAGACTGCCCGAGACTAGTACTAGCAGTGCCAGTGGCAGCGCCAACTCCCTCGAACCTGCGGATCATAGATGGCCGACAGGGCAAGTCAGATTCTCCAGTAGTGAAGAGCCGAGCCTTCTAGCTAGCCACCGAGGAGGCGCGTGTCGCACGACGTGGTGACGGGTATGAATTCTTCACCCTAACTTTTATGAAATGTCATTTATGATATTTATGCGTATGTTTTATGTGTTGTTTAGGATCGCTCCATGTGAACGTTATCCAAGTTCAAGTGTTATTCGATTTAGGGGTTGCCCGATAATTTGTCTATCTTTCACTTAGCAAGAGGTTTCCTGAGTCTTTGATCATGTTGGATTGCCCTCTAGAGGTCGAGATTGCTGATAACCGATCAGTACGAGCATCAATGATTTTCAGAGATTGTGTTTTGAGGCTGTATGAGGAGTGCTACCTAGTAGATTTGGTTCCCATTCTGATGCGTGGAAACAAGGTTATCATAGGCATGGATTGGTTGAGCCCTAATGGGGTGGTGATCGACTGTACATAGCAGTCGGTACGTGTCAGGACCCCAAATGGGGGAGAGCTGGTGATTCAGGCTGAGAGGCCACATCGTGGACCAGCTTTATGCTCGGTAGTGAGGGCTAGGTGCTACCTTCAGTAAGGTTGCATAGGGTATGTCGTGTACGTTATGGATACTCGAGAGGCGGTAAGGAGACTGTGAGTGATGTGCCAGTTGTGCGAGAGCACCCAAAAGTATTTCCATAGGAGTTTCCTAGAATACCTCCGGAGAGACACGTAGAGTTTAGGATCGACCTGGTCCCTGGTGCGGCTCCAATAGCCAAGGCACCATATCGGTTGGCTCCTCTTGAGATCCAGGAGTTGTCTACATAGTTGCATGATCTCTTAGACAAGGGATTCATTAGACCAAGCAGTTCACCCTGGGGAGCCCCGATTATGTTTTTAAAGAAGAAGGAAGGGTCACATCTGATGTGTATAGATTACCCGGAGCTAAACAAGGTGACGGTGAAGAACTGTTACCCCCTCCCAAGGATTGATGATCTCTTTGACTAGCGACAAGGGACGTCTTAGTTATCCAAGATAGATTTACTGTAACGACGTGATTTTTCAAAACATTTTTTCATTTTTAAAACATAACATATCTCATAAAGAAATCCCAAAACTCAAATATATCAAATCATATCTCAGAAAAAAAAAAAAAAAAAAAAAAAAAACATATCTCAGGATCTCAAAATACATAATACATAATGCTCTATCAGTGTGTATAGATCATGTCGGCACCTTCCCGTGATCCTCGTTGGTACTTGAAACACATAACACATAACACACTAAGCATAAATGCTTAGTGAGTTCCCCAAAATACCACATACAACACATAAGCCACTCGAGGCTATAACTCGGTATGACCCTCCGGTCAATGTGTCTCAGTGGGACCCTCCAGTCCCGTAGCTCGTTGGACCCTCTGGTCCGGTCTAGCTCGTTGGACCCTCCGGTCCGGTCTAAATCGTTAGACCCTTCGGTCCAGTCTGATCGAGGACCCTCTAAACTCATGAGTCGTTGGACCCTCTGGTCCGGTCTATATAACACATAGCATACATATAACACATTGCACATAAATCTCAAACATAAACAAACACATAAGACCCTCCGGTCTGCACATAGATACCACTCTTGGTAATGTATAGTGAGAAGACTCACCTTGAAAGATGTCTGGAAAACTCTCGTGCTCGAATCCCCGATCTAGCCTCCGCCAATCAAAGTGATAACATCTCTAATCAATACCCACTTTATGTTCTCATCTCTAAAGAGTGGGTAGAAGGACATTCTACCCCTCCATGGCCTCTCTTGAATCAGTTGACCAAAACCCTAAGGTCAATGGAAGTCAACTCCAGCCAACGGTCCAACTTTGACCAGACTCGTCGAGTGCACTCAAGTGATTCGGCGAATCTATGTGTGTCCTCTGAATCCTCCTAAGGCCTTACTCGACTCGTCAAGTTAACCTTTCACTCAACGGGTTACCACTGATCATGAATTGCGGGACAACCCGATCCGACTCGTCGAGTCCTCTTGTGGACTCGGCGAGTTCCCTCCATGGCAACACTCATTTGACCTTCTAAGGTCAGATCTGATTCTCTAACCTATATATCTGACCTTCTAACACCCAAAAGTTATGTAAAGGTTCAATCTTTATGTCCATGCACCGCACATCAAGCTCTATTTGACCAAATAGCTCTTAAAATGACAACCTAGATTCAAAACTCCAGTATGACTGCATAAAGTTGGATGATTGGGACTCTCTGGACCTAGAAGGGTCCAGATCTATATCAAAAACTTGCAAGAGGGGTTTGAGGCATCCAAAACCCCAAAAATGAAATGATTCAAGCCCTAACCCCAATAATGGAATCTACACAATAGGGAAGACAAGGGTTCGATTTGGTACCTCAGAATGAAGCTCTTTGCTTGAATAAATTAGAACCACAACCTCCTCTGGTCCTTGTTGCTGGAGCTCTTCTCCTCTCTTGAAAAATCACACTAAAAAGCTCAAGATGGCTCTTTCTCTCACTGTACACACTCAAACTCGTTAGGGTTCTCTCTTCTGGGAAGGTAGCTGCAAATGAAGGCCATGAGTGCCTTTAAATAGGGCTCATGACCAAGGATTTAGGGTTTCTGCCAACAGCGCGGACTCGTCGAGTCGACTCACCGAATCGTCGAGTCCATTCATTAATCCAATTCATCAGTCGCGATCCTACTCGACGAGTTTAGGCGTCAACTCGTCGAGTCCCTCTTCTTAACTCGAAAGTAATACTTAAATTATGATACCTAGAAATTTGGATGTTACATTTACATTCAGGCTACCATCAGATGAGGATGTACAGAAGACTGCTTTTCGGACTCACTATGGCCACTATGAGTTCGTGGTGATGCCCTTCAGGCTCACCAATGCTCCTGCCGCATTCATGGACCTCATGAACCGCGTATGTAGACCGATGTTGGAACTGTCTGTGATAGTTTTCATTGATGACATCTTGGTTTATTCCAAGACGCAGGAGCAACACGAGGAGCACTTGTGAGAGGTGTTGGATACCTTGAGGAGGGAGAGCTTCTAGCCAAATTCTGCAAGTGTGAGTTCTAGTTGCGCGAGGTGTAATTTCTAGGTCACCTTGTCAACTAGAATGGGATTTTGGTCTACCCGGCCAAAGTAGAAGCCGTGATGAGATGGGAGGTTCCTAAGTCTGCATCCGAGACTCGAAGTTTCCTTGGATTGGCAGGATATTACCAAAGATTCATTCAGGACTTCTCCAAGATACTTGTACCCTTGACCCGGTTAACGAAGAACGTAGCGGTCTTTCGCTGGGGACCTGAGCAGCAGCCAGCGTTTGAGATATTGAGACATAGGTTGTGCGATGCACCGATCCTAGCCCTGCTAGAGGGCGTGGAGGATTTTGGGTGCGATATTGATGCAAAGAGGGCATGTTATCGCATCCGCCTCGAGGCAGCTGAAGCCTTACGAGGCGAACTACCCGACGCACGATCTAGAGTTGGGGCGGTTGTTTTTGCCCTCAAGATTTGGCGACATTACCTCTATGGGGTCCGATGTTCCATTTACACGGACCACAAGAGTTTGAGGTACCTCATGGATAAGTCAAATCTGAACATGAGGCAGCATCTGTGGCTAGATGTGGTGAAGGATTATAATTGTAAGATCCTCTACCACTCGGGGAAGGCCAACGTTGTGGCTGATGAGCTTAGTCGCAAGGCAACTCTGATCAGAGACATTTGCTTGAGGATGACAGTAGTGACTCCACTATTGGAGTGGATATGAGAGGCACAGGTTGATGGCATGAAGGAGGAGCGTCGAAAGTGTGAGCAGATCGTAGGTCAGGTGGCCTCGTTTGACGATGATAGTCGGGGGCTGTTGACCTTGTACATGAGGGTTTGGGTTCCGTATTTGGGAGGAGTACGACAGGTTTGATGGATGAGGCGTACAAATCTAGGTTTTCTATCCATCCCTGGGCGACAAAGATGTACAAAGATCTTCGTACTGATTATTGGTGGCCCTACATGAAGCGGGGTATAGTCTGGTACGTTGAGAGATGCCTGACCTACAGGAAGGTCAAGGCCGAGCACCAGTGTCCTCACGGAAAGGCGTATCCGTTGGACATCCTTATGTGGAAATGGGAAGATATTACTATGGATTTCATCACAAAGCTTCCAAGGACTGCACGAGGAATAGATTTGATTTTGGTCATCGTGGATCGGTTGACCAAGAGTGCCCATTTCATCCCGATCCAGAAAAGTATTTCGTCCGAGAAGTTGGTCGACATTTACATCAGGGAGGTAGTATCTCGTCATGGAGTGCCAGTTTTCTTGATTTCCGACCAAGACGTGCGGTTCACTTCCAGATTCTGGAAGCAGTTTCATGACGAGTTGGGTACTCGTCTGCACTTTAGCACTGCTTTTCACCCGCAGACGGATGGTCATAGCGAGCGGACAATCCAGACTTTGGAGGATATGTTGCGGGCATGCGTTTTAGATTTTTGTGGTAGCTGGGATACCTACCTACCTTGGCAGAGTTTTCCTAGAATAATAGCTACCATACGAGTATTGACCATCCTCCCTTCGAGGTGTTATACAGGAGGAAGTACAGAACCCCGATATATTGGGGTGAGGTTGGACAGAGGGTCATGTGGAGTACCAAAGTGGTACTGAGGACAACGGATAGGATTCAGCAGGTCCGAAGCAGGCTTCAGACTGCTCAAACTCAGTAGAAAAGTTATGCCGATAAGCACCGTTCAGACCTAGAGTCTAGGTTAGGGATATGGTTCTCCTAAAGGTGTCACCTTGGAAAGGTGTCATCCGGTTCAGGAAGCGGGGCAAGTTGGGTCCCAGGTACATCGGTCCTTTCAGGGTTGCAGCCCAAATGGGCAAGGTGGCGTATAGGTTTGATCTGCCAGTTGAGCTTAGCCAGATCCATAACACCATTTACGTCTCCCAACTGCGGAAATGCCTGATAGATGACTCTGTAGTGGTGCCTCTAGAGGATATTCAAGTGGATGACAGCCTGAACTACATCGAGCGACCAGTAGCTATCCTCGATAGGAAGTCTAAGGGTCTGAGGAACAAGAGGGTTGAGTTGTTGAAGGTGCAATGGCAACAGCGCAAGGGCTCAGAATGGACTTGGGAACCGGAGGATGAGATGAGGGAGCACTACCCCGAGCTTTTTTCGGATACAGCAGCAGACTTCGAGGACGAAGTCTAAAAAAAGCAAGGGAGATTTGTAACGCCCGGTTCCTGGTACGTATTTAAATAAAAATTATTCATATTTGTTAAGGGACTATACGAGTTGGAGGCCCCAAACACGTCGAGTAGGAATTGGATATGTTGGACACGGGACTTGAAGCCTACTCGACGAGTCGAGGAGCCTCGACTCGACGAGTAGGTCTGCCAGAGTGAAACCCTAATTTTCAGGGTTTGCACCTTATTTAAACACCTTATATGAGAAGAGTAGAAAGATGATTCCTTCGGGAATGTAGATAGATTATCCTAGGGGAATAAAATTGTATGTTGTTAGAGAAGGTTGAGAAACGGGTTGCATGAGTGGAACAAAGTATGAGAGTTCTTCTAAAGAATCTTAATAAATAATCCACAAGGGATTAAGTGTAGAGCATCTGTTAGGGATCATTACAATCCACAAAGGATGCATGAAAAGAGATGTTTCCAAAGGATCCACGAGGGATCAAAGTGTTGGGACTAAGCCAGGTGATCGTGCTCCGGTAAGATAGAGTTATCTTGTTCCCCCAAATGATAAATATAGTATGTTATATGACTAGACCGATTGGGTCTAGATAAGAAGAGAATGCCAATGCATGAGAAGATGAGAATAAAGGGGTGGAAAAAAAAGAGTATAAGAGTACGAGAAAGGTAAAGAGTAAAGAAATGAGGTTAATAAGAGTATGAACAAATGTAACGGCAAAGTATGAAATGGTTATCAGATGAGATGAAGACAGAGTAAGAATATGAGATGACGCACAGATAGAGTGTGAGAAAGTATGAAATAAGAAGAACAAGGAAAAAATAGAGTAGATGAGACGAGAAGATATGAGATACATATGAGAAGAGATGAGAATAGAATAGATGGAATAAAAAGATGAGATTAGAGTTAAGGAGTATGAGAAGGAAAGAGGAGAATAGTATATTATGAATAGAGAATCAGAAGAGAAGTTGAGCATGATATAACTCACCAGACTCGTGGTTTGATGTTGTAGATTTTTAATTTTTGTTGGTCCAAGTAGTAGCCATTATACAAGAGGAGATAGAAGCACCAAGGATTTGGACTACAAGTAGATTTTATTTTAGGTATTTCATTGTTGCTTTAAATTGTGGTTATAATTTATCATAAACCCGATAACATCATATGATGTAAAAAAAATTGTATAAAAGAAATTTGCAAATTTTGTAGAAAACTCTCATAAATCCCTAATATATTATATAGAAAACTTCGAGTAGTTACAATCAAGATGGGGGATGAATGCAAGTTCCTTCATTTTAGCAACTATTGTCCGGATTGTATCAACATTATGAACCATAAAATCACCTTTACCCAAATGTATATGAGGCTCTTCCATGTTTACGTTCTTCCTTGCCCTATTAATAGCATCGTCAAGTCACACACACACGCCTTGTTATTATGGATAAAAATGTAGGTATATCGCTACTATTGAAAAAACCAAAATATATTTTAGAAAATTTAGGTTAATTAATATCGTTATTATTAGTAAATAAATAGAGATGTGTCATTATTTTTGAATAATGGATGGAAAAATGTTACTATTTTGATTTAATTAGTTCTTGATCAAATCAATTTATGTTGGATAGTAAGAAAAAGAAATGAACTAAAAGATTGCACTGTTTTTTTATACTACATTAAAAGAAACAACTAATTAAACACGATTAAAATTTATGTATATTTATTTGTACTATGACCCACAGACCATTCACCGTATAAGTATATAACTAAAAACGAAAACCCAGTCATGTAAAATTCAATGATTTAATTTTAATAATCATTAATTTCTAGTTTCATAATTTATTTGAAACAAAACGTAGATTTTGTTTGGGCCTCTAATCAAGGCTAAGGGACTTTTAGTAGCAGAAACCGAAACATCAAGGGGCTAAATGTACATCTACATTAAGTTTAACTCCGAATAAAATGGTTACATTTATGGTTTTCATGCGTCGTATTATTATGGGGTTAGTTTCTCCATTCTGCTCTCTGTTCAATTCCTCCGATTAAAAATTTTACGTTCGCCGGTGAAAACGGTCATCATCGGAACACCTTAAACACATTCTGAATTGAAGATACAGTAAGCACAATCTGTGAAATTTTTTCTTTCATAATTCAAAATTTTGCAATATGTTACGATGATCGTGATTTTATTTATAATATAGGAAAATATGGTAGATCCGGCCGTCGAAGACAAGATAGTGGCGGCGACGGACAATAGATTTGAAGAATTGCCGGTGGAACAAAAGCGCAAGCTTAATATGGATGAGGAGGAGACACAATCTGGTTCCGGAAGGCGCCACCTCTTTGGTCGCCGGAAACCTTTGCACGCTGCTCTCGGTTCTGGGAAAAGTAAATCTCCTCAATCTGAATTTAGTTTTAGATCAAATCATATATTTAATCTGTTGTCGATGACAATGGAATTTCTTTTACATATGACATACCTATTTCTTGATAAAAATCATGAAAATATGTAATGGATTCAATTCAGAATTTCAGATATCTTGATCGGCTTAAGTCTCTATTTTCAGCTGCTGATATTTTACTCTGGCGACAAAAGCAAATGTCTGGTGCCATTTTGGTCTCTGCAACTGTCATATGGCTTCTCTTTGAGCGGATAGGCTACCATCTTGTTCCATTTTTGTGTCACTTTCTAATACTTGCTCTTGCGATATTGTTCTTGTGGTCTAATCTTTCTTCCTTCGTTAACAAGTGAGTAGCAATTTTAAAATCAAGTATAAAAAGGGTCTTTTGTTTAAGTTAATCTTGTACATGAATATATGAACATTTTTTCTTTTAATAGGTCTCCTCCAAACTTCCCTGACATTAGATTGTCACAAGAACTGTGTGATTGTGTTACTCTCTTGCTGAAAGATCAGATCAATCAGGGGTGCTTATACTTGAGGCAAATGACCACAGGGAAGGATCTAAAGAGATTAATGAGTGTATGTATCTATCTACCCTCTTTTTAAGTTCCTTATGATTAAAATGGATGAATTTTATGCTACTTTTAACTACAAAATTATCAACTTGCGGGCATGCAGGTCATTTTAACCTTATGGATTGTCTCTGTCATTGGTGGCTGGTTTGAGTTTTTGACCCTTGTATACATACGTGAGTTAATTGCTTTCACATCCTTAAGGTTGCTTTTTGTTACATAGGACTTTAATGTAATAGGTTGGACAGGATTGGATGGGATTAGATAGGCTTTCTAAGTATGTTTTTGTTGATAAGAATGTCAAACATATTATAAAATACATGTCATGTGATGTTATGTCATGTACTATAAATGTATTATATAGCAAACGTTTCTAATACTAAATACTGACTACGGTGAGTTGTCAGTGTTTGTGCTGTTTTTGACAGCACCTTTATTGTACGAGAGGAACGAAGATCTTGTTGATGCTTATGGTGAAAAGGCAGGAGAGGAAATCATGGCAGCTCTTCAAAAACTCCCGCTGCCTTTTTTCAAGAACACCAAACAAAACTGATTCAAAAGTCGTGATTATCGACTGGTTTCGTTTTTTTTAATCTATTTTTAAGAAATATTTCTTTAATTAGGAGTTGACGTACTCATTTCATCCACGTGTCTTTTGGCTCTACTTTTTGCTATCTGTATTTATTAGATTCAAGCCTCTGATGATATTCCACACCAACTAACTAGAATTGTATGGTTTGGCAATGTATTTGTAGAACGTATGTTTTCGTATGGTAGTTGGTATGGTTTACCTTTTTTTAATTATTTAGTTTTTTTATCTTCTTATTAAATGTTTCTATGTTTAAAATTTTTGTTATATCATTTATGTAATTGATATATTTGCAATCATATTAATTGTATCATTAGTTTTCAATTTCAGTCTCAATATTTGTGTTCAACTCTATAAACTAGAAAAATTGGAATAACTTTTGTAACACCCAAACAACAAAAACACATCCAAAGCTTTCAATTTCAGAAAAAAAAAATACATATAAACATTCACAAAATTGGATGCATCCTCAGATCATACATACTAAACATGAACGAGGAGCATGAACACGATTCTCTAATACAAAAATGTTTAGCAACTTCTAATCTTCTAAATCTCTTAACTAGGCTACTCAACTGCTCTTTTTCCCTTGTTACTACGTCATGTTCCTCACACTCTTCGATATAGTAAACATAAATATATAGCTTAATGAGTAACCATGATAATAAATTATTATATAGCTACATTCTACAATAACACATGAAGGTATAAGGACTAAGGACATTTTTAAGATGTAATATGGGATGCAATGCTATGCAATGAAATGTGACCCATGTAATAGTCGGTATATTTTCCATGAAAAGATGTCAATAACTACACGAATATATACCGAGCATACAATACATGGGTCAAGGCCATAACACAATATAAGCCTAAATATATGTTCATTAATATGTCCTTGCAGTTTGAACAGGAGACTGACAAACGATCAAGCTTGTACAACACCTATAAATAAAGGAGATGGTTAACCCTTTCGTGAAAATGGTGACGTCCTAATAATGATATGGGACGTGGAGAATACGAACTTGACCGACTGCAAATTTGTCCATGACAATGTGAATATCAAACTCAATGTGTTTCATCTATTGTCCGTTAGTGTTGAACCAGGTTAGCCGAAATATAGATGACACTGACATTGTTACGGTAGACAATAGTGGTAGTACGGATCATGGCTTGGAGTTCTCGAAAGAGATTGTGAAGTCAATCATTTTTGGAAACTAATTTAGCTACGTGATATTCTGCTTCGAAAGTTGATCTAAAGACAATGTGGTAAGGTTTAGAAAACCATGAAATAAGGTTGTCACCAAGGAATACATATGTATCCGGATGTGGATCGACGTGTGTCAGTTCTACATCTAAGCAGGTAGTAAGAGTCGTGATCAGTGACACATATAATTGTAGGTCATGATTAATAGTGTTGTGTATGTAGTCGTAATTCATTTGAGTCCATGTAGGTGCAACTCTCGAATATCATATATGTACATGCACACTTGTTGTACAACATATGACATATCTAGTCTACTAAATGTCAAGTATTATAGTGTCCCTGAAAGGCTATAGAGTTCAGAGAAGGGATAAAAATAAGGTTATCGTTGGTAACTATTTTGAATGCAAGATCAACCAGGGTCTTGTTGGGATTGCAGTCTAGCATATGGGTAATGGGTTTTTTGATATAAAATATAAGATAGTTCTTCATAAAACCGACAACGGATGCTTTAAAATAACTAGTTTATTTTGGAGTTTATAACAAAACAATACCATCCAGGATCCATTTATAGAGATTAGAATGGTATTAAAAACAACCATAGAGTGTTTTAGAATGACAACCTTTGGAGCCTTTAAACCCACTTGATTTTGGGGTGTTGATGAAGATAGAAAAATCAAAGAGTATGATTTTCTCTACAAATATCCACCATAAAGATTAAGTCACTTTGAATGCTAGTTTCTTATTGTATTCTTGAGTGTCTTAAGCCTTTAAGAACTTAAACCAAATAAGCACTAAAGGAGACAACTTAATGAAGCTTTATTCACCAAAACTTAGTTGAGAGAGAGAGAGAGATGAGGAGAAGAAGAAACTACGATTCTCATCACTTCATAAGACCGAAGGAACCAATTTTTCTCATGCATGAGACCTTCTTATATACTCCCATACAAGCAAAATGATACACCTTATTATATTCAAAAGTAATATATTAGATAAGAGGCATGGGGAACAAAGTATGGAGGTTGAAAAGCAACCCCCATGCCATATAGAAAAAGTTATGGCCATATGGCCAAGGAAGAAGACAAAACTTGTTTCTTGGTTCTTTTCACTAAAATGCTAAACAACTAGTAAGTGCAAGGTTAAACAAAATGTCCAAAACTATGTACATGACTTATTAAATCATACCATATGATATAATAACTCGTTTCTCTTCTCTTTGATTATTATTTTCATAAAACAATAATTTTTCTCTATTTAAATACAAGAATTTATATTATTTATTAATAATCATAATAATAATAAATATACAAAATGTGTCAACTTGATAAAGGTGTGACCCTATAGGATCATATGTTATTCGCAATATCACTCAATAATGATTATTAGGCATATAGATTCAACAATCTCCTACTTCCGTAAGATTCATTACAAACTGATATAGATAGTAGTTGACGTCTAGCAATGACCTACTACCCCTAACAACATATGAAGGGTGTTATCTTATTAACAATCAATTTCATGAGCTCTAAGCTACACTTGTTACTAAAGGTGTGGTACCAATTATTTCGTTGTCACAGACATCCTGTTGAACATGAGATATGGATTGCCATCAATCTCATTTACTGTTAAAATTTTAGTAACGCCTTAAATGTCTAATTCTCAATGAATAAGAGGAACAAATCTCATGTTGACGACATATGTTGATCATTATAGTTCATGTCATACCCAATTATGGCCCTTATTGCTACCTTTTATGGAACAATGTTAAACCATGTTAAAGCACAACAATTCCTACACTCCAAGTCCCAAATATATATCTCATGTATAAGAATATAAAGATAAAACCTTGATCAAAACATCACTCATGACTACGATCCATAAAGTGATTTTGATATGGGTCAAGGTCCAAAATGTATTCTCCTAATCAAGTACCTATGAAGTTGGTAGTAGCTCTTGCTATTCTCATCTCCATGAGAATCAACCAATCCACTTATATTAGTCTTACCTCATAGATGCTCCCATAACTATGAATTAATATGAACATTTAGAATAACCAAGTTATTTAAGGATTAAATATGCTAATATAGAACAATAACAATTATTTAATGAAATACTATATCTAGTATATCAACTCATTACAATATATGTTGCATGTACTGTTCTAATATCCAAATACAAAATTTTAATCAAATACATATACTTACATCAACAAGTTCCGATAGCACCAATATGACTTTAATGATTTAGCTAATTAAGGAGCTTTGTTAAGTAGATTTGAAAAACTTGATTTGTATAAACTTTACGAATACAAACATTTTCAGTTATATATATATATATATATATATATATATATATATATATATATATATATATATATATATATAGAAAACTATTGAGAATGTATTAGATGCTTAAATATGACCTAGATACCAATACTTACGTAATGGGATTACCCATAGTCATAATAAACTATACATTGAGCATATTAGTATGTGGTTCCCCGAACAACAACGTACTCTAACTCTGATGTGTAAGTATAATTTTAATCTACACAGAACTACTATCCATACAAGTTTCTTCATTTAAAATGAGGACACACCCAATTGAGAAACATCTCAATTTATTTGCAAGTTTAGCATATGTGAAACAACTTAAACATAGATTCCTTTCAAATACTCCATAGATTAGGAATATCTTTCTAGTTCTTGCAAGTACGTTAAAATGTTCTTGTAATTCATACCATGACTTATTCTCGGATTATACTGTTATCATTCAACCTGCTCTAAGTATACAATTTATTTGGCCTCCATGCATCATCATGACATATATGATTACTCTAATTGCAATAGCATATGGAATACAATCATATTATCTAATTCAAAGCATTGTACTGGGATTTTGAGGAGTGCTCAAAATCATGTCATGTGGTATTTGACAAGATGAATTTCTCAGAGTCCTTTATCTTAAGCTCTTTAAGATCCATTAATGCAATTTACTTAATCTTTTAAGTTGCCATGATCTATCTGTATAGAACCTTATTCTAAGAATCAGTATGTCAATCACATATAAGACTAGGAATGTTACTGTGCTCCTACTAGCTAGTAGAAAACACAAGAGTCGTATTGATTTATAATTAAATTACACTATGAAATTAACTTATAAGAAATAAGTGTTGGGTTTTAGTTAAAAAAATAGTTTCATAAACTATAAAATATGGAAACGGAAGACTTTAAATTTTGAACATAACGTAACATTTTATACCCACCAAGGATCTTCTTAAAAGTTATAGAAAGATTACAATACCAACAATATAAAGGATGAATAAATAACAACCTTTAGTGTTCTTTGGATCCTCTATTGGGAGGCTGAGAAGTTGATGAAAATTTTGAAACCTTTAAGACACCAACAATGACTCAACTTGATATAGATGCTAGTCTATAAACTCTTAAACCCTTAAGCTTCAAGTTCATAACCAATATGAAATTAATGAGAGCATGAGGATGCAAGTGACTTCAAGAAAAGATGAACATAAGAGAAAGAGAGAGTAACCTGCTCTTAGGAGGTTACGGTTTTGTGAAGCATCAATGAACACCAAAGATGCAAGCCTCATTTAAAGGTCATAAAGTTAAGTCTTTAACCATAAGGTCTTAGCACTTTAAGCAACCTTGTGCCTATTGTCATAAGAGTGTCCATGCATGCTTTTAGGCTTAATACTTTTGATTAAACAAGTCAAAAACCCATTCCTTTTGTTTCCTTTCTAATTCTCGGCCAAGCCATAAAAAAAAAATTTGTTTGAATTTTATAAACTCAAAGTTTATAAAATATAAACTTTGTCTTTAGGTCTATTTTATCCTATTCAAAAATTTGTATTATTGGACTTCAACCAATGGCCAGGTAACCCTATCCCAATAGAGAATATGAAGGCTACCTCTAGCATCATAAGACAGATCCATGTGACCAGGTGATCATGTGCCATAAGAACCATACTAATGACGAGTGAGTGTTTTTGACAGAATGAGTTGTGAATCGATTCCAAGACTCCTAGGACGTTCCAAGAAGACTTAGTTTACAAAACTCATTTTCTGTATCACAACGAATGGTTACTGATAGTCTCATTAAGTTGTATTTCAATATTCACTATGAAAGAATTTGAGCAAATCAAAAGGTTTCAACAATAACGAATAAAATTCATCAGTGAAATTGATTAAGCATCTATCACCAAATTCATTCATGGGTTGAAAAGATTACATACATCACTTATGTATAAATCCTTGTCAAGCTTTTTATTCTTTAAGTACTAATAAACAAAGACACTTGTGAATCATCTTCCCATATAAATAGGATTCACATGTATCAAATGAATCAAGCTCGTTTGCCTTCAAACATTCCATCATTTTGAAGTTGGTATATGTGTTTCTTATTTATATAGTCATGATTATTATGAAATAGATAAGTTTTAATCAAATATCATTTTATTATTTAGGTGTTATCATTAAAACTATCAATTTAACGTAAGTTTATAGATTTACTTCATAAATGACATTATGAGAAAATATTCTTCAACACAAAATGCATTGTTTCAGATGATGAATATGAACATCCATTAAACGGTATGCAAATCTATATTTATTCATAAATTTACAACTGTTACATTTCCCTAAAAAAATAGGTACAAAACATCTATTGTTCAAATACGGACTATAACAACACTTGTTATATCTTCAGCATGAAATACATTCGTTTGTAATCAGTTGATTATTTCTTTCAATCATCAGCACATAATATCAATTATTAGTGTCACATGCAATATGAAATACTCAAGTGAATGATGGAAAAATAAATAGTTTTATCATATAGATATCTGAAGTCCTAGTCATGTCAGACTTCCTCAACTTCGTGAGCTAAGAAGAGAAGTTCCTCTTTAATGTCCAGTTAAATTCATAGTAGAAACAACATTAATCATTTAGGTCTTTTCTTGATTTATGGGTTTATGTTGTATTTCCCTTAACTGAATTATAGCTCTATTAGAGTACTTAATCTCTCATACTTTCCTTTTATTTAATGATTGAACAGTTTTGAAGCACGTTCTACTGTTCCGAATGAATATTTGCTTTACTTGATGAGACATCTGATATGTTTAATAATTATTCAAGACTTTCTACAAGTCAAGGTTAACTACTCCAGTATGATGTAAGACACATCAATATCATCATAATATTACTTCCATCAAAGCATCATCATCAGGCTGATTGGTTTGTAGAGGTTGTTCAGGTATGCGATCTTTCAGTATATATAATTTCTATTTATCCTTAAGGAAGAACCTCAACGTGTTATAGTAGTTATAGAAATTATAACCATCAAATGTTACTATATAGAAATTATAACCATCAAATGTTACTATCTCTTTAAACTCAACAACAGATAGGTTTTACAGGGCGTAAGAGTATTAGTAGTTATATACAAAAATTCATTTAGTATTTTCAATATTAAGTCTTTAAAAATTAATATATTTTTATTGTTTCTAAAACATTAATTTACTAAATTCTCGGATCCAAGTAATGAAACAAGTAAATGGTAGGTGACCATTTATGCTATTCACTTAATCAAACTCGGTAGGTAGCAATTACCAATTGCATAAGATATGTAACTCATAGGTAATGGGATCCCAAACAACTATTGCCTAACTTGGCATGTTTGATCTCATATATGCCTCAAACCTCTCATGCTTAGGCGACTTTATCACACAAGATTTTGATCAAGTCACATTACTTGAAACAACTTGTACTATTCCAACTAACTAATGACAAGGTGACCCTTTCATCACTAGAAACTACAAAACTACCCCGAACAGCAAAGACAACCCTAATGGTTAGGTGACTCATCGCCAATTAAGACCATACAGATGATACTGAGTGTTCTTCAAAAAGTCAGCAATGACTTGCATTTTTATGAAAAGTTTATATATATATATATATATATATATATATATATATATATATATATATATATATAGGTTCAGGTTCATTTGAGACCATTCTAATTTTGTGAGACCGTGAGACCAAATCTAAAAATAATTTTAAAATGCAAAATAAATGGAAAATTCCAAAAATTCTTTTTTTAAATATTATTTTCAGAACTTGAATTAACTAAAAATAATAAAAAAAAATAAAAAAATCCGTTTTTTTTTTGAAAAATACGTGAAATATTCTAATAGAATCTTACACTAACATATTCTAAAAAATAATTTTAAAATGCAGAATAAATGGAAAAATCTAAAAATTCTTTTTTTTAATATTATTTTCGGAACTTGAATTAACTAAAAAAAATAAAAAATAAATAAAAATAAATTCCATTTTTTTGAAAAATACGTGAAATATTCTAATAGAATATTGCAGAATAAATGGAAAAATCTAAAAATTCTTTTTTTAAATATTATTTTCGAAACTTGAATTAACTAAAAAAAATATAAATAAATAAAAATAAATTCCATTTTTTTTAAAAATACGTGAAATATTCTAATAGAATATTACACTATACATATTCTAAAAAAATAATTTTAGAATGCAAAATAAATGGAAAAATCCAAAAATTCCTTTTTTAAATATTATTTTCGGAACTTGAATTAACTAAAAAAAATTAAAAAATAATAAAAATAATAAAAAAATGCGTTTCATGGTCTCACAAAATATAGGTGGTCTCAAATGAACCTAACCTTATATATATATATATATATATATATATATATATATATATATATACACCTATATATATACACACACACACACACACACACATATATATATATATATATATATATATATATATATATATATAGGGCTTAGGGAATATGTAGCTATTATGTTCCTAATATTAGGTATAGAACCATCAAAAACTACATAATTGTAACAAAATTCAATCAAATATCTCTACCGTATTTCTTGTATCCTCTATAGAGCTTATAATTGGCTTTGTATATATTTTTTTATTTATTTTTATAAGTTTAATTTTTGCACCATAAACCGTATATAAGAATATTTTATCAACTACATGTAGTTCAGTATATTGAAATTTATTACAGAAACTCTAGTGAAAGATTAAAATTGCTCATTAGAAACTCGATAAACCGCTCTCCATAATCCATCAAAAAAAACAATACAAGTATACACAAGATAGGTGTCGGAGGATGTTATGAAGCTTCTACTAGAGGTTTAATAAAAAAACACATACAAAAAACACATTCAAAATACATATATGCTTGTGATGAATTACAAAATAAAGTTTAATTTTAGTTCAAAAGCAATAGGAAGAAGTTAACGGTGAAAGAAACTTGTGTTTTTTAATGAAAATGAAGTCAATTTAGATTGTTTTATACATAATATTACATATATGACAGACACATATTCACTTTTCCCATATATATATATATATATATATATATATATATATATATATATATATATATATATAACAAATATTGTTATAAAAAACATGGTCTCATCAATATTGCATGCATCCAAAAATTCATGTATCCTTTTGTAAAGTTCATATCACTTTTTATGAGGTTCTTTAGGTACTAATTCAAACTTCTTTTAATTTACCATCATCCACGAACAATTATAAACTAAAATCCAATGTTTTAAAGTTTAGTCGTAGAGCGGTTAAGAACCTGTCATAGTTTTAATAAAATTTCATTTTATTATTAAGACTTTGAGTTTTGGATGAGTTCTAAAATCACTATTTTAAATCTTCTTTTAAAAATCAAAATCGTATGACTTTATAAATCTTCTCTAATAAATGAAGGTTTTTTTGCCACTTGTCATACTCATATTCATTTTGCCACATGTCATTTTGTGGTTATTTTGAATTAATTTTTATTCCACATGTAATTTTGTGGTTTTCTTATTTTATTAATTCCATATGGTATTTAAATTTAATAATAAATGCATATCAATTCTATTAATAGACTTTCCTTATAATTTTATATTTCTTATAAATTCAAAATTTTCAAATGTTTATATATATATTTAATTGTTTTAAATACACCCATGTAATACATGGGTCTCACACCTAGTTTGTAGAATAAACACATTTTATTTTTTTATAAACTCAATTTCATGCATCTTATCATAAAAGTCATATTTTGATAAACCAAAACTTGGGTAATGATACTTATGCTTTAAATCTCATTTGGCATGCATAAAACATTATATCAGTATGTTGTGTTAAGTTTAAAGAACTAATATCATATATTAAGTTTTGACACAAAAATAATCACTAGTTTTATCATTTGTCATTATAACGTTATAAACCGATTTTAGTCTTTTTAATAAAAAAAACTCCTTATTTATTATAAAGGCATGGAGTGTGGTTCCCAAAATACCCATATTCTTATGTTTTCTGAGTTTTGATTTTTGTTGATATATGGATTATTAGAAAACCATGCTAGTGGATAAGGTTCTTTAGAAACTATTGTATAGAAATGTTTGATTTTTATGATGCCTTATGATTTAGGGAGTTGCTTACCTGATATATGCTTTTGATTGTGTAATTGTTGTGTGTATGTTGATTAGTTGTATATGGTTGGGATTGAATAGCCTTAGAATGATTGACTTGGCCTTATTTCATGTTCCTTGTTTGGTTGTGGATTTAGGGCAGAGTTGATTATTCGAGAGTCTATCTGACCCCTTTATTGTGTATAACAAGCATGCAAAAAAAGCAACCAGTGGTGCAGGAGTGAGGGTAATCCTAGGAAGAGTGCCTAGGAAGTTAGTTGTAAAACGCAGGAGAAGTGGGTGTTGTTAACACACCTAGCAGTGGCTTAGTGCAATGATTTAGGACCTTGGAATGATTTCTGAATCAACTACGGATAGGTGTGGAAGGTAATATGGGCACGTACTTCTGAAAGCACAGGATTCGTATGAGATTCAGGAGGAATTTTGAGGTTGCTAGGGAACTAATAGCAGTAGGACCTAGTGTTTTGAGCATTGTATTGTGATGTCTGATCTTTCCTTGATTTCTTTTTAGTATGGCGGCTATTAGAGGTTCAGGGTAAGGAGTCAGAGTTGGTGGCTAGGATGGACCAGGATTGTTAGAGGATCGGGTTAGGGAGATCATTCGTGAGGAGGTTTTTTCCATTGTTTGGGAGCACATACCGGAGCTTTTGGGTCTATCAAGATCGCGATGATGGAGTTCTTCGATGATCATTATGCTACACTTTCTAAGGTTGATGTTGTTGCAACTACCGCGGTTGTTGCTGTCGTTAGGACTAGAGGAGAGAGAGCTTTCTAGTATCGGGACTTCGATAATAGGAATCCCCCGGAGTTTGATGGGGTCTCGGACCCGATTGTGGCGATAAGATGGATTTCTAATGTAGAGGGTTGTCTCTTCACATGTTCTTGTTCGGATGACCAGAAGGTCAAGTGTGCCCTGAACCTTCTCAGGTTGGGGGAAAAGGATTGGTGGAGACTGGTGACTAGTTCTTATACCCCTGAGCATAGGGTCGTGATGACTTGGGAGTAGTTCTCAGAGATGTTTTGTGCAAGGTATGTTCCTCTGGTAGAGAGGGAGAAACTGGCCCAGGAGTACCTGGATATGAGACAGACAATCGAGTTGGTGACAGAGATCACCAAGATGTTCACTGATATGGCTTTGTTCAGTCCTGATTTCGCTGCTTCGGATCAGGCTCAAATGACTCGATATTTGAGCATGCTCAAGATGGATATTCGGTAGTTCATGTCCACCCAGCGCTATGGTTCTCTCGTTGAGCACCAGGATGTCGCGAGGAGGCTACAGATTGAGATAGTGACCAATTCGAGAAAGCAGAGTCAGACTCTGAATCAGTCCCACCCAACAGCAAAATGATTCAAGTTCACCGGCCAGAATTCAGGATCAGTTGGAGGGAGGCGCAGACCTTTTGTATGTCACCGGTGTGGCAAGGAGGGCCATTTTGTAGAGAGTGTAGGCGGAGTGCATGAGATTGTTTCCATTATGGTCAGGAGGGCCACATAAGAGCTCGTTGTCCTTTTTTTAGTACGGTGTTGGATCTTACACCCTTCGCTTGGCAATTACCCGACGGTTGTCATGGAACGACCGGAGTCCCGAGGACTGAAATTTGAGTTGGCAGTTCTTCTATTTGGCAATTTTGGTAGTATTAGTATTCGTCTGAAACTTCCGTCTATGTTTCAAGTTCAGTTGTAATATTGGATGATCAGTTAAATGGAATTATCTTATTTAGCTTTGTTTAAATTTATCTTTTGTTATGTATGGATTAATTATCTTTTCTCTTGATTGTATGTGAGTTGGAATTTGTAAATATGGTGTGGGTTCATATTCTCATTTGTATGTGGATATTAGTAGACGGGATCAAGTGATAGAGTTCAAGTTGGTCTAGGTATCTAAGTATTTAGAAGTTGTCAGACCTCAGCATATATCAACTGGGGGAGAGTGGAACCACGCAGCAGGAAGACTTTGGATTTTCCCTTTGATTCGTATTAGTTTTAGTTGTGATAGCATTTGTAGGGCGTGATTGTGCTTAGACCCTAGGGTGTTAGGAGCTCAGGTTGAGGGTTTACTTGTATGTTATCGTCTAATTGGGGGTGAGCCCCAGTGTTGATAATTGATAGCTTAGTTGGGTTGTCGGAGCCAAGTAACAGTATAATCCATTTCATTATATGATCAGTTAGTTTTCACTGTGGTGATGTCGTTTTGTACGGGACTGCATGTCGGCGTTGGGCCGATAAGCTCTAGAACCGATTAATTCCACGGATTTTCTTACATCTTGGTTGTTTTGGGGGAGTGCATCATGTAGTAGGAGCGAGAGTTGATTTCGAGGACGAAATCTAATTTAAGTGGGGGAGAATTATAACATCCCGTTCAAAATAAATAAAAATAAATGAATAAATAAATAAATAAAATTAAGTAAATAAATCAACCCTAAAACCCCAAGATGTACATTATACCGTTATTTTATTTTAGCCCTAAATCCATAATAATTTATCAATGTTAGCCACAATGAGTTAAATGCTCTAATTTCTAGAATTTTGGGTCTATTTTGTAACAATTTGTTGGATTAGGTATCTAAGCCCAAAACTACAATCGGTATGTACTTGAATTGATAGTAGCATAATCCTTTTGGGTTGCCTTCATACTAGCAACTAGACAGGATGACCTATTGAGAAAGATGAAGAATTTATTATTTGGAATAACAAATTAATATATAAAATTATTTGTTATTGTATTATGAATGTAATATATTAATTAGAAATCATTCTATTTAATTAATATTTAATCAGAAATTAATTTGGAATTAATTTTGGGATTAAAGGAATTAATTAAAAGTACAGGGCTATTTAGCAATTAATTAATAGTTGTGGTTTTGGGCTCTTGGACCGTCCTAGAAGGGATGGAAGAAAACTTCTAGGGAGGCCCTAGAGTTTTTGTCCAAGGCCTTAAGGATGGTGGGGGGGGGGGGGGCATGGGTTGCTTAAGCCTTTAAGCTGGAAATTAGGGTTTCCTCCAGCAAACCCTAGCATTGGCTCTAAGCAACCTCAACTATTTAAGGAACCTCAACCCTAAGGATTTTATCCTATGCTTCCAGAACCTTAAGAAGAGTCGAATATTAAGCTTCTTCCTCCTCTCTCCTCTCATCCTCTTGCATAGTGTGTTTGCGAACGATTATAGGTGTTATACTTGTGACACTTGCTCTTAAAGTTCAAGATCTTCTACGAATCCATTGTTATTACAATATAACAATAAAGGTATGTATTCTAAACCTTGGTTTGTCGATTTCAAAAATTGTAGTACCTTCTAGGGTTTCTTGTTTTGTGTTCAATGCTTGTATATCTAATAGAGAAAACATAGATCCAACATATTAGGGTTGCATGCACACATAGGATTGTATCCTATGCTCAAACCCCATCAGAGGTATCAGAGGCTATTTTCAATTAGATTTGATGCAATTGGTTGAACTTGACAAAATTAGGGTTTATGGCAATTAAACCCTAGGCCTTGTGATATTCGCAAATTAGGGTTTCATAACCCTGGTTTGCGAAAATTTGCTATGGGTTTTTTAACCTTTTCCTTTGGCCTCTTAAATTTCGAGATCTAAGGTTTCCTAACCCTGGGGTTTTCAAAAATAAGGCAAGGATTGAAAGCCTTGCCTTCCACCCCAAGTCACAATTTCGAAAATTAGGGTTTTGGGTAAACTTGTTATTTTTGGTAATTATCTTCCTAATTGCTTAATTAGATAATTAAAGGTTTTTTGATATATCCCTCCCATATTTTCGAGATTTGAAGGATAAGGGATTAGGTTAAATTAATTTGTTTAATTTAATGGATAATCGTTAATTGATTTAATAAATTAATTAAAGGTGTAACTAATAGATAATTATTAAATCAAAGGTTTGTGAATTTTAAAATTTAAATTAAAACTGGTTTTAATTTTAGAAATTTTAAATAGATTTAAAAACCCTAGTATTTTGAAATGTTTAAAATACACCATTATACTATATGTAAAATTAAGCGTTTAATATTTACTATACGTATAAGACAAGTCAGTCGAACCGCTAGTACACATCATTAACGAAACCGATCTATAAGAGAAGTTTAAGGAAGCGGTCTATAAAATGACCGTCATTGGGTATCTATTCTTACCCACCGCTCCCTTGATTGGTGAAGGGTCGTTCGTCGAACGAATTTGACAGGACACTTAATTCTCATTAATAAGTATAATGGAATAAATAAAGTAACTAAAGTTTTCATTAAATTCTCAATCTTAGTTACTTTAGGAAAAAGTGAATTTGATGTTAATCCATGAAATTGAACATTGCACTTTATATAAGTCCTTAGTGGAGCGTGTGTGGTTAATTGGTGAACTAATATGGACTAATAAAGGGTGGCAATGGGTGTCTCGTAAATTATCATTGATTAATGGAGTGTGGGTGTGGTTAACCGGCACATTAATTAGGTGATAGATGACATCGAGAGTGCCAAGCTAATTTTCATGGTTATTCACACCTTATTTGTGATCCTCGGTATCCCAGTCACAAATGGAAAGGGCATAATCGAGATTAAACATTCCATTGAATAGTTCAATGAATCTCAAAAGATCCAGGAATTTCATTTAAAACCTAATTCATTTAAATTTCATTTTTTGTGGAAAAATTGGTAAATCGTCATTTACCTACCTTTAAATAATTTGCAATTAGATTATAACATCCCTCTTCTGAATTGTGAATTATTTAGTTGGATCCTAGCCTTAATATTTCATTTGGGTGTTATATTAAGGATTTTCTTATCTAATCAAAAATTTTCCTTCTTCTTTTTCAAATGTCAACTTCCAACAATGCTTTTGGTTCCTCCAACAACAACAACTCCTCCAACCACTTTTCGCTCTTGAGCATCTACTCAAAACTCACTTTTGATGGCTCCAATTATAATGATTGGATGTGTAACATCAAGATGGCTTTGCACATTAAGGAAAAGGAATATGTACTCGAAAAAGAGTTGAATGAGATTGATGAAACAACTGCTACTCCTGAAGAAATAGTTGAGTATAGGAGACATTGCAATGATGCTACCAAAGTGGCATGCATCATGGTGGCTACTATGACTCTTGAGCTGCAAAGGTTTTATGAGGACTAATGGTCGTATGAGATGAACAAGGACTTGATGGAAACGTATCATCAACGATCTCGTCAAGAGAGATATGAGATAGTCAAGTCCCTTATAACCAACAAGATGAAGGATAGAGAGTCTGTCACGGCCTACTTGCAATGCATGCAACGTTATGTGGATTGTTTGTTGAAACTCAATGTGAACTTCGATGAGTAATTGGCTATTGACATAGTCTTGCACTCATTGCCTAGATGTTATGATCAGTTCATTATGACTTATCATCTGAACAAGGAAGAAACCACATTAAGTCAACTTCAAAGCTTGCTGAGAACTACTGAAAGTGGAATCAAGGGAAAAAGTATTGCCTCCACTCCTGCTGATGCTGCTCCTGTCTTGTCCATTGGGCAAGGGAAGGGGAAGAAGAGGAAAGCTCCTCCGAAACACACTTAGAAGGGAAAGTTCCAAGCAGGTTCCTGAAGCAATGGAGTGAAAGGAAAGGCTAGTTATGATGCTCATCATGCCTCTGTACCTAAGGAGGCTACTTGCTTTTACTACCATGACAAGGGGCATTGGAAAAGAAGTTGTCCCGAGTACTTGCAAGACATAAAGGATGGCAAAGTTGAGCCAACCTCGGCAGGTATTTACACTATCCTATCTAAAAACTCATCACATTCAAATTATTGGGTCCTTAATACATGATGTGATTTTCACATTTGCTCTTACTTGCAGGGACTAAAAAGAAGTGAGAATGTGGATCATGGGAAGATGAACCTGATTCTGGGCAATAGGAGATCGTCACCTGTTACCAAGATTGGTGTTTATTATTTAGTGCGTAGTAGTGGGTTATGTTTAGATTTGAACAATTGTTTCTATTTTTCAAAAATGATAACAAATATTATTTAATTTCATTGTTGATACAGACAAGGTTTTAGATATTCTTTTGATAATGAGAATGGATCTATTTATGCTTATTATAATGGTGTATTTTACTTTAAAGCATTACCTTGTGATGGCGTGTATGAAACTGTGATGGTTGTAGATAATTTTGGTAATAGTGTTTTGCAAATTAATTCATCTAATGGTTTAGACAAAGCATGTTTGTGGCATTTTCGTCTTGGACATGTCAATAAGAAAAGCATTGCCCAACTCCAAAAGGATGGAGTGTTGGAATCATTTGACTTAAGGTCAGATGATACATGCGAATCTTGGTTGCTTGGAAATATGACTAAATCACCTTTCACTGGCTCTTGTGAAAGAGGTGAAGGATTATTGGATCTCATACACACAAATGTGTGTGGGCCCTTCAGATCCACCGCATGGATGAAAATCGATTCTATGTGACTTTCACTAATGATTATAGAAGATATGCATATATCTACTTAATCAAGCATAGGTCAGAAACCTTTGAAAAGTTCAAAGAGTTCAAACATGAAGTCGAGAACCAATTGGGCAGGAAGATCAATATGCTCATATCTGATAGAGGTGGTGAGTATCTTAGTATCGAGTTCCACGACTACCTCAAGGAATGTGGAATTGTTTCACAATTAACACCTCCTAGGAAACCACAACTTAATGGTGTGGCTAAGAGGCATAATCAAAACTTGTTGGATATGGTTCATTCCATGATGGGTTGAGCTTCACTTCCAATCTCGTTCTGGGGGTATGCCTTAGAGACTGCCACCCACATTCTTAATCTTGTCCCAACGAAGAAGGTTGCCAAAATACCTCATGAGATGTGGACAGGGAAGGTTCCCTCGTTGGCATATATCAAGGCTTAGGGTTGTGACGATTTCGTTAGACGAGAGACTCACGAAAATCTTGAACCTCAAAGTGAGAGATGTATTTTCATCGGCTACCCAAAAAAGTCCTTTGGATACTTGTTCTATAGACCTAGTGAAAACATGATCTTTGTAGCACGAAGGGGAGTCTTTCACGAGAGAGAGCTCATATGCAAAGAGGACAGTGGGAGTACAATTGATCTTGAAGAAATTCAAGAGTCAAGTGGTGAAGGAACCTCTAACACTAGCACTCAACCTGAGGAAGAAATTCCTTGTTCAACCAATTGACGATTCATTACCTCTTAGGCGTTCAAGTAGGGTTAGCATTCTGCCTGTGTTGTATGGTTTCCATATAACCATAGAAGGTGATAGATTTGTCGGTGATAGCACACTGGTAAATTTGGATGGAGCTGCTAACTACAAGGAAGCAATGGTGGGCCCTGAGTCTGCCAAGTGGAAAGAGGCAATGAACAGCGAGATCAAGTCCATGTATAACAACCAAATTTGGAATTTGGTTGACAATGTACTAGGTCGTAAGACAGTTGGGCGCAAGTGGATCTTCAAGAAGAAGACCGATATGGATAGAAAGGTACACACTTTCAAGGCTCGACTGGTTGCGAAGGGCTTTACTCAAACGCCAGGGGTTGACAATGATGATACATTCTCACTAGTGGCTAAGCTTAAATCTATTAGGGTTATGCTAGCCATAGTTGCCTTTCATTATTATGAAATTTGGCAGATGGATGTCAAAACTGCTTTCCTTAATGGAAAGTTGGTCGAGGATGTTTACATGAGTCAGCCAGAGGGTTTTGTAGATGCTAAGTATCCCAATAGAGTGTGTAAGCTTGGGAAATCAATCTATTGATTAAGACAAGATTCTCGCAGATGAAATCTTTGCTTTGATGAAAAAGTCAAAGATTTTGGCTTCTCTAGAAGTGAAGATGAGTCTTGTGTATATGTCAAAGCTATTGGGAGTATAGTCACCTTCCTGATATTGTATGTTGATGACATATTACTTATAGGAAACGGCATTCCAACCTTGTAGGAGATTAAATCTTTGCTTGGAAAGTGTTTCTCTATGAAGGATCTGGGAGAGGCTGCTTATATTTTCAGAATAAGGATTTTGAGAAATAGGAGTAGAAGACTAATTAGACTTAGTCAAAGAACATATTTGGATAAGGTGTTGAAGCCTTTTAGCATGGAAAACTCCAAGAAAGGAAAGTTTCCTATCCAAAGCAATACCAAACTGAGTAAGACTCAGAGTCCGAGAACCGATGCAGAGATAGCAGAAATGATTCGAATTCCATATGTTTCCACCGATGGATCGATCATGTATGATATGACATGTACTCTCCCTGACGTGTCTTTTTCTTTGAGCATGGTTTGTCGATATCAGGGAAATCCAGGTAAATGTCATTGGATAGTGGTCAACAACATTCATAGATACCTGTGAAATAACGATTGGGTCCTTGTGCTTGGTGGCAGTAGCCCTATCAAAAATACCCGTTACCCAAATTACCCGCCCGATTTTTTTGGGTATCGGGTAAATCAGGCATCGGGTTAATTTTTTGGGTATTTGGGTAACCTGATTTTTTTTCGGGTCGGGTAAAGGGTAAATTTTTTGGGTATTCGGGTATACCCGATTACCCGAAATATATTTAACAATATAATGTCCCTTTATTAATTTATCTATAATCTATCCATCCTGATTCAGCAACAATAGTGGTGTATGAAAAGAATAACAATAGTGGTCTTTGACTCTCCATGCATGTATGTAACTGTAACCTACTATTGGGACAAAAGTACTTTGAGAAATAACAAAATGATATAAATCTTAAAGATACAAGAAAGGAAGAAAGGAAGTCTTATCATATACATCAGATATCACTTGTGCATAAGCAAACTAGATGCTCTATGAATTGATTGGATTTTTCTTAATGTAAACAACCTTAAATTTGGTGATCAATGAATTGTAAAATAGTTTGCGACTTGAAGGCAGTAGCATGCAAGGTTTACTATGGATGAACTAAACTATTACCAGTTAAAAGGGCGTAAGACAACAAAGTACACATGAAACAAAAAGCTTTATCTGTGCCATTCATGATAATCACCATAATTAAGACAGTGGAGTGCATTAGAATTTAGAACTAAATAGATCTATGTAAATGAAAGGTTATTCAGCAACAATAGGTTCTATTCTTTATTTCTTGAATTAATAACAATCATTCCTTGTTCCTAACAATCATTGTTTCACCTATTATATAATTATCAAGGATTATGTTTCTATGTGTTAAAAAAATAAAAAAAATAAAAAAAATCGGGTAATACCCGAATTACCCAAACCCGACCCACTACCCGAATTACCCAAACCCGAATTACCCGAATTTAATTTGGGTCGGGTAACAGGTATTTTTCTTAACATGAAAAACCCGAATTACCCGATCCGAATTACCCGAAACCCAAAAATTTTACCCGATCAACACCCCTAGGTGGCAGTGATGACTTAAGAGTTACTGGGTATAGTGACGCCAGCTTTCAGACAAATAGAGACAACTTTCATTCTAAATCTAGATGGGTGTTTACCCTTAACGAAGGATCGGTGACTTGGAAAAGTTCCAAGCAGGAAATGGTGGTTGATTCAACCTATGAATCATAGTACATTGCAGCAAGTGAAGCATCGAAAGAGGAAATATGGTTGAAGAACTTCATTCGAGACCTTGGAGTTGTGTTGGTCATTAAGGAGCCAATGGAGATTTACTGTGATAATGAAGGAGCGGTTGCCTTAACAAAGGAACCAAGAGATCATGGCATATCTATACATATCGACACAAAATACCACTTTATCAGACATCGAGTAGAAGAATGACACATCATCGTAAAGATGGTATCATCTGAAGAGAATCATGTTGATCCCCTCACAGAGGGTCTTAGTAGGGTTAAGCACGTTCAGCATGCGAGGAGCATTGGTCTGAAGGATGATATTAGTTTTAGTGATTAGATAGATAGATAGATAGATAGAAACTTGTAACAAATAAATTTAATTGACATTTGATGCTAAAATAATTGAGATTTATTTATGAGTATCATTTACTATCTTTTGTCAATTGTTTATCATTATGTTTCACTTTTGCATGTTTTACTTCTCGAATAATTAGATTATTTAAATATCCACAGTCGATCATACTATTAAAGTAAGTATTGAATTAAGGCTATCATGAATTGGGTTGTAGATTGTCTAAGTGTTTAGACGTAGAAATGGTTTGCTGCAACATTCATGAGTACTTTTGAAATGGGGATTTAAGTATTGGATTAAACTTACACTCAGGGAATTACTTCATGGAATTTATCACGAGTTATTCTGAGATGATAATATCATATAATCTTTAAATGGAGATATATGAGTTGTTCTTTAGGAGTTGGTTGTGCATTGATAAGCGTAAACGCATCAGTAACTTGATGTTGTAGAACATATTGTTGTGCATGATTTGATGAGTAAATAGTGCAAGCATATAATTCGAAGTTTATCTGTTCCTTTTTCCCTAAATGGGAAAAGTGATATCCTGGGACCCTCGATAATTTGATGTTGACTTATGTTTCGGGCCCGGTTAGGACTTGATTGATGTGTTCAATTGTAGTTCTTTATCATAACAAATCAGAAATCGGTAAACAAACGGTTGGACAATGAGAATGATTATGTTCCATGTCATTTTTCCACATGATATCTTGCAGAACGGAGGGTTATATGATCACTTATCTTAAGACGCGTTACTGACTAGGTTAGAGTTCGACAGCGGTTTTGAGAGCTACAATTTGCTAGTCATTTTTTAAATTTATACTAACATTTATAGTTATTAGACTTATCCTGGTGGGAGACTATTGGAGTAGGTGTCTAAGCCCATAACTACAATTCATATGTACTTGAGTTGATAGTACCACAGTCCTTTTGGGTTGCCTTCATACTAGCATCTAGACATGATGACCTACTGAGAAAGATGAAGAATTTATTATTTGGAATAACAAATTAATATATAAAATGATTTATTAATGTATTATGAACATAATGTATTAATTAGAAATCATGTTATTTAATTAATATTTAATCAGAAACTAATTTGGAATTAATTTTGGGATTAAAGGAATTAATTAAAAGTGTAGGGGCTATTTAGCAATTAATAAATAGTTGTGGTTTTGGGCTCTTGGACCATCCTAGAAGGGATAGACGAAAACTTCTACGGTGACCCTAGAATTTTCGTCTAATGCCTTAAGGATGGGGAGTCCATGGGCTGCTAAGGCCTTTAAGTCGGAAATTAGGCTTTCCTCCAGCAAACCCTAGCTTTGGCTATATGCAACCTCAGCTATTTAAGGAGCCTCAACCCTAAGGATTTCGGCCTATGCATCCAAAACCCTAAGAAGAGCCAAATCTTGAGCTTCCTCCTCCTCTCTCCTCTCATCCTCTTAAATAGTGTGTTTGTGAGCCATTAGAGGTGTTACACTTGTGACACTTGCTCTTAAAGTTCAAGATCTTCAAGGAATCCAATGTTATTACAATATAACAATAAAGGTATGTATTTTAACCCTTGGTTTGTCCATTTCAAAAATTGTAGTACCTTCTTGGGTTTCTTGTTTTGTGTTCAATGCTTGTATGTCTAATAGAGAAAACATAGATCCAACATATTAGGGTTTCATGCACACATAGGATTGTTGGTTATGCTCAAAACCCATCAGTGGTATCAGATCTGTTTGTTTTTTTTTAATTAGAGTTGATGTAATTGAGTGAACTTGACAAAATTAGGGTTTATGGGAATTAAACCCAAGGCCTTGTGATTTTTGCAAATTAGGGTTTCATAACCTTGGTTTTTGAAAATTTGTTATGGAATTTTTCACCCTTTCCTTTGGCCTCCAAAATTTCGAGATCTAGGGTTTCCTAACCCTAGGGTTTTCGAAAATAAGTCAAGGATTGAAAGCCTTTCCTTCCACCCCAAGTCACAATTTCGAACATTAGGGTTTTGGGTAGGCTTGTTATTTTTGGTAATTATCTTCTTAATTGCTTAATTAGATAATTAAAGATTTTTTTGATATATCCCTCCCATATTTTTGAGATTTAGGGGATAAAGGATTAGGTTAAATTAATTTGTTTAATTTAATGGACTCTAACTCGAGACCGTCATCGCCACCGTGTATGGGTGGCTGCCGCCACGGACCGCCGCCGACCACTACTCTTTGAGGTCGTTGTGGGTGGTGCTCGACTTATTAAACACTAAATTACCTAAACATCTAACTTTAGTCCGAGTGGCACGTGTTTGGGTTGGAAACCCTAATTAGGGTTTAGAAAACCTTAATGTCAAGAAAACCCTAGTTTTAGAGTTTGTCGGGTCTCGCGCTTAAACTATTAATTGAACTTTAAGTGATACTCAATAATGCCCTACAATTAACTTAATGCAGTATTGGACTTAATGAATTAAGTCCTTAAGGGGTTAAGTGTGGAACACTAACCCTATTTATCATTTTATATGGAAAACCCTAGAATCGTGGAGCTCTATTTTGGACAATGACCGGGCGCGTATTTGTGCTATTGCTTGGATCATTATTATACTTGAGAATGGCTAAGTCAAACCTTAGTCAGTCCTACACTTAGGTGATTAGGTTCTTAATGGGTTAAGTGTTCTTACTTAACCATAATCGTCATTTTATATGGAACCCTAATTATCATTTCATGTGAGGTAGTTACTATTGCAAGTGACTATGACCTGTGATCGGGTATTGACTCGAGTATCTTCCTGTAAGTGATTGGAAGTGAGTTGAAGCTGGTAGAGTTCTTCGTTACTACAGTGGTTACATACATGTATATCGAGGTGAGTTTCGCCTCACTGTACCCATGGGTCGAAGGCACCAATGTCGGGCCACTAGTTTTGGTTATCTTTTAGTGGAGGGATGCCTTAGGGACTATATAGAGTTATGTAGGATAGTCTGAGGACTCTTGATCTAAGATTTATTACCTGTTCCTTGTTTGGTTGTGGTTCCAGAGTTGGATCACCTGTCCGGGTGACTATCTCACCTCTGAGTATATACGGACATGCATTCCTTGGATTGTTGATATTTAGTATGCTACTATGTTGTAGTGATATGTTAGATCTGTGTTCTGGTATCGAGTATTCTACTATGTTGTAGTGATCTATTAGATCGGTGTTCTGGTATCGAGTATGATGCTATGATATAGTGATATGTTAGATTTTTCTCCTGGTATTGAGTATGTTGCTTTGTTGTAGTAATCTGTTGAGATGTATGTTATTTGTGCTTACTGGTTGTCATCTATGGAGTGCCCTTAGGGACTATCTGTAGTCATGTTGGATAGCCTGAGAACTCTTGGTCTGGACTCTCTTGCATGTTCCTTGTTTGGTTGTAGCTCTAGAGTAGGATCATATGTTCGGGTGGCTATCTCACCTCTGGTCACTTATGGTTACGCATTCTATGAAGGTTAGTTGGTAGTGGGACTTTATGATATGAGAGAACTAGTAGGCGGTAGTTAATTGTATGATTGTTGTTTTCATGTATTATGTGCCTACTTGATCCTAATTGTTTATATGTCAACATGTTGTGTTTGGTTTGGGTTGAGGCGGTCCTAATTTGTGTTGTAGGCCAAGATACCATGTGCGGGCCAACTGTAAGTGTTGGGTTATGAGCAAAGCATCAATCTTATGGTGTACATGCAAACCCTAAAGCTTTGGATCTAGGTTTTTCTATTTGTACATGCAATAATCATCCAAAGCTCTCAAACCCTAATCTAGCATACAACAAAATCGAAAATACATCTAATGAAGAGTTAAGATGATACCACTGATTGTAGCTTGAGGATCTTGAGCTTTTGAGAACCTAGCACATCAAATGTGATGCCTCTAATAAATCACAAACACCAAAACGATTCGAGAATCTTAGAGAGAGAGGGGAGAGGTAATTTTCTGCTCTTGAATCCTTTTAGGGTTGTTGTAGCTAAAAATTGGATGCCAAGGGTGTCTTTATATAGTTGAAGAATTAGGGTTTCAGTCAAAGACCTCATCCAGTTGCTTAGGCTCTAAGCAGCCCACAAGAATCTTCCGGAACCTAGCCCTTGGACGAAATCCTTATGGGCTCCCATAAGATTTCATCCAACCCCTTTCCAAGGTTTCCTTGGCCCATTATGCAATTATCTTATAATTACAAGTTTAGTCCCTTTAATTCAATTAACCTCTTTTGACAACAAAATTAATTCTGAATTAATTCTTGACCAATGTTAATTAAATAATATGATTTCTCCTTCAATATATTATTCAAATAATATATTAATAAACCATAATAACCTCTTTCTCTATTATTCATCCAGTCAAGTTGCTTTGGTGAAGGCAACCTAAAAGGACCATGCTACAACCGGGTCAAGTACATAGCAAATATAGTTATAGGCTTAGACACCTAATCCAACAGTCTCCTACTTGGATAAGTCTAATAACTATAAATACAAGTACGACTTCAAAATCCGGTTAGCAATCGTAGCTCTTAAAAGCCGTTGTCGAACTCTGACACGTCCTTTAGACAAGGGATCGTATAGTCCTCCGTTCTCAAGATATTGTGTGGACAATTACATGGAACATACTCATACTTATTTCCAGCAGTTTGTTTCTCGATCTCTGATTCGTCTGACATAGAACTTAATTGAACATATCAACTTAGTTCTGACCAGGCTCGACACATAAGTGAAACCAAATCATCGAGGGGGCCAAGATATCACTTTTACCCTCGTAGGAGAAAAGGAACAGATAAACTTCAACTTATATGTTTGTACTATTTACTCATCAAATCATACACAAGAATGCATTTTATAACATCAAGTTACTGATGTGTTTACGCATTATCAATGCACAACCGACTCGTAAACAACAACTCATATATCTAGGTTTAAAGATTATATGATATTATCATCTCACAATCACTCGTGATTAAATTCAATGAAGTGATTCATGTGAGTGCGGGTTTAATCCAATACTCAAATCATATTTCATAAGTACTCATGAACGTTACAACAAACTTTTTCTATGTCAAAATGCTTAGACAATCTACATGCCAATTCATGACAATCTTCTTGCATACTTACTTCCAATGTATGATCGATTGTGGATGGTTTAAACAATCTTATTATTTAGGAAGTCAAAACATGCAAAGTGTAACAATAGTAAATAATTGACATAAGGAAGTAACATTACTTATAAATAATACACCTTCATTTAATCATCAAAATGTAAATTACAAGTTTATAAGGCTATCTAATCACTAACACTAATATCTTCCTTCAGCCCAATGCTCCTAGCGTGCTGCAAGTGCTTAACCCTACTCAGTCCCTTCGTAAGGGGGTCTGTTGGGTTCTCTTATAACGATACCCTCTTTACCACGAGGAGTCCCTCTTCTACCCGATGTCTAATGAAATGATGTTTCATGTCAATATGTCTGGATCTGCCATGATCTCTCGGTTCCTTGGCTCAGGCAACCGCACCGTCGTTATCGCAGAAAATCTCCATAGGCTCCTTTATGGCCAGTACAAATCCAAGGTCTCCAATGAAGTTCTTTAGCCACATTTCCTCCTTTGACGCTTCGCTCGCTCTTATGTACTCCGATTTTCATGTTGAATCAGCTACAGTCTCCTGCTTGGAACTTTTCCAAGTCAGTGCTCCACCATTCAGGGTAAAGACCCAGCCCGACTGCGAGCGGAAAGTATCTCGGTTAGTTTGAAAACTAGCGTCACTATACCCTCGCACTCTCAAGTCATCACTCCCACTGAGGATAAGAAACCATTACTTAGTCCTCCGAAGGTACTTAAGAATATTCTTCACTGCGGTCCAATGTGCTCTACCAGGGTTCTCTTGATATATGCTAACCATGCTCAAAGTGAAGGCCACATCAGGGCGAGTACATGTCATAGCATACATGATTGAGCCAACTGTGGAAGCATAAGGTACTCTTCTCATCTCTGCTATCTCGGCATCGGTACTCGGTCTTTGAGTCTTACTCAACTTGGTATTGCTTTGGCTTGGTAACTCCCCCTTCTTGGAATTTTCCACGCTAAAATGTTTTAACACTTTGTCCAAGTAAGTACTTTAACTAAGACATATTAGTCTTTTACTCCTATTTCTCAAAATCCTTATCCCAAGAATATAAGCAGCTTCTCTGAGGTCCTTCATAGCGAAGCACTTCCCAAGCCATGACTTAACCTCCTGTAGGGTTGGGACGTCGTTTCCTATGAGCAGTATGTCGTCCACATACAAAACGAGAAAGCTAACTATACTCCCACTGGCTTTGACATATACACAGGACTCATCCTCGCTTCTCGAAAAGCCAAACTCTTTGAATTTCTCATCGAAACAAATATTTCATCTGCAAGACACTTGTTTCAATCCATAAATGGATTTCTCAAGCTTACACACTATATTAGGGTGCTCTGTATTGACAAAACCCTTTAGCTGACTCATGTAAACATCTTCAGCCAATTTCCCATTAAGGAAAGCGGTTTTGACATCCATCTTCCATATTTCATAATCATGAAACACAGCTATTACTAGCATCACCCTTATAGATTTAATCTTCGCAACTGGTGAGAAGGTCTCATCATAGTCAAGTACGGGTGTTTGAGTAAATCCCTTCGCAACCAATCGCGACTTATACGTGTGTACTTTCCCATCCATGTCGGTCTTCTTCTTGAATATCCATTTGCACCCGACCGTCTTACGACCGGGGTTGTCAACCAAGTTCCAAACTTGATTGTCATACATGGACTGAATCTCGTTGTCCATAGCCTCTTTCCATTTCGCAGACTTCAGGCCTGACATGGCTTCCTTGTAGTTGTTAGGTTCATCCAAATTTATCAATGTGTTATCACTAATAAACATATCACCCTTAGCAGTTATATGGAATCCATATAATACGGGTGGAAGACTAACTCTACTGGAACGTCTAAGAGGTAAGGACGTGTCAATCAGTTCAATAGGAGTTTCCTCCTCGAGTAGACCGCCAGTGTTAGAGGTTCCTTCATCGCTTGATTCTTGAAGCTCTTCAAGATCAATTTGCCTCTCACTATCCTCTTGGCATATGAGTTCTCGCTCTTAGAAAACCCCTCTCCTCGCAACGAAGACAACATTGTCACTCGGTCTGTAGAAGAGATATCCAAAGGACTTCTGCGGATAGCCAACGAAAATACAAGGCTCACTACGAGGTTCGAGCTTGTCGTGAGTCTCTCGTCTTATAAAAGTCTCGCAACCCCAAACCTTGATATGTGCTAACGAGGGAGCTTTCACTTTCCACATCGTGTGAGGTGTGTTGGCAACCTTCTTAGTCGGGACTAGATTAAGGATATGGACGGCAGTCTCTAAGGCATATCCCCAAAATGACATAGGTAACGAAGCCCGACTCAGCATGGAACGAACCATGTCCAACAGGGTTCGATTGCGCCGCTCAGCTACACCATTCAATTGCGGTGTCCTATGTGGAGTCAATTGCAAAACAATTCTGCATTCCTTGAGGTAGTCGTGGAATTCAATACTAAGGTACTCACCTCCTCGATCGGATTGGAGCATCTTAATTTTCCTGCCTAGCTGATTCTCCACTTATTGTTTAAACTCTTTGAACTTTTCAAAGGTTTCTGACTTGTTCTTGATTAAGTAGATATATCCATATCTACTATAATCATTGGTGAAAGTCACATAGAAGCGGTTCGCATCCCTTGTGGTGGATCTAAAGGGCCCACATACATCGGTATGTATGAGATCCAATAAACACTCGCCCCTTTCACAAGTGTCAATGAAGGGTGACTTGGTCATCTTTCCAAGAAAACAAGACTCGCACGTGTCATCGTCCCTAAGGTCAAATGACTCCGACACTCCATCCTTTTGGAGTTGGGCTATGTGCTTCCTTTTGAAATGTCCAAGACGACAATGCCACAAGCATGCTTTATCCAAACCATTGGAAGAATCGATATGCAACACATCATTTCCTAAGTTCTCTACAACCATCACAGTTTCATATATTCCATTACAAGGCAATGCTTCAAAATAGAAATTACCATTAAAGAAAGCATTAATAGAACCATTTTCATTATAAAACGAAAATTTAAAACCTTGTTTATACAAACCATGAAAAGAAATAATGTTTCGTGTCATTTCTGACGAATAGCAACAATTATTCAAATCTAGACCTAACCCATGACTAAGCACTAAAGAGTAAACTCCAATCTTGGTGACAGGCGACGTTTCCCTATTCCCCATGATCAAGTTTTTCTTCCCATGCTCCACATCCCTACTTCTTAGTCCCTGCAAATCAAAACAAATGTGAAAACCACATCCTGTATCGAGGACCCAATACATAGCATGTGATCAGTTATTAGATTGAATAGTATAAATACCTGCGAAGGTGGGTTTTATCTTCCCATCCTTGATGTCCTACAGGTACTTTGGGCAGCTTGGTTTCCAATGCCCTTTCTTGTGGCAATAATAGCACTCTGCTTCCTTCGGGTTGGAAGAGGGAGCAGCAGGACCAGCTTTGGTTCCACTAGAAGAGGTACCATCGTGAGACTTTCCCTTGTGGCTCTTAGAAGGAGCCTTCCTCTTCTTTCCTTTTCCTTGCCCAATAGCCAAGATAGTGGCAGCAACAGTAGGAGTAGATGCAATAGATTTGCCTATTAGACTACTCTCATCAGTCCTTAGCAGGCCTTGAAGCTTGCTTAGAGTGACCTCCTCCTTGTTCATGTGGTAGGTCATACGAAACTGGTCGTAGCAAGGAGGTAACGAGTGTAGAATAATATATATGGCCAGCTCTTCATCAAATTTAACATCTAACTTCAGCAAGCGATCCACGTATCTCTGCATTTTCTGCAAGTGGGCCATGATGGACTCTCCATCCTTCTTTTTGGTAGTGATCATCGCAGCGATGATCTCATACCGTTCCTACCTAGCACTTTGATGGTACCTTTCCATTAAATCTTTGTGCATCTCGTAGGGATAGTAGTCCTCGTAGGACTTTTGGACTTCTGCAGTCATCGTTGCGAGCATGATGCAATGAACCTTCGTAGCATCTCACTCATGAGTTTCGTAAGCAGCGATTTCTTCGGGAGTGGCAGTGTTCACATTGACCTCTTTCTTTTCCTTGTCAAGAACATACTCTTTGTCCTCGTAATGGGTGACCATTCGAATGTTGCGGATCCAATCATTGAAGTTGGACCCATCGAATATCACCCTCCCACACAAGTTCATGAGTGAGAATGAGCCGGAAGGGATCAAGCCAGAAGCGTTGTTGTTGTTCGAGGTAGACATCTGAAACAGAAAAGGAACAAATTTTAGAGATAAGAATCCCCAATTAAACACCCAAATGAGAAATTACGGCTAGAACCCAACACAATTATTTACAATTCAGAAGAGGGATGTCGTAATCTAATTGCAAATAATTTGAAGGTAGGCAAATGACAATTTACCAATTTCCACCATGAAAAACGAAAAAGACAATTAAGTTTTAAATGTTTGAAATTCCTAGATCTTTTGAGATTCATTGAACCTTTCAATGGCATGTTTAAATCTTGATATGCCCTTCAAGTTTGTGACTAGGATACCGAGGATCACAAACAAGGTGTGAATAACCATGCATATGTACTTGGTACACTCGATGTCATTTACCACCTAATCAATGTGTCGGTTAGCCACACACGCTCCATTGATCTATGATACACATCGAGTTACCCTTTACCACCTTTGCTAGTCCCAAATTAGTGAGTCAGTTATCCATGCACGCTCCACTAACGAATTGGCAGGGTGCAAAGTGTAATTTCATGGAATAGCATCATTTCACATTTTTCCTAAAGTAACTAAGATTGGGAATTTTATAAAAACATTAGTTACTTTATTAATCATTATACTTTTAATGAGATATTAGTTGCCATATCCTCCCTGTTTGGCTAATGACCATCCACTAATCAAGGAAGCGGTGGGTGAGGGTGGACACCCATTAAACTGCCATTTTATAGGCAACAACCTTATACCCCCTTATAGATTGGCTTCGTGAATGAGGCCTACTAACGGTAAGACTAGCTTAATCTTATACATATATATATATATATATATATATATATATATATATATATATAATTAGTAATCTTATAATATTATAATAGTATAAGGGTTGAATTTTAAACTTGTAAAATTCTACGGCTTGGAATTTAAATATTTAAAAATCAAAACTTTTAATTAAAAATTTTAAATCCCAAAAACTTGAGGGGAAGTTTTGAAACTTTTCAAAACATCTTTTAGATCAAATTTGAAAAATAATTAATTAATCATACTATTAATATTTATCACATAATTTTACCTAATCTATTTTATTGACATGATAATTCAAATCACAATACAAATAATTAATCTTTATCATATAAAACAAGTAATTCTCTTATTTATGACAATTATCTTTGAATTACATTAGGATAATCCATACCTTATTGAAAAAATCGGATTTTAATAGCCAAAAACGTTTTTGGTAATTATCCTAATTCAATTTCAGTCAAAATCCCAAAAAATCAGCCTCCAGACTCCCTGACTCGTCGAGTTCATCAGGTGACTCGACGAGTTCATTAGGTAGAAGCATGATTTTTCGATCTTCAGCTTTGAACAATTTTAACAATGCATCAAATACAAAAGAAAAATGAACTAGGCTCTAATACCTCTGTTGGGTTATGAGCAAAACATCAATCATGTGGTGCACATGCAAACCCTAAAGCTTTGGATCTAGGTTTTTCTACTTGTACATGCAATAATCATCCAAAGCTCTCAAACCCTAATCTTGCATACAACAAAATCGAAATCTACATCTAATGAAGAGTTAAGATGATACCTTTGATTGTAGGTTGAAGATCTTGAGCTTTTGAGAACCTAGCACCTCAAATGTGATGCCTCTAATGAATCACAAACACCAAAATGATTGGAGAATCTTAGAGAGAGAGAGAGAGGGGATCGTTAATTTTGGATCTTGAATCTTTCTAGGGTTGTTGTAGCCGAAAATTGGATGCCAAGGGTGTCCTTATATAGCTGAAGAATTAGGGTTTCAGTCAAAGACCTCATCCGGTTGCTTATGCTCTAAGCAGCCCACAAGAATCTTCCAGAACCTAGCCCTTGGACGAAATCCTTATGGGCTCCCATAAGATTTCGTCCAACCCCTTTCCAAGTGTTCCTCAGCCCATTATGCAATTATCTAATAATTACAAGTTTACTCCCTTTAATTCAATTAACCTCTTTTGACCACAAAATTAATTCTGAATTAATTCTTGACCAATGTTAATTAAATAATATGATTTCTATTTTGATATATTATTCAAATAATATATTAATAAACCATAATAACCTCTTTCTCTATTATTCATCTCGTCAAGTTGCTTATCTGAAGGCAACCCAAAATGACCATGCTACAACCGTGTCAAGTACATACCAAATATAGTTATGGACTTAGACACCTAATCCAATAGTAAGCCGTAGGCACGAAGGCTCAGGAGGAGCGGTTGGGTTGAGGCGGTAGGCCAACAAACCCTGGTATTCTAGTCTGGATAGACTGAAGGCCTGCAAGGCGGTCTCGTCAGACTGAAGGCCGAAGAGTGGTTGTTATGCACACTTGTATGATTATTAGTATATGGTATTTTGGGGGAAACTCACTAAGCTTTATGCTTACCCAGTTGTTTATTGTTTCAAGTATCATCGGTGGCTATGGGAAGGCAAAGACGAGACTATACACACTCATCGGCAGCATTGAGGATTTAGCATTTTGTATGATACTAAGATTGTTATTTAAGTGTGTTTGGAATAAAGAATTTTCTTAATAATGGATTTATAAATTGGGAAGTTTTAACTTAATTAAAAAAAATGAAAATTTTGGTTGTGAAAATGGGACGTTGCACACGGAGTTGGTTGGGTCTGGTGAGTTATGTCTTAAAAGGCATGAGGAAGTGTGGTGGTATGATATGGGCTTGCTAGGTTGTTGTCTAAGTACTGACTAAGAGAAAATGAGGGATGCATGTTGTTGGATGACTTATTATTGTCATGATGGGCTTGCAAGTCGACTTGTAATCCAATTTGACGATGGTCGTTAAAGGTAACTTGCCTAAGGGTGTTGATGTGGTGCGATCCAGGCCGATGCATCCAGTGTGTAGGAGGATCTCACAGTGGAGGGCAGCAGCATATCAATTGGTCCACATAACATGGGGATGTTGACCGCTGTCTGGCAGTGGTCTTGTTGTCGGCTATTGTTTCCATTATGCTGATTTTTGGTGGTCACTCCTATGGCGTTGATTATGATTGTGGTTGTCACCTCATTTTTGTTGTCAATCATGAAGTTGATCATTATGTCCAACATAAAGAGCGATATGGGGAGAAGCATTGTCATGGTGGATACCTAGTTGAGGATGTGATCGGGATAGACATATCTCTTCAATATATAGATTGGGTTTAACGGGATGATGGCATTAGAGAACGATGGTGGATGATGTTAGCCACTCAATCGAATTTTTCATTGAGGCCATTAACCATATGAGTGACAAGCTTCTTCTCCAAGACAAGCTCATTATTATTTGGCATAATATCGAAATGGTCTTTATGTTTTTTACAATAATCGGTGATCAATAAATTGCCAATCTCATTGGAACGAATCTTATGGTTAAGCTGTATAGTACGGGCATCCTTATTGCCAAGAAAAAGATGTGCAAGGCTTTTCTAAACTTTATACACGATCAAACCATTTTTATAATCATTTGGAGAAGAGACTTGTTAATTGTAGTGTATATCCATATCTTGACTAAGGAGTCAATTTTTTGCCATCCGGGTGTGGTATTTGTGATGGAGTCCTCTTCAAGATGATTATAAATGTCGAAGGTTACATAACAAGCCTCAAAAAGCTCACAACACGCATCATAGTTCAACTAAATTAGTCGAGATCATGAGTGAGATGGACATAGGCACGAATGTTGGTGATGTCGAATAGTTTTTCCGTGGCATCCTTGTTAATGTCGTAGTTGCCCATGGTAAACGAAGAAGATGCGTTGAGATGAATTTAGGGTTTAAGCTGTTGGAAGGCACTCGGGCCTGCCATGAAACAAAGAAGCATGAGATAGAGTGGCAGATTGGAAAGAAAATGTGGATATAAGATTTCAAAGGTTTGATACCATAATAGTCAGTATATTTCCCATAAAAAGATATTGCTTCATTACGAACGAATCTCCCTAATCTAATATAAGAATAGTTTTATTCTCTTTTTGACATGTGTCATCGTATTAGGTCTCATAATTAATGCATATTTTATTTTATTTTTTGTCATGTGTCACCTTATTATGTCTTATAATTAATACATGTCAATTGTCAACCTATTGATTCTCTATTTCAAATTTTAAATTTCTCACTCTAATTACATTAAATTAATAACATCAGAATAAAATTAAAATAGATTTAACACAAATTATAAAGTGGTATAATTTTACATATTTATTTAAATCAATGATTATAATTTAATATAACAAAAAAAACCTTTTAATTAATAATTTATTTAAAATAAGTGATTAATAAGTTTAAGATTTTATTATTAAAATTTAATTAATTTTATAACCATGATTTCCAAATATTATAAACTAGTATATACATAAACATAGAATACATATGCCAATGCCATAATACAGTAATACATGTGCCTAACTATATGTCCACCAATATCATGCTCTAAGACTCACTGGGTTACTCACTAAGCTCAATAATCAATACCCATTCCAACTTGGTCCTAATATTCAAACTCCAAAGTCTTTTTACCTAAGATAAAAGGTTTCGTTTAAATTTCACAAACATCTTTGGGGTTCGCTTAGAGCACACACAAGAGGAGATTTTTCAAAGCTTTTTCACTTTGAAAAAGCTATGAAAAAAACTCTTCCTATTGTGACAGCTTTTTCACTAAAAGCGTTTTCAAAAGAAATTGTTAATTAACAAGTTTTTTCATAGAGCCTTTCAGTTGAAGTGGTGGGTTTCATAGACATTGAGTTAAAAGTTATCAACTTATAAAAAGCATTAGAATAATATAAATATCTTTAGTTAGTCATATGAAAAAATAAATGGAAAAAAATAATAAAATAAAAACTCTCGGATTATGAGTATACGTTAAAGCTTGTTGAATTGATGATGCAACATTTACACTAAAAAGCTTCGTGAAAAAACTTCTTTATTATCAATGTTGTTAAGCTTGCCATGAAGGGATTTGAACAAGATTGTTACATCATCTTCATTGATGAGCAGTTCAATAAAAAAATACTAATATATTATTGATAAAAAAAATTCATTCGTATAAAACTATCACAATTACTTCATAAATATATAGTTATTAGAGCATCCACAATGGTGAGTCCAATTGGAGAGTTGAATGAGTTGAGAAGTCCATGTGTCATTTAATAGATAAAACTCAATCATTGTGAGATGTCACATTAGCATTCAATGGATTTAGAGTTCAATGGTCATTAAACTCTTCAATGGAAAAAAGAAAAGTATTAATCTTTAAATATTTACTATAAATTACATTTTATAATATTCTATTGAACTTTATAGAGTTCAATGTATTATAGAGAAAACCATAATAGAGTTGTATGGATTTTAGAATGATGATATGGCGATCCATTACATTCCATGGAGTTCAATGCATTGTGGATGCGTTAGTTTGAACCTAATACCACGCGCAAACCCACCTAAATATCATTTGTTTTCTTTCTTGGTTTTGTTATCTTAATGATTTTTCGTAGACTTGTAACTCATATAATCGTAGTTAAAGACCAATGAGGCAATGACCATTTCATTATTGGTTATGACAAAATACTTATATCATATAAAACAGAAAAAGCATTTTTATGATATAAAACAGAAAAAGTTGGTTGAATAGCATTATTTTACATATACTCGATCACCTCCTACCCGCCTTCTACTTCAACTTCCAATTCCTCCGTCAAACTCCAGCCACCACTGCGGATTATCGTTTCCAAATTGCAAGATCTTCATCCTGTCACTTGAAAAATAACATCAGAATTAAAGCAGTTAAAGTAAATATTCTCTCTTTCAATCTTCGGTTTCAATCCAGCTTGTGTTCTTTTCATGTTAATTTGAAAATCGACCTGCACAGATGGCCGATTATACTTTCGGACCTCACAAAATCGATCACAACGACGTCTTCTACACCACAGATCTTCTTTACGCTTTTGTGAATCTACTCCCTGTTCTTCCTGGTAATTTATCATCAGCTACTTGTTAATGCGTTCATTAATCATGATGTTAGGTTTTCGTTTGGACTTTCGTGCCATGATTATCGAGTTTACAACTTTTATGCATCGATCCATCGGAATCTTCTGTCTATTGCTTACACGATTCTGCTTTACATAAATCTGAATTAGTTTTTGTTTTTTTCTTCTACAGGTCATATCCTTAATTCAAGTATTACGCTTTGAAATAAGCTAGTAGTTAGCAAATCTGAAATCTCTATAGCTAATCAATGTTACCATTATCTCAAAGCTCGTGTTCTTATTTGATTGAAATCGTAGATCACTGAAATGAATTTGGATTTTTTTTTCTTTGATTTACTTGACGATAAACACATGTGTTGGTATGCCCAAAGCGCGAAGTAAAGCGATTTGGTGAGCTTACGACAGAGGAGACTAGTGAGATGTGGATTACAGCTAAGAGAATTGGTAATCTGCTCGAGAATTATCACAAAGCATCTTCTCTCACCTTTACAATCCAAGTAATTAAGCTTCCATTGGCTTTCTTTTATCGTTCTTTTGACATTATATAATATTTATATGGGTTCCCTTTTTTTCTTTCAGGATGGCCCACAAGCAGGACAATCTGTTCCACATGTTCATATACATATCGTCCCTCGAAAAGTTGGAGACTTTGAGAATAACGATGATATATATGATGCTGTAAGTTCTCAAACATGATCAATCATATATAATCACAATAGATTCATTATTATGTATAGTAGTTATTGTTTTGATCTTTGTAGATCGATGAGTCGGATAAGAATTTGAAGAAAAAACTAGACTTGGACAAGGAGCGGAAGGATAGAAGCTCGGAGGAGAGAGTTCAAGAGGCAGAAGAATACAGAAAGCTTCTGTCATTCGAGCCAGAATCATAATATTGTTAAAACTCTTTTGTATATTTATGTATGTATTTGGAATAATTCATAATAAATATGATTGTTGCATTTTGTCATATAAAATAATAAAATACTCCGTAATGTCTATCAAATTAATAATTGTAGGTAATATTTTATCCTAAATTTGTTAAAGTTGTAACATGATCTCTAATTGTCTATATATAGTTCATATCCATATAAAGGTAAACTATTTACAAAAACGAGGTCAAGCTTGCAGAATAACGTAGTAAAGATGGAGAGATGAACAAACATTTAACTTTTTTTTTTCAATTGTGGCAGAATTTCCATCACATAATGTGTCTCAAAACTTACCAAAACATCATCACTAATCGACGAATCAGTGAGGGAATAATCCGTCACCAAGCAACGACCTTTAACCACTGGTATTTTTCGGTGGTTTTTTAATGGCAGAAAGAAATTTTAAAAAATTTAGGAAGATTTAGAGAAATAAGAACATTACAAAGAACATTACAAGGAAAATTTTAAAAAATTTGGGTTCTAAAGATATCCGATGCAATTCATTTTAGTTTTTTGCTTTTATTGTAAAGCCAATAATACGATTGTGTTACAATTTTCTCCAAAACAAAAGCTTTCTCCGCTTCATTAGATTGCAACAAAATGAAATTCTAAAATCTCCAAAGAAACAAAGGAATTGACAATAACCACCTCCAAACCTTTTCTAGAGTCATTTTGAATATTTGGGTTATCCAACCACAAAAGTAACTCACATAAACCATTAAAATTGGGTGTGTTCAAACCCCATCACAACATAATTTGATTCCAAATGTCATATTCAATCGACAATCTAAGAATAAGCTATATGTATATGCCACATCCAACTCACACGAGGGGCATAAAGAGATTAAACTTTCAAGCATCTTCTTTGTAAATTATTCTCTAGTAGGTAGTCGTTTCAAGAGAACCACCCAAATTAAAATGTTCACTTTAATGAGTACAAATATTGTCTCATCTAGTGACAACATTTATAACCACCAACAAACCACTATCGATGAACACTCTCTCTCTCTCTCTCTCTCTCTCTCTATATATATATATATATATATATATATATATATATATATATATATATAACCTTGTAGGGTTTTGTTTGTTTACACTGGTAATCTGTTATATAAATTCAGAGATTACACTAAAAGGGGAAGATTGTTGCTAATTGAAATTTATACAAGTGTCAAAGGAGTTTTAAATGACGATATGATATAAGTCAGATGATACGCTTATATAACTTACATAATGTTAGTTTGAAGTTTTAAATGACTATATGATATAAGTCAGATGATACACTTATATAACATACATAACGTTAGTTTGATCTCGTACATGATAAATGATGTGGTCAAGGGCCAGTACCCTTTGCTAGTGGGTTAAGGGGAAACACCCCAAAACAAAAGCGGATTTTTGGACTACAAATGTAGCAGATAATGATGGAAAACGGTTTTCTAAAAATTATTAATACTATTGACGACTGTGAGTGGAAAAACCGTCGTCTAAATCCTAGCCCTTAAAACTCCTACAACTTTCGATCCTGACCGTAATAACTCGGTATTTGCAGTTAATCGGAGGTTCCAGCCGTCTTCATTCGCACGTTCCTTCTTCTTCTTCCCCACGTTTGTAGTTATGTAACTTCTGCTTCGATTCCTCCCAGGTTCTTACAGTTATTGACCCATTAGTCCTACAAATCAGCCTATTGAGGCCTATATAAGAGTACTCTTTGAAGTAATTATGTTAATCGGTTCTATTGCTTCACCGAATCATGGACCAGGCGATGTTCTTCATCGACAAACCACAATCAGCCAAAATTGCACCCTCCTTCTTCTTTGCGTCAAGCTCCAGGTTCGCTCTTTTTTCCTTTTCTTTCTTCTTCTGCTTCGATCACATTGATCGCAGGTAAGTTTCAAGGAATTCGAATTGGTATACCCCCTCCTCTCCTTTTCAATCGATCATATGTTCCTCTTCACCCTTATTATTATTGTTATTATTTGGCAGAACTAGTGCAGATCAAAAGATGTTGAAATGGAAATGGATATCTTGGAACAATAAGGTAAAACCTAGAAGCTTATTAAGCTAATTACCCCTTTTGACAAATTATTTGTTCTATGTAGTTAGATTTGTAGCTTAAGAAGTTGGAAACCAAAAGTCTAGCAGTGATTCTGCTATGTTTTGATAGATTCATGGGAAGTGGATATCAACTGAAAGGTATGAACTTAGGTTAGTAATTAAAATTGTCATCAATATCCACATGTAACATCAAAGTTGCTGATTTCGTTGTTGTAGAATTTGAAATAGTTGAACATGTTGCCCTATTGAGGTAATGGCTTTTCTTTTTAATAATCATGTCGATTTTTTATACTTTGTCTTTTTCATGTTGATTGATCTTGATAAACCTTTATAGATTAAGAATAGAAATTGTTAGCAGGTATGCTGAAACCAATTAATTGAAGGAAATAAGCATGAAGATGAACTTGAATAAATAAAAGAATGACAAAAAAATACAAGCATCTGATTCCACGCCTAAATGATGGATGAACCCATCTTGGAAGAACTATATCAGGTAAGTTCATTGTACTTTTTTGTCAATTTTTTTTGTGAAACATCTCCTTATAAAAGATCATACATTTAATTTTGCCGAATTCCAGTAAAGTGATATTAATATTTAGTGTGAATATGAGCGTTTTCTTTCAAGGGTATGTGCACATAGTGTCATCTGTTGGGTGGAGAAGATACAATGTTTGGAGGCATGGACATGGTGGAAGCAAGGCATGAGGTTGCATTTTTAAGGCGAAATGGTTACAGCTTCATGACTTCCCCTTTTAGAAACTCTTCACCTAAATTGTTGATATAAGTCTTCATTTCCAGTTGTTGCCATTGGATTTAGACTCAAATTTCTCAAGGTATGTTTTGCAAATCCCAAACACTACTTCAAAGTTCAAAGTAGGAAGTACTTGGTATTCATTATATCTTTTGGAGCAAATATAAAAAGGGTTTTTAGATTTTCTTTTCTTAATTAATTATTTTGATTTCAAGAATTACAATCAGATAATAATTTGAGAGATTTAGGGATAATATGATACTTTTCCATTTATCCTGCAATAAATCTGATTTTGGCACTAAAGATTTTGTCATGATGACTTCTTATATTGGAATTGTTCTGAAATACCATAACCACTTTTAGATGTTATTATTGAGAAGAAAGTATCTCTTTCTGATGCAACAATACTGTAACATCCTAAATTTAAGATTATATTATTAAATTAATAAGATAAAAGGCAAAATGGTAGAGAAAAGTCATTAAATTTGCTGGGAAAATTCCCCTAAGTCAAGGGGAATAAGGTCATTTTTGAAATTTTACCAAAACTAGGTGGGGTTTTTTCACATGATGTTAATAAGATAAAAGGCAAAATGGTAGAGAAAAGTCATTAAATTTGCTGGGAAAATTACCCTAAGTCAAAGGGAATAAGGGCATTTTCGGAAATTTACCAAAACTAAGTGGGGTTTTTTCACATGATGTTAATAAGATAAAAGGCAAAATAGTAGAGAAAAGTCATTAAATTTGCTAGGAAAATTACCCTAAGTCAAGGGGAATAAGGGCATTTTCGGAATTTTACCAAAAATAGGTGAGCTTTTTTCACATAATTTTAATTTGTTGTTGCCCACGTCTCCCCAGAAAAGCTACAATATGGTAGACCATCACCATCCATTTGAACTTTGAAGAAGATGACAATGCAATGTAAGTTTATGTTAATTATTTTCTCTTACTATTTATTTTTAAATTTATGACACTTTGGTTGCATTGAATCTGATCTGGTGGGAATAAAAGGATGAGTATTAAGTTAACTAACCATTTTTCTTACTTTTAAATTGTGTTTAATTATTTACCAATTTGGTCTATCAAATGTCATGTTTTTTCTTTGGGTTTGTCCATGTGATCGAATTTTGAAATACAAATTGAATTCAATCTTAAAATTAATTTTCTTTAAGTCAAAAAAAATATTATATTCTACTGGTTACATCAGAACCAAACAAAATTAATTTAGATATGGCTTTAGTTCAGTAATGATGTTTATTTGTCTTATGTTTCATTTTTTTTTTTGGTGAAATTTAGTATATAAAGTCGGTTAACATATCTGAACATGCAGAAGAATAGACATGCAAGAAATAGAAAGGTACTCCATTCAAATGTTTAATATAACATTTTTTTTATTATAACGTTGCATTTTCACTTTTTTCCACATTAACACATTGCTATTATGAGCAAAATACACATACAGAAAGGAAAAAATGTTATGGAACAGTTACTAGAAACTAAACATTAATGTTATTGCAGGATATGGTGAAGGATCAAGTGATTCACATTTTACTGTGACAACCGTCAATTTTCGGTCAAGTCAAAGTCAACTAAAGTCAACAAGTCAAACTGGTCGACTCAACTAACCCTTGTGTACTAGGGCTTACGTTAGGTAGTTACTATACAACTCGATATTCTAATGAGAAATCATCAATTGAAAAGTTCGTATATCTAGCTTTCCTTAACCTAAAATTGTGGTAAGTAATGAACCAAACCGATAAAACAATGTTGCATACTCATCGGGAGTGTGTAAGATCCTTAAACATAGCTTAACGGGGCTTACGGACCTTGTGTTGCAGAGTCAAGCACTCAAGAAGGTCACAAAAGAAGCCTCGCCCAAATCTCTCTAGGTATGAGAAATCTCCCCAAGTATGTGAAATCTCTCCAAGTATGTGAAATCTCTCCCAAATCTCTCTATATATGAGACATCTCTCCAAGTATGTGAAATCTCTCCCAAATCTCTCTAGGTATGAGAAATCTCCCCAAGTATGTGAAATCTCTCCCAAATCTCTCCAAGTATGTGAAATCTCTCCCAAATCTCTCTAGGTATGAGAAATCTCTCCAAGTATGTGAAATCTCTTCTAAATCTCTCCAAGTATGTGAAATCTCTCCTAAATTTCTCCAAGTATGTGAAATCTCTCCAAGTATGTGAAATCTCTCCCAAATCTCTCTCAAAATCTCTCTCAACTTTTTAGAATCACTTGGGGCATCCCGACCCTCGAATTAGTCGAAAACAACTCGAAAACGGAAGTCTACGCGAAAAACAGCCTTAAAGAGTCGAACCCTCTTAAAGAGTCGAACCCTCTTAAGGAGCCGAACTTGTCATAAGCGAAGGTGTCATAAGCGAACTACCCTATCTCAGACCGAAGTCTCGCATAGACCGAACCCAAAGGTCCCTTCAGACCGAACCTCGCCTGAGCACCAAACCCTACCTTCGCCTTCACCTCCTACCCCTTTCGCTCTATTTCGCCTTCGGCCCAGCAGCAAAAGGGACCGAACCTCGGCCCAGTACCGAGAGGTCTCGCAGGTAGGCAAATTTCACCCGATTTTCGACTAGTTTTGCATTTTAGGCCCGTTTTTAATTATTTTAACGCGGGATTTTCACCCAAAACTTTATTTTAACATATAAGGCCCTATATTTATTAATTAATCACGTTTTGGGGGATAAATCTTATCCAAGAAGAGTGGATGAAATACAAGAGGTGGAGTGTTGACTTTTCTTTAGTTAATGACACAAGCAACCACCCCCACACCCACTCCGTGACCAACCACACCTCCCCACCGTCCCTAGTCACTTCATTGTACTTTTTCCATCACACTCTAGCCATAACCACGTTCTAGAGGCTGGGAAAACCCCACCTTTCTCCTCACTTCATTCATTTCCTCTCATTCCACTAAAAGATCAAACTCTTTTCTCTCAACTCTTCTCTTTCAGTTTCGAGATCTCCAAGGCATTTTCCAAGGCTTTCCTTCTACTTTTGGTAAGTATTATCATCCTCCATGTGATTATTTCACTCCTTTCTACTCAAATCATAGATTTCTTACACAAACTCCTTCATATTTGTGTTAGATTCTCGAATCATCAAGGCATCTTCTTAGTGTTCTTGAGTGGAACACTTCTTTTCTTCGACATTCATCCACTGAAATCACACAAAGTGAGTTCATACCTCTATCTTTTCATGTTTTTCTTAAGTTTTAAGGGGGGGAATACAAGTTAAAACACCAAGAACATAACTAAACTCATCCAACAGCTTTCCTCAGAAAAGTTTAACTCCATTCACGGACTGTTTTGGCCAACTTAAACATTTTAGTTTTCAAAATTGTATTAGGTGCAAGTAGTTCAGGTTTATACCTTTAAAATAACTACTTGCACACCTCCATATTATTTTTCTACAATTTATGGTGATTTTTACAAAACTGTCTATCATTTCAAGAGCAAATCCGGACCAGTCTGTGATTATGGACTTTTTCATACAAGTTGGAGGTTATTAAAAATCATAATAAAATTTATGAACAAACTAGACTCATTTCCCAAACTCTCAGAATTTACGGATTCTGATTTGGACCTTTGATGATTTTTCTATAAATTTTCTAAGAACAGTAATAGAAATGTTAACACTAGAAAAATGCTATCAACTTCATTTGCACCTTGTAACTTGTTGAGCAAGGTGTGTATCGTTATGTGAATATATGTTTTTACATTACATGTCATTTCGTCTTGGTGTATTGGCATACATCAGAAAACAAATGAATTTTTACCTTCATAAGTATGGAAATTAATTAGTTGTTATATTGCATGTTATTTCACTTTAGTAAAAGGTATATATACTTATCGATAAACAAAAGGGTTTTTACCTTCACAAATACAGTAGTTAACCATAGTAAACAAAGTTATAACTATTACATTTAAATGTTTTGATAAACTATAATAGGTATGGTTTATGTCTCCATTAACACAACAAACACATTTCGGAAGGTTTTATTCCCACAGAAAAAGGTTTTACACTCACGCACACCACACGTAAACTTGTTAACTTAAATTGTGAGACATTTTTCTCAGTACTCCTAGAGTACGGGTTAAAATTCCTGGTAGTTATAACCAGAGTCTCTTGTAGGGAGAACGTGATAGTTGTGTATAGATCTATATTGGGTTTGACACCCCACACCTTGTTGCTAGCTACAGTGGGACCTGCAGGTCTACGGGTGATAAGTGTTATAACATTTTTCGACGCCTGAGAAACGCCATGGCAGGTTCATTCAGTCATAGTATGGTTATAGCGACTCACATAGGGAGTTAACAACACATAAAGTTTACGGGGATTGCTATAAATCAAAAAGGGTTTCATGTCGATTTAAAATCACTTTTTATATCAATAAGTACGGATATTATTGTACACTTTCGGTCTTGGTATTTAAGACTACACATCATTCTTGTAAGGAAAATATTGGATTTTTCTTCGTAAGACACAACACATTACAAAGAACGGTTTCCAAACTCTTTATCTAAAAAACTTATGAACTCACCAACTTAATTGTTGACACTTTTTCAAAACTACTTGTATTCTCAGGAAGTAAACGAAACCAACTAACCACAAGCTTTTGAGGATGGAACGCTACGGCGTTGAGCAACTATTTTTATATTATGTCGTGATCAATCATTGAAATATGTAATACTTGAAACCATGTAATTCTTTTCTGATTATATTTATGATTGGTTGTATTTACTTTGAGCACTATTATACTCGTTGTTATGATACAATACATGAAGTCCGCCACCCCCGGACGTTTCCGTCATCCTTGGTTTGGGGGGGTGACATTTACTCCTGAGAAACCAGTTGTGATGATAGAAGTTTTGTACTTTTTTTATCATACCGTAGTCGCACAAATGGCAAAATAGAAATAATTAAAGTAAAAAAAAAATTATGTTTGTGTATCATTATGATGTTTTGTTTCTAGGACTCGTGGTAATAATTTATTAATGCCCTTATAATGTTTTTGTTTTACCTTTTCTCTATTAAGTATAGCCATAATTAGTTTTTAAGAAAGATCTTAAAAGAGTGTCAGCTGAAAGTTTGAAGAATTTGTATAATCATTACGTGGTTATTTGTAAAGAATGTGAAAATCTTTTTATAATAATTTTTAATCATTTATTTTTTAATTGGTGATTAATATCCTTTAATGACACTCATTTCAATATCTAAGATTATTTGTATAAGTTGCATAAATTGGTAAAAGAATACAGGAACATTGTTACATAAATAAACATTTAATTGGTGTCAACTAGTGCATGGTTACCGGTGAAGATGATAATGTAGGGTATAAAGCTTTGTTTCACAATCAAAGATTGAGATTTCAGTATACTAACCTAACCTAATACAAGAGTGTATAAAACTTAATTTTTTGATATTCTTTTATTCATTCGTACGAATGTAATATAATTAGGTATAGAACAAAAAAAAATGATGTTATAGAAAAATTTTAAATCAATTTATTGTTTTACATTTGTCTACCTGTCTAACTAAATGATTAAGATTATAAATAAATAAATAAATAATTGAAGTTCGTGACCAACCTTAAATTCATCAAATATCTTCCATTACATTTGTAGTGGATAAGGATGAAACAAATGGTTTTTAGAAATTAGGAATAGTTACCAAACCATTAACATTAAAAAATAAAATAAAAATAAAAAAATGGCGTTTACAAAGTGACACGCGTTCATAATACATTTGTAATAATAAAAAGATCACTTAAAGGCTAATATAGTTTTCAATTTTTATAGATCAGGTCATTAAGTTCTTTTTCGTCCACATTTACTCCTTTCAACTTGTTAAATTATACACACATTCAATCCTTATGACTGGCTGCTCCAGGTTAGCCGATAAAAATGACTTAATCGGGTAATATATTTCTCACTTTGTACATATTTAGTATACATTTGTGTTGCAAAATAAGTTGTTTTTGTTTTTGTACTCATTCAGTACTTATAAATAATTTTGTTTTCGTATGAAGAAGTTACGACGTTCAGAACACAAGACCTAAACCAAACCACAAGACATACGCAACCAAACAGTCGAGATCGTGATGGACATAAAGATCAACAACCTAACTAAACCATTTATAAGTATTGAATGAGTACAAAAACAAAAGAGACTTATTTTGAAGAAAAAAATTATTAAGGACTAAATATATACAGAAATATTAAGGACTAAATGTGTACAAAGTGAGAAATATATTACCTGATTAAGTCATTTTATCGACTAATCTGGAGTAGTCAGTCATAAGGACTGAATGTGTGTACAGTTTAACAAGTTGAAGAGGTAATGTGGACAAAAAAAAACTAGTGACCAAATGTGTACAAATCGAAAAATATATTAACCTTTTAAGTCATTATCTCTAAAAATTTTGCTTTTATTTTGGGGTGTTGCTCTTTAGCCTAGTAAGAGGTATTAGTCTAGCACGAGGTATTGCCCCTTCATAATACTATAATTGATTTTTTGCTTGAACCCCTAACAGACATGTAGTGAACACTCGATCCGGCTTTACTACCGTTTGTCCATATTGTGTGATTCCTCCTTAATTTGGAGGTGTTTCAACAGATAATCCAAGGAGTAACCGTCATACTTGTGCATCATCCTCTTGGAGAAGTCTTTCCAAGATGGTGAAAACTTTGTGATAATTTTAACCACTTAGAAGAGCGTTGATAGAGAGATAAAAAAAACATGGTCAACTTGCTGACTAAGACCTACAGCTCATGTGCCTGCTCCAAGATTGGTATTTCATTGACCATTTGGAAGTATAAATACTTGTATACAAGTTACTTGTTAGTCACTTCCTCGTGTGTCTTATACTTAAGCTTTAAGGATTTAAAGAGCTCTTTAGGATTTATGATTGACACGTAAAGATCGTAGAAGCGATCAAATATAGAATTTTTTTATGTGGCCAAGACATAAGCCCTCTGACTCTCTACGTAAGACCTCGGCTTTTCTAGATCAAAGAATTCTTTCAGGTTTGGTTCCTAACCCGCTTCGAGGCTTAGATCAATTAGAATAGGGAAAATACAGGGTCTATAAACAAAACCAAGCTTAAGCATAACAAGCATAAAATTGGCCTTGTGAGCCCAACAGGTGTAGTTATGATCGTCAACGTAGTCCAATTTGACAAACTCTTGATTCATGAAACGAAAGTTGGCGGAAAATATTTTGGTGTCCATTTGTTTGAAATTTATTCAAGTAAAAACAAACAAACAATCTGATGATTAGAATTGTGAACTAATATCGAATTGTTATTAATATAAAGTAAAACCTAAGGATTTAATACATATTATTATTCTTTCCAATAGCTATGGAAGAACCAATAAAACAAAAAATATATACTTAAAAACTAGAAGAATGCAAAGTCATAGAGAGATATAGAAGAGCATAGAGAATTCTCGATTTTTGTGTGTTGAATATGACTCGAGTAGGGTTGTATTTATAGTTGCAAAATACGGCAAATACTTTATCATGGTTAGGCACGTATCAAGCGATCTGACCAGGTCAAACCCTAGTTGTCGTGCATTGCTCTCCAAATAACGTAATTTCTAGAGGCTTCTAGAAGTTTACTAAACCATATATATGAAGTCAACGTGTAGTCAACACAAATCGGGTTGATCCAATTCGAACCTTACAAACAATAAAAGATCATCGGCTAATTGCAACAAATTGGCCCTAAATCATGTCATTATGCAAATCTCATGTCCACTCTTGACGTGCATGTAGGCTTGGGCCGTCGTTCACATATACCAAAGCTTTTGGAGGCTAAAGATAATAAAAGCACAACCTTTCATATTCTTTCACACACCAATATAGAATAATAGTAGGAAAGTAACCCGACTTGTTATTCCTTTCACAATATCCGATATAAATTAAGTCCCATAGTGGATGCTTTTATAGTGGCACATAAATTAATTTTGAATAAGAAGTATTAATAAATTGTTTTGCATATTTTGTTTTGTACTTTTCTAACTTCTAAGTATCATCATGTATATATGATTAGGATTACTCTCTATCTATCTTTTTTTTCTAATATCTCTTAGGCTTATAAATAGTTTTTGTATTATATTATTTTATAACTAAACTCAACCGATTCAAATTAATACATATGTTCATTTCTTAACAACATCTTCATTGGTACCTTTATTAGAACTTTTTTAGCTATTTGAAAAAACTTTTGAAATTATTTTTACAAATAAAGTAGTTTGCCATTAGTAATTGAGCCCGTATTTTGCAACGGGTTTTTCGTATTTTTGTTCCGTATTTAGGAGTAAAAAACAAAGGGAAAAAAGTAACAATTTACAAAGTTTAAGGTGTAAGGGGTGAAAGTAATATTTTAAAAAGTAAAATGATGAAAAATATCATTTTACAAAATACAGAGGTTGTAAGTAATGGATTATACAAAGTTGATGGATTAAATTTTCCTTTTACGCATTGAGGGTTGCAAGTAACAAATTATACAAAGTTTGGGGATTAAAATTGCATTTTATACAGATTAATATACTTGTATATTGTGCATTAACAATTATAGTATTTGCTCTAGTGATTTTCTTTGTTGAGATAGTCAACGTGACATTTTAAAAAAGAGGGATAGAAAATGCATTTTATAAAGTAGATGAAAGAAAATCGTATTTATATATACTATAGGATAAGCATAAAAATTTATAAAACAAAAGGATAAAAGTGATATTTTACAAAGTTAAAGGTGGATGGGGTGAAAATGATATTTTAAAAAGTAAATAGATAGAAAATTTTCATTTGATAAAATAGAATGGTTGAAAATGCGTAATATACAAAATTGAAAGATTAAAATTATAATTTAGGCATCTAGGCATATACAATGTACATCACTCCTTATACTATTAGCAATAGTAACTTTGTCCCGCAACACAAAAACAAATGAGCATTTTAGTTATATTTATAATATGTGATTTCAAGTAATTATTAATATTCTTCAAGGTTGTAAAAATCGTTCGACGATTGCTCGACGATTGACTGGTGTTAAGGGATTAATTGGTTTTGACGGGGATTAATCGTGGACCATAGATTATTAATAAAATATTAAAATTAATCAAATATTAATATATCTTAAAAAAAACAAGTACTTCAAAATTAGAAAATAAAAGAATTAGTAATTTCAAAAGAAAATACGAAAATATGAACATTTTAATATAATATTTGAAATTTTGAAAATTTTAGAGTAAAAAAAAGTTGATTTTTTTTTTATTTTTTTTAAAATATTTTTGACTTTTTTTGACCTTTGTTGACCGATTAATTCCGCCAAGACCGATTACTCCTGTCAAACCCGATCAATCCAAATTTCCGATTAATACATTAATCATTGACGGTTGGAGAACGACAAACGATTAATCCATAATTAATCGCCGATTAATCCCGATTTCTGTAATCATGGTATTTTATTCTCTAAGGTTTCAATTATTTATACGTTTTATTCATTTTCATACATTTTTTTAAACGGCAAATATAACCTACTCATAAACTACACCTTAAATCCACTTATGTCCACGACGGGACTTTAACCCTCAACCTCAAGAATGGATGACAACACCGGATACCGCTGGGCTAGAAGCCTTTGGTTATCATTTTCATACATAGTAATTTATTTTACACCTTAGTTATATTTAAATATTCTTTTATTCATTACTTAATCTATTTAATTACATATTCAAGATATATTGAAATTTATTTTATAGAGATCTATACTATTAAAAAAAAAGTAATTATTAAAATTTTCAAAATGATATATATACCAATGATTAAAAAAAACATTGTTGTAAGATACTTTCTAATAAACTAATCATTTTTTATTTATTAAAATATAAATATCGACTAATATTATTTTTAGAAAAATATGTCAAATTTTAAAAAAAAATGAAATATAACGTGACGGTGGTTTTTATAACATACAAGAAATATAAATTAATTAATTAAAAAAAATAGTTTTTTAAAAGATTAACCATTGAAATGATTTTATACCAAAAGTTTTTTGATCAATAAAAGTTATTGAAATGATGACAAAATATTAAAAAGATTTGAAAGGATAAACATTAAAGAGGTACCATTCACGCTTCTATATGTAGAATTATTATGTTTTCTTTTATAATGTATTTATCTTATCACATTCGTTTATATATAGTTTTTTCTCTAGTATCTCTAAGGCTTTTAGCTTAAACCTTTTGATGTAAACAAAAATTTCTTAATCCAAAATCTACTTCAATTAGTTTAAGTTTTTAGCTTTTAGATTTGATATCATTTTACATTTTTTAAAATCTTACAACTATTTTTTTTCCAACACTTTTACACAAATAAGACTACATGTTCAAGCTTCAGCATATTCATACTGTTCTCCACACTAATTTTGCCAAAGATACTCTACTTTTATAAATATATTTATCTCCAACTTGTGAAAGTTGTAACCAAAAGCATGTAAAACAAAAGCAATTTCCACAAAATATGACCGAGAAAATGAGAACAAAAAAATTGAAAGGAAAATGGTGCCAATTTACTTATAAATGGAATTCAATCCATTACTATCCTACATCCTACCCTTACCAAAAAAAAAAAGTAATCGGTATTATGAAACATACCATTTATGTCAAATGTCAATGCCTATGCAAGAGAACCCGATTTTCCAGCACCACCACTGCAACCCGAAGCTGAGCTAAAAGATGTCGATTTGCATTTATTCTGAAGCTCCATGAATCTTTGAACATCAAAATTATGCTTCTTGATAAGCTTTCTTTGACGTGACAAAAAAAGCCTCTTCATGAAATCTTGATATGTGGGGTCTCTTGAAGTGACAAGAAAGTAAGCGTAACCTATAATTAAACCAGAAGATCCACAGAAGAATGTTATTGGTTCCATAACATCCCATGAAAATTCCCAAAAAGTTAGACGGAAAAACAGCGAAATATGTGCAAGTGAGACCCCTAGCCCAGCCCAAAGGATTCGTCGGACTTGCTTGTGTGCTAACACATCGATTTCTTCTTGTTTTGCTTGTAGCGTTTTTAGTTCTTCCTTACTCGGATCGTTTTCAGGCAACAGGGCTAGAGGAACTGCCTTTCGAACCATATCCATCACCTGATTATCGACTTTATATGATTAGTTTGATAGATCATTAGATCTACAGGATTAATTTGATTTCCGGAACAATTCAAATCAATGGAGAAAGTTTTATGAGTGTGTTCTTATCCAAACACTATTCAGAGCAATCGAGATGAATGAATGTGTTCATAACAGACAAGGCAAATCGAATACTTGAGAAATAAGACGATTAATCAACAAATGTGATCTGATGATCAAATTCACTGAATAATCAGACGATTCAATCAAAAATTTGGGGAAATCGGGTAAAAATATTGTCAGATGCATACCTTATGAGGATGAAGATATGCTTTATCTCTGAAGATGAAAATAACACCAGCGTCATCATAAACTTTCGCGAGCATCTTCGCTTCCTCGGCAGATTTCGCTAGGCCTAAACTCTCGCACGCCTGTAAAAGCTCCGAATAACGAACCACCTCATTACCTCCTGCCCCTAACTTCGATTTCAAAGCCTCCACGTCCACCAATTTCATCAGCTTATTCGCCTCCTCAATTGATGCACGATTACCACCATTACCTCCACTCCCCACTCCGTCGCCTCCGCCGACCGAACTCGAGAACAAACAGCCACACATTTTTCCATTATTCGATTCAACGAAAGCGGTTATTGTTGGTCCAAACGATGCCGGATTACACCTACCACTCGCCGTCGCCGACGCTACGCCCTGTTTCAGCAACGGAAACGATGATCGCCACATGTTCTCTTGTTTTTTTCCCGATGTATACGTATAGATCAGTGTGAGTACATGTCCATGAATTTCGATTGTGTAAGGAGATTTGGCATCGCTGATCTAATAAGTGAAGAATGAAGAGCGTTCATGGAAGGTGGCGCCAACTTTAGTGAGAGAGAAGGTGGAGGAGAGTTGAGGAAGAGAGTGAAAAACGGGGGAGGAGAGAGGAGATCGGTTAAATGGAGTGATACGATTTTTCGCTTTTAATGACAGAATAAATATTACATTAATTCAGTTTTATCCCATTTAAATTGCATGTAGTATGTAACAGTAAAAGCATTTTAATGGAATAACCACCAAAGATGACCAAAATAAGCGAGTACTTTTTGACGTAGAATATAACATAAATAGCTTTTTTCAAATAAAATATATAAATCTTTGAAAGACACGTTCGAGGCATTATGTTTTTCTAGAAATTGTCAATGGAAAATAAAGGTTATCATATCTTAAAGTATTGGTCTTTTTACAAGTTTAAACATTTGAGGACTAACACACTTGTTTGAAAAACCTAAATCCATCTCAAGCTTGGATTACTCAAATGAATCAATGAAGACGAAGAGAGGTATGTGTACAATAGTTCATTTACTTGAATTTTAGGCTAACCGATTTAAATGAGATTGTTTAAAAAGACATCACATTTTACCATACAAACACACTAATTAAATTTTGAAATATTTTTATTGGTTGAAATTGCATTGTTTTCCGAAAAAACTGATTATAAATAGTTAATTATAGGTTGACTTTTTATAAAATGGTAAATAAGATGTTTAAAGGGTGTTTTATTAGGCTCACCCATTTAAATATAGACATGTGCACAAAATATTAACTTAGGTAATCCAGGTAGATATAGCCATGGTTGAGACCACCTCTAATTTACCTTACCCCCACCTATATGAAATCAATATAAAGCTTCTTGAATCACATTGATTTTATTTTTGTTTAATGAAAGATTTTTAAAAAATTTGAGAGTCTAACGGCTCAATTAGTTTGGGGTTCTCAACAAATCAAAATTTCGAGACTTTTTGGTATTTACTGTAAAAATATAATAAGACAGAACAAAATGTTAAAATGATCATATTATTCTTTTGCAAAAAAATATTAACAATTATTTTATCTACCAAACATATAACTTGCTTAGAGATACCCATTGACGTATAAACCCAACATAAAAATGTCAATGTGAGCTCAACTCTTTATGCCCAAAAAAAAAATTGATCGGTGAAAATATTGAATTAAATAATTACTGTCAACAAGATTGCCATGCGTCATTTTTTGTTTTGGTTGGTTTTCTTGCCAATTTTGACTTCAAAACTTAACAAGCCATTGAAATATGTCAGGACCATTGTTACAGTAAATTAGTTTTAAGATGGGCTTAATAAGATGATCATTTTTCTACTGGTGAGTAATCTTCACATAAATAAAGTTAAAACATGTCTCATTTTCACAAAAATGAATGAAATTCAATATTTCAATTCCTTTATATTTCGTTATATCTAGCAAACCAAATATATACCTTGCTTAGAGATGTCCTCTAAAGTACAAATCCAACATAAAAATATCAATGTGAGGGCCAAGGTTACAGTAAAATAGTTTTAAGATGGGTTTAATAAGATAGAAATGTTGATGATAACTTTTTTACTTTTTTACTTGTGACTAATGTTCACAATAATATAGGCAAGAATATCTTTAACAACCAAGTCTCATATAGAGGTGGGTTCAATTGAGAAAATAAAAAAGGTTGAGAATGGGGAATCATTCTCAGCCACTCATTTTATTCAAGCATAAAAAGACACGGTGACAAACTTGTAAATATGAGAACAGCCTTCAATCTCAAATACGTATCTGTAGTTCAAACTCATTCATCGTTCATCATCCAAATTTCTTCTCCAACTTTCAACAATCATCCAAATTTCTTCAATTAAACCATCATCAACATCATCCAGTGCTAATCAATCATCGATCTTCGTCAATAATCAACACGATTCAACAGTTAACAACAAAAATTCGTTTTTGGTTCTTTCAATTCAACCTTCAATTGTGCTTGAATACGATCAGATTTTCAACAACTATGATTAATTATACTCCCAGCGTTATTAGATCAACATCATCGATAATCAACAAAAATCCACTTCATATCATTCATTCAACATCGATTATCAAATAAAACTTGAAAATTGAGGTTAGAAAAATATCAAATTGTTTTTTTTGAAAAATTTCATATAATTCTCTATCAATCTACTCTTTTGTAAGATTTAAATAGTCAAAATATCATGTTTTTAACATTTTTAAAAAAAGTTAAATTGTATGCACTCCAACTGTTTGATGAAATGCATGAACTAAATTACCACGTTATATTCATATATGAATATGTTTTCTCAGTATATGATTATTAAAACAAAAAAACAAATATGCAAGTCTGTATGTTATTCATATGTGAATAACATATAAAAATTATATATATTTGTGAAAATACATTGTAATATTCATATGTGAATATATTATGTAATATTCATATATGAATATACTATGTAATATTCATAAATGAATATATCATCTAATATTCACAAATGAATATACTATGTAATATTCACATGTGATATACCATGTAATACTATGTAATATTCAGATATGAAAATATTATCTAACATTCATAAGTGAATATACCATCTAATATTCACAAGTGAATATACTATGTAATATTCATAAGTGAATGCATCGTCTAATACTTAAATATGAATATATTATGTTTATTATATGCTATATTCATATATGAATGATACTTCAATTGTAAAAAAAAATAATAATAATAATAATAATAATAATAATCATAGTTTTTATTAATAGCTGAATAACGAATGTACTGTAGTAAAAACCTGATTCATTTTTATTCACTTATGAATAACGATAGCTGAAAATATAAAAAAAAAAATATATATATATATATATATATATATATATATATATATATATATATATATATATATATATATATATTTTATCTTAAAACTATATCAATATGGATATCTATTTGTAGAGAATAAAAAATCATGAATTTTGGTATATTTAAAATCATTTTTCGATAAAAATAACTTCTTAAAAATTATAAAAAAAAAAAAAAAAAAAACGAAAATACTATGTTTTTGTATATATTAAGGTAATGATTAGCATAGTTTAAGGAAACATGTTTTGTTGGAAAACACATGTCTATTCCTTTCCCATTTCTGCTGGTACGACGGAGGCTTTTGCGGCAAAAATAAATGAGTGGCTGAGAATGATTCCCCCATTCTTAACTTTTTTTTTCTCAATTGAACTCTCCTCTCTCATATATATATATATATATATATATATATATATATATATATATATATATATATATATATATATATATATATATATATATATATATATATATATATATATATAGGGTAAATTACACCATTCGTCCCTCGTGCATGTGCCAAAAAGCACGTTTAGTCCCTATTTTCAAAAATTAACTCGGACCGTCCCTTATACCGTAGAAAGGTGCATGCTTCATCCCTCGTTAGTTTAAATCTGCATGTTTCATCCCCTGTGAGACTTGAAATGACCAAAATGCCCTTAGTAATTTCTTTTTCATTTGTTTTTAATATTTTTGATTATTTTTAATTATTAAAAAATATTTTAATTAAAGTTGTGGGTCCACCTAACAATTTTACATGCTCTTTCTCTTTTTTTGAAGAACACTAAACCACTACGCTCATCAGACATCTACAACACCATCGAAAACCTGCACACCACCACCGGAAACATAGACAACCACCACCATAAATCTGCTCTCAGCTCACCCCACCCCCTTCAAACACCACCTGTCATCGCTCAATCATCACTACCAGAAAACACAAAAAATATTAACAAACCAATTATCATGCAAACAAGCCAAAATTAGGGCAAAATCAAAATGGGGAAGACAACGTTCTTCTTCGACCAGACGTCGTCGCCCCCCTCCACATTCGACCAGACTTCATTAACCCCTTCTATCTCCTTCATCTCTAAATCAAACGTCTCCTGCGCCAACACCTAAAAGAGTTCGAAGAGACGATCTCTGGAGTGCATATCGATGGAGTGCAGATCCACGAAGTGCAAATCCATTACTTACAACGTCAATGGCTTGCGGGGGAGGACAGTGGTGGATTGGAGGCGACACATGGAGGATTTTATTTCAGTTCCAGAAAACCTATCTCCTTGATCTCTTATTCCTCTTCCTCTTATCGATTTTGTTTCCCTCAACTTATTTCTCTCTCTGATCAGTGGGTTTAGAGGCGAAAGAGGGAGGATTTTTTTTACCAAAAACCACCTTAAACACCACCAACTCCGTCGGATATGAAACTCCCATCTGAAACACAGATTTGAACTGCCACTAGCTTCTTTCTCTCTGTTGTTGCTTTTTTTCTACACCGTGCATTGAGGGTGTATGGTTTCATGATCTCGTCAGAATAGTTTCAGGGGTGTCGATCATTAGAGCGGAAGATGAGTTCGAAAGGAAGATGAATGGGTGAAAAAGAGGGATAGAATCTGGGAAAGGGAAAGGAGGGGTGGGTGGATTTGGACATAATATTTTTTATTTTTCTTTTTTGTTACAAATATAAAATGATAAATAAATTCAATTAAATTAAAAAAAACAAATTATTAAGGGCAAAATAGTCATTTTATGTCAATAGGGACTAAGCGTGCAAGAAAAAACAAATCTAGGGACGGTTCGAGTTAATTTTTGAAAATAGGGACTAAACGTGCTTTTTGGCATATGTACGAGGGACGAATGGTGTAATTTACCCATATATATATATATATATATATATATATATATATATATATATATATATATATATATATATATATATATATATATATATATATATATATATATAAAATAAGAATGTGAAAAATTTTAAGAACAAGTCTTAAAAACAAGGAGGTTAAATTTAAACCATTGATTAAATTTAGATGGTTGTGATTAAATGATAGTGGTGATCCACATGAACCAATTTTGACCAATAGAGACATTATACTTCATAGAAATCTCACTATAAATCACATGAAAATCCTTCTAAGCCAAAATTCGAATTAAGATATGAATTTGTGCTTCCATTATACTTCAGAAACATTTTTTTATTCTTCCCTTTCTTTTTTTGGTTTTCCATCATTTTTTCTCTCCTCATCTAGAACTTACAGAAGAGACAAAAAAACAGTACTTTTTTTGAGATTTTTTGTTCGTTATATAGATTTAAGAACAGATATGGAAATATCATCATCTTCACTTTCTCATATGTTAAAGATTTGTTGGTTTTTGTTTATTTGTAGTGTTTTGGTTTGTTTATTTTTGTTGCAGAGATCGTTAACATAGGCATTTTTGCAAAAGATGTATCACAACCGTTCTTATATTTTTATATGAAAATATTTATTTAGATGAAGATAGTCGGTTATAGATTCAAAAGTCTTTACATATTTCTGACATATGTAGTATTTTTATAGATCTTTAACAAAATTTAATGTATTTATGTTGTATTTGAGGAAATTATTTCAGAAATATTTTGTACGTGTGTATATCAGAGCTAATGAGAAAAAAAAAATCATATGCTCACTGTAAATACCGTTCTAACAATGATTATGGTTGTTTGTTGATTTAATGGTTAGGTTATTGTTTTACTTGTTTAATCGTGTTGTGTATGGTTGCTTTGATAAATTTTTTATGTTTTAAACAATTATTTTATGTTTTTTGCTTTTTGAATAGGGTTAATGTCATAAAAACCCTTAGGTTCTTAGAGTTTTGTCGGTTTTGCCCAAAGTTGAAATTTATGTCCGTTTTTACCCAAACATTTTCGAAAAAATGTTCGGTTTTATCCTTTTACCGGTAATAACAGATTTTTCAGGTTACCATTATATATTAAATTCGCAAAAAAAAAAACCCTTAAGTTTATCATTTTTTTGCGTTTTTACCCTTTAGTTTATAATTTTTTTTACACTTTTACCCTAAGTATATTTTTTTCATAATATACATATTCATGCAGAAAAATCGTATTTATATACAAAAAAATATTTAATTAAATATTTTCTTTAATGTTATATATATATATATATATATATATATATATATATATATATATATATTTGTTTGTGTATATTTGTGTTTTTGCATGGTTATATCATTTAGAAAGGTAAATAATATTTTTATAACTAGAAAAGTGTCCCTCGCTTTGCGAGGGTCGGAAGCCTTCAATATCCTTTTTCCAGAATCCTTCATTGTTGGTTTTTTTGTTATAGTTAAATGCTACTGCGTTTAATATTCATTATTCATTAGCTTGATTATTACGTTTCTATCAACCGCAGAGTAAGAACTCAATTTCTTTTCAAACGAAACCGGAAACCAAATTGAAAGCCTGCCATACCATATCAAATATATAGCATACACAAATAGTAATGAAAAACATAAAAAAGAAAACTATACTCCCTTAACGGTTCATGAATGAGCAAATAAAACCGTTGATTCAATAATGTGTATGTAACCTCACAACCTCTTTGTTCTCCAATCGATCCAACATCCATTTACCCTTGTGAGAAAATTGACGATCACCCTCTTTTGCAACCTCTCCTTAGCCCTGCACAAAAAATATGCCATTGACCGAAAGAAAGTAAGTATAATTACCGCATTAAACATCGTTTTGAAGTGTTCTTTATATATATGGTGCAAATTTGCCAATCAATTATCTTTATTACTTTTATTTTAACAAAATTGTCATAAAATATTACACGGTAAAAAATGTAATGTTTTGCAATTTTATATTCTATTCTGTGAAAAAAAAAACTGAACTGCTAACAAAGAAAGCTACCTTTCGGGGACATGTTAACCAGTGGAAACGACCCATAAAATTAGCAAGCTGAACATAACAAAAGGGGAGAGAAAATGTTGTCATATTACATAATTTGAAATTAAATAATAACAATAAATGTATTCCACAATTTAAAGGAGAATTTTTTTGTCACCACAAAGGGAAAAGGACATGTTTTGCCAATTAGAACATGGCTAGTAATTGATCTAACATTCTCAACAACCTTTACATACCATTTAAAAACGTTAACTGAGACAGAAAAAAAAAAGGAAAGACAAATACGTATATGGTTTGCATCTGAATGCATTCATTCGGGCTTTAAAAAACATTAACTTCAAACCAATTGCTAGCTAGCCAAAAGTGAAAAACAACAGTAAGCAGAAAAATAGCACTTTAGTGAAAATGCCCCTGATCCATTAAATGATAATTAAGAGAAATGAACAGCCCAATGATAAACTCAGAAAAGACTTGAGGAGTCAAGAAAGAAAAATGCCCTTGGAGCATCAGAATTATGGTGCTTGCTGGGCCCTGATGGTGGAACTGGCATTTTTGGGGGGAAGAAAGCGGCCCCCTTTTGCGGCAGAGCAGAGTAGGCAGCATCGCTTTCCCTCGTGTAGCTATGATGCCATTCAGAAACAACACAAGAATAAGAAAAAGAAAAAACAGTCTTTCTCGGATTCTTGCCATCACTGTCAAATCAATTTTTCTGTAGGCATCAAGGTAAGGGTTCTTCGGGTCGATCACAGATTTTCGGCCCCGTCGTTTCGTTTGGCTTCCACTCCAGTTGACCTCTCTTGTTTCCATCCCCGTGAGAAGGTAGAGAGCAAAACCAACCCAGCAAACCACTATTACTATGCATTAGTAAAGCATGTACTTCTTGCAAGGCTTGCTGAGCTTCTTCATGTGACAGACATCGCAAAAGTAGTCCGTCGAACTATCGCCGATAGAGGGCATCGAAAAAGTATACGATTTTTGAACCCTTCTATCTAAGCAATTATAAGAGCGCAGAATTTGACCCCCCTCAAATGGATGGATCTGGGATTGATTGCGGAACCGAGCAGAGATAACCCCGGACGGGCAGGAACCAAACCTGTCTAAAAGTGTTTAAAAACCTTTTACTTCTTTTGTTGTTTCCCTTTTTCATTTGTTATTCTAATTTTGCCCTTTCATGGTCACAAAACTATGTAATAACTTTCAATCTTTAAGGTTGAACAAAGATTGACCAAATTGCCCTTTAATAGCATAATACAGGTTCCTGATTTTGAAGAAAAACCTGCACCAATTCCAAATATGGAATGATGTCAAGTTAGTTGTAGGCCTAAAAACGGAAAAAAAAACTGGGCATCCGTTAAAATCAAGAATGAAAACACTTGCTTCAAACTGCACATTATGTTTAAAAACCAATTAAAATGTGGAGAGTAAAACATATAATTGTCTTAAATGGCTCAACATGGTCAAATTGAAAGAAATGCTTCTCGTTAAGTTCCTTCCAGCCCGTTTTTTACCATTAAAAAAAAAAAGCATACACACACGCACACACAAATTGATAAGCAGATCAATGTTGTCAAAACGATTTTTTTTAAGTTGAAAACTACTCACTTATACTGTTATTCATGAAAAGGGTTTCAATACCTGACCATAATCACAATTGATAATCTTCGTCAAATTTGAAGATATGATGCTTAAAATTTATGTAGAGATAAAAAAGTTAAAAGAACATACACTGAGATAAAGGGATTTGAATTACAAACCAACATTAATCAGAAAGTACATTGCTCTTTTTTCACTTGAAAATGTCAATCTTAACCTCATGATTTCGACTTATAAAAAAAGTTATCTTAAATCAAACAACCTCGAAATTTCGCCTTACAACTCTCAATAAATTAAAAGAGAAGTCAAAAAATCTTATGCACAAATTTTTTCCTTAGCAATTGCATGAAAAAGACACTTTCACATACACAATGAATTAACGCAAACTTGGTACAAAAAGAGCATACTGACATATATACAGAGAAATAAACGAAAAACTAACCTTTGAGGAAGAGCAGATGAGCAGGAAGATGATGAATGCTTGTCAATTCTTTTATGTATGTACAATTATTTCAACAATTTATAATTTAAAAATGGAAGTTGTGTATTAAATAACTACCTACAATCCATCAATAGCACCAAACAATTTGTGTATATGATCAGTAACTTTAAAACAACTTGTTTTTTTGTTGATACATACCAGTGGAGAAACCTGCAAAAAAAATATCAAAGACATAGACAATAAGCAAAAGATCAAACACCTGGTGTGCATCATTTCGTTGTGTGATTGAAATGCTTAACTGGACTAATGAGATCATAAAGAACAAAATGAATAAGCTTCATATCATAATCTTCACTTTTTGACATGAGAAGGAAGTTCTGCACACAACCCACACAATTTTAAAACAGGATGGATAATGTTATATTGTATATAGATTCATCTGATTGTATTCAAATTGAATGCACAAAAGACTGTAAAGTATCCAATTGACTGTAACCTTTACCTAACTTTGTTTTGGATAGTAATGTCCTTCACCTTTATATTTGAACTTTGATGAATTGTTAATGTCTGCATCAAAATCCTTCCTCTTTTAAACATCATTCATAAATTTGAAAAAAAAAGGAACTGTTACCGTGTTGCTGGAAGGATAGAGTGATAGGTCTACCTGCTGATGAAATCACTGATAACATATCAACCTGTACACTATAACCTACACCAGCCAACAAACATACATTTTTGTTAAGGTCGTTTTAGTTAAAAAAAAAAAAACAATAAATGAAGTAAGGAAACTAACATCTTTGGTTTGACCCAACCGATGAGCCCTGTCCATAGCTTGTAAATCAAGAGTTAGGTTCCAATTGCTTTCATAAAAAATGACTGTCAGCAAAAGAAAAGAATAATAATAGTAATAATTTAGTTGATGATGCTATACCTCGATAATATTCAACATCTAATGGAAAATTGCGAAAAATAACTTCTTTATTCACAACATCAATGTCGAGACTACCGACGCATCAAAAGGATCAGTTATCAAAGAAATCCCAGAATTCGGTGCCAACCAACACACACCTTTTCGAAGAACCCTTGCGGATGCAGGAGATGGTCACCCGAGCGCAGTACACAAAAATTAGATGGAAGACCAGATGAAATCGAAGGTACAGTTTCACATACCGTATAAAATCAGTTTCATGGAGATCAAATTGGTATAAATGTCACTCTAAACATTCGATTGGATGACACTGGAGGTAGGGGAGACGGTAAGGAGGAAACCGACTCAAGACATCGGAAGCTATGATGTCTTCAAATAAGCAATCAAGACGAAAATAGTCGGAGTCGGTGGTCATAATCAGTAACCGGCGGTCGCCATCTCTGTTAGTTGTGGTTCTTCGATGGAAGAGGTATTGATTAAGCAGATGGGAGAACCGACATAAACATTTATGGGTCGATTAGGAAAAACACATATCAAAAGCACTGTTGCATATTTAGGAGAGAAAATGGAAGCGACGAAAGGAAACGGAATAAAGGAGTAGTAGGCAGTGGAGGGGGAGGCATCTAGAAGTTGGAAGAAGTAAGATAAGAGAAACAGTGGGAATCGGTGTGTTAGGTGGAACGTCAAAACCATTGAAATTAGCGGTGCTAAAGCAGAAGACGCCCCGTGTATAGAATGAACAATATCTTTGACTGTTGGAGAAAATATATATAAAATTGTTCCAAAATAATAATATATACAATGAACAGAAAGTTCGTCAATCCAATGAAAGTACAGCCAAAATGAAAATACAGGGACGAAAATTGAGGGACACTAATTGGAATCTCATTGGATCGCAAAGCGGTGAAGAAATACAGAAAAACACGTGCCCACCAATGTTATAGAAAATGACATAAAATACCCATCTGTAAAGATCAGCCACAAAAGGACCATTTATGCCAATACCTTAGCTATTTTACTCTGGCTAAGGTTGGAGAACTTTAATATATTGTATAATTATGAATATGTGTTTTATAGATATAGTTTTTATAAATATAAATACATATTTTTATATTTTTATATATTAATATGTATCTATCTTCTAAAATATATTTATACTTAAAAAAACATATATCAAAAACATATTTATACTTCTAAAAATATATGTATATACTTATATAAACATGTTTATGAATTAACAAGTTTTTTTATTGATATGTATATTTTTAAATACATAAAAATACGTATTTGTAGTTCTAAAAACATATTAATTTGTTTTTTTTACATCATAAATGGTTTATCCAAGAAACAAAACCCATACACACATATAATTATGAATATATATATATATATATATATATATATATAAGAATTAACATTAAAAATGTAAATACAATATTTAAATAAATTTTTTTCGTTTATAAATATGATGTAACGCCCGTAGATCCGGGCTAGTCAATTTAGAGACAATAAGTGTCGAAAATAACTTTTTGGAAAAAGATTATTTATAATAAATAGTCTTAACCAAGTTGTAGAATATGTCTCAAGGTTTCCGTACATATAAAGAACACTGAAATCCGAGTTATAACGAATAAGTTATGGCCCGTCGAAGTTTTACGGCAAAACCGGCACGACACCGGGAAGCGTAAATAGCAAATTTATGATGGAGCGACTTTTACCCTTAGAAATCTAAACGAAAGTTGTAGTAGATGTTAAACTGAGAACAAAAAAAAAAAAAAGAACGCCCAAATCTGACTTCGTATGAGGAAGTTATAAATTTTCTAAGATTTGGCTTAGCAGTGCACGACCCGAAACTCGAATTTTAGTTCGAGTGGTTTTTGGCTTACGCGACCTAAATTAGATTTGAAGATCTCATTAATAGGAACTCAACGGTAAAAAGATAGACGAAAATGGAGTTCGTATGAAGGAGTTACGAATTCTTCGCGGTCAATTAACAGTCTAAACGCCTCTTACTGTTAAATTTGAGATCGGTCGAGAATTAGCCGATGGAGTCTAAACGAAAGTTGTAGATCTTGATGTTACCTACGCGTTGAAAAAAAGAACATTGAAAATGGAGCTCGTATGTGAGATTTATGATTTTTCTAAGTTTGAAGGCTGGTACGCGATAGGGGGTGACGTGGCACCACCAAAATTGGACACGTCGGGCATTCCAACTTCCTCACACCTCACCCTTCAACTTTCTCTCTCTAACCTCCCTTAAGCCCCCTAAAGTCTAAGTAAACCCCCTAGCACCCAAAGGAAGCCCTGAGGCTCCTGGAGTCCCGAGAAAAGAGCCTTTCGTCTCGAGAACGCTGCTCCAGCGAAGCCCGGTTTTGCGAAAAACCCGCTGTAAGTGAGCTGTACCTATCCTATCTTTAGTATAGCTTATGTTACAATATAGTAATGTTATTAGGTCCTTAAAATAATTACTTAGGCTATTATTATGAGTTATATTGAGTGTTACTTAACGCTTATATAATAATAATAATAATAATAATAATAATAATAATAATAATAATAATAATAATAGTCAGACTATTAATTTGTCGCGGTTATCGTTAGACTAAACCCTAGTGGTATTGATAGTGGGTTTTATCAAAGGAAATTGTTTTGAGAGTATCGAAGCATTGTCCGAGTGCTGAGTCACCACCTTTCAAGTGAGTGCATAGTTACTTTCATCTTACACATAGATATGAAGTATTTTACATAAATTACATGCTATGTGTGCATATTATCTGAATATTTGTTGTCTATGCTGGATGAATGATTTTATACATGTTTTAAATGATTTAAACTGTATGTTTATTTTATATCTTCAAATATGTTGGGATAAAACATGGGTAGATGAAATAGTTTGTGTGTGATGAAATAAAATAATGAGAGATAGGTGATGATAGGAAGGTGGTGATAATTAGGTGAGGATAGATAGGTGATGATAAATCGGTGATGTAGGATACTACAACCTTGTCCGACAATTTGGAGATGTAGTCATCTACCAGAGTACAGATGGCGACCACGAACTATTATAGACAACCCCGTGGAAACACCAGCAGACTCATAACTTGTAGGTGATGAATTACGAGTTCAAGCGATGTTGTAACTACGTATTCATGTGATGATACTCTAACCCCCTTACTATGAATTACGAGTTCAGACAATGTTGTAACTACATATTCATGCGATGATACCGTAACCCTTGGTGGGCACGTATTGAGGGAGTAATCCCTGAATCAATACTGTCTAGGCGATGTAGGCGATGATCCTTAGGGAAAGTCCTTAGGAACAAACATAAAAGGAGATGCGATGTAAGGAGATGAGAGGTAAAATATGATGTAGGAGACGACCCTTAGGATAAATCCTTAGGGAGGGTACTTAGGAATAAAGAAGATAATGGGGATGGGTAATTGGGTTAATTGTTTGATGATTGAACATAATAATTATATTATTGTGGGTTGAAAACACTATGTACTCACCAGGTTTCCCAACCTGACCCACTCAGTTTATTTATATCACAGGTGTTGTTATGAAGTCACATTACACTGAGAGATTAAAGAGATGTAGATCACTAGTGTAAATAAATGTTAGTTCTGTTTATGCTTATGTTTTTGTATTGACGATGACATCCCAAACGTTTTAAAATGAATAAAATACGTTTCTTCGAAAATGTTTTGATAACATATTTAACATGTTTTTCTGGGAACAAATTCCGCAACATTTTTATGAAAAGAAGTACTCTGATTTTTACAAAGCATAAACAAAATCGGTCTATTATGGCCGTGAAAATGGGGATGTCACAGTTGGTATCAGAGCATTAGTTTAAGCGAACTAGGAATTTGTAGGAAATTTCTAGACTTAAACTTAGAATGCTAAGTGATGATTGTGAGGAGTGTGTCTAATAGATTCAGGTAATACACCTGAATAGACACAAGCACTAGCTTATTTTTGGAATGATGCCTAAATTGCTTTTATGTGCTAAATGATTTGTTATGCTTTATGCTATAGTTTGATCGGATCTATGGTATGTTGCCAACCGGATCTGGAAACCTTATGTGTTTAGGATTCTAAACGTACGAATACGACATATAAACGTTTCGGAGTGATAAGGTTGATTTAAATGTCAATCCTAAATTAAGATCTAGATTCACCTTATTCGATGTATAGATCAAAATGGCAAAAACCAGCAGTGGATCTGGGAATGCAAATGGGAATAGGAATCAACCCCCGGTGATTCAGCAAATACTTGTCGTAGTAGAAGATGTACCCGAGCCAATCACCATGGCTGGTGTACAAGCCATGATTCGAGCTATGTTAGTTGAACAAAGGGAAGAAATGAGGCAGATGTTGGATACGGACAAACCTACTATTCCCATTGAGCAACTCAAACTGATTCCCGAGTAGTCGGAGGAAGGGAACTACAGTCACCAAGTGAGTCAAGTGAGGACTCAAGGTGAACGAAGGGATGACCCGGAAAGGAGAAACGACAAGGATGGGCGAATGTACAAGAATTTCTTAGGTGTGAAACCTCTAAGTCTCTTAGGAAGCCCAAAGCCGGTTGAGATTATGGATTGGATCTCTGAGTTGGAGATGGTGTTTGAAAGCTCCGGCTGTAGCGAGAAACAGAAGACTGTCTTCGCAGTAAGACAGCTGAAAACAGGAGTCTTGAGCTGGTGGAAGCTATTGGCAGATATGATGCCACGAGGAGAAGCCTTAAGGATTTCATGGGAAGAGTTCTTGGAACAGTTGAAAATGCAGTACTGCTCAGAGATAGATCTGATAGACCTAAACAACGAGTTTCAGAACCTGAAGAAAGGGAAGATGAGTGTTGATGAGTACGCCACCGCATTCACCGAGAGGATGAAGCTATTTCCCTACTTGGTTCCTACTAAAATCTCCAAGATTGATAGGTTTGCTAACGGATTGCCCACTGACTTTGGCCCAATGGTCAAAATGGCAACTACCTTGAAAACAATTGTTAGGGAAGCTAAGAACATAGAGACCCAGATAAGAGAAAAAGGTCTAGAAAGAGATAAGGCAGGAGAGAAGCGGAAGTTTGAAGGATCTTCAAGGTCCAACAAGGAGAGCAAATTCTCCAAGCCTGTAGGAGGAGGTGAAGCAAGATGGTGTGATAAATGCAAGAAGAAACACTTTGGAAAATGCGGTGAAGAGGTGACATGTTTCAAGTGTGGAAAGTCTGGGCATTATGCCAATGAGTGTACATCCAACAAGAGGTTGTGTTATGAATGTAAAGAAGGGGGGAATCTTTCAAAGAATTGCCCAAAGAAGAATGAATCAGCAAGGCCAAACACACCACCAAGGCCAAGGGCATTCCACATGATCCTCGACGAAGCAGAAAACCATGCGAGGAATCAAGGATGAGGACTTCATATCCGAAGATCAAGTCATGCAGTAACCATAGTATCGTATGATGTAGCCTATTAGAGGCATAGTCTAGGGTGAACTTGAACACCTATGTAATAATTTCGAGAAATAATAAATCCTTCGTTTTGTTATCTGGTGTGTTAAACTGTTATGTGATTTTCTTGTATGGTGACTTGGAGACTGCGAGACAATACTTGAGACGAGTATGAGTAGGTGTGAATGGTAGTAGAGGCCTACACTACCGGAAGCACAGGACTCACACTCGGATCAAGGAAAGTCACAAGGTTACCAAGAAGCCAATAATTGATTCCGTTTTATTCAAGAATGTTGTTACCATCGTTTCGGTAAATGACTAAGAAGACAATTGTTATTCCGACCCTAGTGGTCATATCACATTAAGTCTGACTACGATGAGTAGGTTACGTGGTTCAGAGAACCAAGTTTGATGTAGCGTCTGACTTAAACCAAACAATTGAAATCAAAGCGATCAATAGAAGTATCGCGCTTGTTGTTAAATAAGTTGGTAGCTAGAAATGCTACATGTTAAAATGTGATTATATCACATTAGACCATGAAGGAAGGCATATTCCATTCCAGAATTTGACTCTAAGAGACCTAAGTCTAAGCGTTGCAACATACGATGATAGGTCATTAGAATATGACACATCGATCCATAGTAGTAATAAAAGAACTTATCTCAAGTTCATATCCAGTGAGGATCGAGATTGTGACTTGAAGGTCATAATTTGGAGTCTAGCTTAAGGTAGAGAGCAGGTGCACGATCAAGTACTGCTTACAGTCAATAAGTCTAAGAGATAGACTTGAAGGAATATAAAAGTTATAATTATTACCTAGGATGAAGAGATCATGTATGGAGTCATTATACGAGCCCTGTTTCGTTCATGATTCTGGGACGTAATCATCCTAAAGGGGAGATAACTGTAATGCCCGTAGATCCGGGCTAGTCAATTTAGAGACAATAACTGTCGAAAATGACTTTTTGGAAAAAGATTATTTATAATAAATAGTCTTAACCAAGTTGTAGAATATGTCTCAAGGTTTCCGTACATATAAAGAACGCTGAAATCCGAGTTATAACGAATAAGTTATGGCCCGTCGAAGTTTTACGGCACCGACACGACACCGGGAAGCGTAAATAGTAAATTTATGATGGAGCGACTTTTACCCTTAGAAATCTAAACGAAAGTTGTAGCATATGTTAAACTGAGAACAAAAAAAAAAGAACGCCCAAATCTGACTTCGTATGAGGAAGTTATAAATTTTCTAAGATTTGGCTTAGCAGTGCACGACCCGAAACTCGAATTTTAGTTCGAGTGGTTTTTGGCTTACACGACCTAAATGAGATTTGAAGATCTCATTAATAGTAACTCAACGGTAAAAAGATAGACGAAAATGGAGTCCGTATGAAGGAGTTACGAATTCTTCGCGGTCAATTAACAGTCTAAACACCTCCTACTGTTAAATTTGAGATCGGTCGAGAATTAGCCGATGGAGTCTAAATGAAAGTTGTAGATCTTGATGTTACCTACGCATTGAAAAAAAGAACATTGAAAATGGAGCTCGTATGTGAGATTTATGATTTTTCTAAGTTTGAAGGCTGATACGCGATAGGGGGTGACGTGGCACCACCAGAATTGGACACGTGGCACTACCAGAAGGCTGGCACATGCCCCAACTCGGTGAATAGGTCCTCTTAATCGGCGAGTCCATCGGGAATTCAGCCTATAAATAGAGGTGTCAGGCATTCCAACTTCCTCACACCTCACCCTTCAACTTTCTCTCTCTAACCTCCCTTAAGCCCCCTAAAGTCTAAGTAAACCCCCTAGCACCCAAAGGAAGCCCTGAGGCTCCTGGAGTCCCGAGAAAAGAGCCTTTCGTCTCGGGAACGCTGCTCCAGCGAAGCCCGGTTTTGCGAAAAACCCGCTGTAAGTGAGTTGTACCTATCCTATCTTTAGTATAGCTTATGTTACAATATAGTAATGTTATTAGGTCCTTAAAATAATTACTTAGGCTATTATTATGAGTTATATTGAGTGTTACTTAACGCTTATATAATAATAATAATAATAATAATAATAATAATAATAATAATAATAATAATAATAATAGTCAGACTATTAATTTGTCGCGGTTATCGTTAGACTAAACCCTAGTGGTATTGATACTGGGTTTTATCAAAGGAAATTATTTTGAGAGTATCGAAGCATTGTCCGAGTGCTGAGTCACCACCTTTCAAGTGAGTGCATAGTTACTTTCATCTTACACATAGATATGAAGTATTTTACATAAATTACGTGCTATGTGTGCATATTATCTGAATACTTGTTATCTATGTTGGATGAATGATTTTATACATGTTTTAAATGATTTAAACTGTATGTTTATTTTATATCTTCAAATATGTTGGGATAAAACATGGGTAGATGAAATAGTTGGTGTGTTGAAATAAAATAATGAGAGATAGGTGATGATAGGAAGGTGGTAATAATTAGGTGAGGATAGATAGGTGATGATGAATCAGTGATGTAGGATACTACAACCTTGTCCGACAATTTGGAGATGTAGTCATCTACCAGAGTATAGATGGTGACCACGAACTATTATGGACAACCCCTTGGAAACACCAGCAGGCTCATAACCTGTAGGTGATGAATTACGAGTTCAGGCGATGTTGTAACTATGTATTCATGCGATGATACTCTAACCCCCTTACTATGAATTACGAGTTCAGGCGATGATACCCTAACCCTTGGTGGGCACGTATTTTGGGTAGATTCTTAAGACTAAAGAAGATAATGGGGATGGGTAATTGGGTTGGTTGTTTGATTGTTTAAACATAATAATTATATTATTGTGGGTTGAAAACCCTATGTACTCACCAGGTTTCCCAACTTGACCTACTCGGTTTATTTATATCACAGGTGTTGTTATGAAGTCACATTACACTGAGAGATTAAAGAGATGTAGATCACTAGTGTAAATAAATGTAAGTTCTGTTTATGCTTATGTTTTTGTATTGACGATGACATCCCAAACGTTTTAAAATGAACAAAATACGTTTCTTCGAAAATGTTTTGATAACGTATTTAACATGTTTTTCTGGGAACAAATTTCGCAACATTTTTATGAAAAGAAGTACTCTAGTTTTTACAAAGCATAAACAAAATCGGTTTTTTCTGGCCGTGAAAATAGGGATGTCACATATGATTAGTCTGCTTGAATACGTATAATATGAAAAAAAAAATACATAGGGTAAAAGTGTTAAAAAATTATAAAATTAAGGGTAAAACGTAAAAAAAACTGTAAATTTAATGGTTTTTTTTTTTGCGAAGTTAATATAATGGTAACCTGCTATCACTGGTAAAAGGGTAAAACCGAATATTTTTTGGAAAATGTTAGGGTAAAAACAGACATAAAATTCAACTTTGGGCAAAGCCGACAAAACCCTGAAAACTTGAGGGCTTTTATTGTTGGATTAGTGTCTAAGTCCATATCACTTAAGGTTTGGTAATATACTTGACCAGACTCGGCATGGTCCATTTGGGTTTCATGGCATCATGCATTTGGATAGACTAAAATGAGAGAAATAATACTTACGGTTTGGTAATATATTATAAGTTCTAATATATTAATAAGATTATTTAATTAGTATTTATCAAGAATTAATTTGGAATTAATTAAGTAATCAAAAGGAGACTAATTAAATATATGGGTTGATTGTGTAAATCATCCATACTTGTATAGTGAGCTAATGCTCCATGGATTATCAAGTTGGGCTAAAGCCCATAGGATGCTTCATGGTGTTTTTTTACCCATGGATCATGGAAATGAAAGTCCATGACAATTAGGGTTTACATGGTGTAACCCTAATTGTGACACACTATATAAGCATCTTATTCTTGTCAAAATTGGCCACCATGTGAGACTATGAAGGAATGGTGAGGGCTAGCCGATTTCATGAAGTGTATCATTTCTCTATAAGTTATTTCATCTGTATTTGATGTTGTGTGAACCATTTAATGTGTCACACTTGGGGCACTAGGCTCTCGAGCTTCATGGAGTTAAGCTACATCAACAAGGTATGTATTTCTATCTAGTTTATTATTCAAGTATCAAAAGATTGTATGCTAGTTAGTGTAATACCTTGGAATATTCATATTTGCATGTATAATAGAGAAAACATATATCCAAGGTATTTAGGGTTGCATGTACACTTAGGAGTGTTAGAATGCTCAAAACCCAATAGTGGTAATAGAGCCTAGGCTTGTTTTCACTATACTTGATGCAAACTTGTTTTTTCAAAGCTGAAACTGTCCAGACCATAAAACTCGACGAGTTTATGCAAAAAACTCGATGCGTTCATCATTTTGGGCATCAAAATCGACGAGTTCCTCAAAGAACTCGACAGGGTTTGGGTGCTGACAGCTTGTTGATTTATGTTTTTTGCTGGAATTGGACTAGGAACATTATCCTAAGCTGTTTTTGAACCTATAAACCTATTTTTGATGTGGTAATGTTCATTTTGATTCAATTTCAAAGATAATTGTCAATAGATTCATGTTTTTTATTAGTTTAAGGTTTAGGCTAATTACTTGAAAAAGTTTGATTTGAATTATCTTGTTCTTATGAGTTGCTTAGATTAATAGAAAAGTTATGTGAAATTCTTGTTTTCAATCCAAATTAATCTAAGAGTTGGTTCTAAAATGTGTTTTTGTAACTTGTCCTCAAGTTATATGAAAAGTCACATTTAAGATCCATAAAACTCATAAAGATTTCCATAAGTTATGAATAGGGAAGATTCACATTCTTTTAATAGCTTAAAGTCTTCCATAACTTGTCCTCAAGTTATAGAACTTGAAGTGTTTTTGGATTAAAACTACTTTAAACACATAAGTTATGGAAACTGAATAGTTTTGAATAGTTTCAAAACTTTTCCTCAAGTTTTGGAATTTGAAAAGTTTTTCCTTATGAATACTTTAATTCCAAGTTAAGCCCTTAGAATTTTAAAAGTTAAAATTCAATCCTTATACTTTATAATATTATAAGTTTATATATATATATATATATATATATATATATATATATATATATATAAGAGCAAGTCGTCTTACCATTAGTTGGTCTCATTCACGAAGTTGGTCTATAAGGATTGCCTATAAAATGACAGTTTAATGTGTGTCCACTCTCACCCACCGCTTCCTTGACTGGTGGAGGGTCGTTAGCCGAACAGGTAGGACAAAGACTATATTTCTCCCTTCATTAAAAGTATTAATGATAAATATAAAGTAACTAAATGTTTTTTATAATTCCCAATCTTAGTCACTTTAGGAAAATGTGAATAAGGTGCTAATACATGAAATTACACTTTGCACTTTGTTTAAGTCAGCTAGTGGAGCGTGTGTGGTTAACCGACACACTAGCTTGATTTAAAAAGGTAGGCAAAGGGTAACTTAATCTTTATCATAGTATCGGTGGAGCGTGTGTGGTTAACCGGCACATCAATTAAGGAATAAATATTAAGGGTACCAAGTAATTTGCATGGTTACTTCACACCTTGTTTTGTGATCCTCGGCATCCCAGTCACAAAACCTGAAGGGCACACTCGAGATTGAAACATGCCATTGAACAGTTCAATGAATCTCAAAAGATGTAGGAGTTTCAAATCCAATTAAAAACCTAATAATTTATTTTGTTTTTCATGGTGGAAATTGGTGAATCTTCATTCACCTACCTTCAAATATTTTATAGCTTGGATTACGACATCCCTCTTCCAAGTTATAAAATATTGTGTTGGGTCCTAGCCTTAATATTTCATATTGGGTGTTATATTAAGGACTTTAAATCAACTATCTTGAATATATCCTAAAAAGATGTTTGGTTCAGACATTTATGATCTTCCTAAATCTCTTGGAACTTCACTTCCTCCACCTCCTCTAATTATTCTCCCCAACCTACAAGTTCAAGGTCACTCTAGCCCTATTGGCAAGCAAGGTCTATGTGTGCTCACATCTTGGAGATGAAGTCACATATTGACAAGCCGGGAGAGTTGGGTGTCAAAGTCTTAAGAAAGTTGGATGTTCAATCACTTTCTAAGTCACATAGTGAGTTCCTTTGGGACTATTATGAATCAGACTATGTCAAGACCCTTAATGATCTTATATATTTGCTTGGTGTTGCTGAATCAGAAATGATTTGAGGACTAGTAAAGCAAATTTTATTAGAAGATCAACTTTCCAAACCTTCAATGGACATTGACAATGGTTACATTGGATACCCAGTAAAAGCTTTCCCTTCCCAATTGAAAGGGATTGGCCATAGTCAACTCGGTTGACCAAATGGTAAAGAGAAAGGCTAAGTCTGAGATTATCCCATGTACCATTCCCAAAGGGTCCATATGGTTCTACTGCCAAAAGGAAAGGGCATTGGTTGCGAAGCTGCCAAATTTACCTGAAAGATCATAAGGCTAGTAAAGTCAATAAGTTTGACTCTACTTCAGGTAAAGTCCACTATCTTACTCGGTTAAGTTTCTATTCTGAGATTCTTATTACATGATGTGACTGGGTTACATATTGATGTTTTAAGAATCAAAGGAAAAGTGAAGGAAACTTAAAGAAAGAAAATGTTGAATCTGACCGCGAAGATGGATTTCTATCGCTTGATTGAAGATCGGATTCTTGAGCAACTCTTAGGAGTTATGATAGATTGCTAGGAAACATGTAATAGCATAGTTTTTATTTAAAGTTTCATTGTAAGGAAAAGTTTTTTCCGCATTTTATAAATAAATAAAAGTTTGTTTTACTTTATTTTATATCTCCTTGCAATGGCTGCACAAGGAGTCCCCACCACCTCCCCCTAACTAGCTTGCGGATACTGTTACATATTCGTTCCTTAGTTAGTTGAAGTTGGCCAAAACCCCCATAGCACAAAGCAAGCAACATTCGTGCATTGAGTAACCAAACCAGGCATAACCTACACAGACCATCCTACTGCTGACTAATCAGTCCTAGCATACAACTCATACAACAGGCATATAAGGTATCCTTCCTAGACCCTTAGCCCTAACTAGCATGCAATTTTTAGAATCATATATCAGGCACACAAGGAATCCTCCTAGATCCTTAGTCCTATTCTAGCATGCAGTTCTCTGAATCAAAACCATATAACATAACATAGCAAGTATGGGTATCATGGGGAAAACTTACTTGAGCCAGGCCGGTCGCACGCATCACACACTTCGTCTTTCTTAAAATTTCTCAATTTAGATTTTAGAAAACCATTTTCCTTGTAAAAATATTTTAGTCCCTCGGTTTGAGTCCAGACACCCCCGAGGGTGTGTCTGAATCCCTCAAACCAGGGCTCTGATACCAACTTGTAACATCCCAAAATTCAAGCCCGAAAATTTCATTTTTGAATTTTAATATGTTTAATAAATATTTTACCAAAACATTGTCGATAAAACAACATCTTACAAAATCATATTGTTGTGTCTCAAACCATGACATCAAAAGTAATGAAAATCAGAGTACAATCCCAAAAACTCAATGCGGAAATCATGTGTGTGTGATGCGCTGTTATACCGTCGGCTCCTTTCCCTTCTACGAAGAGATGCCTGAAACCAAAACCAAAACTGTAAGCACAAAGCTTAGTGAGTTCCCCCATCATACCACATACCATACAATATCGTCGGTATCTTTCAACCGGTAACCTTCATCGGTATCTTACAACCGGTAACCATCATCGGTATCTTTCAACCGGTAATCATAGTCGGTATCTTTCAACCGGTAACCGCCATCGGTATCTTTCAACCGGTAACTGGGGACTATTTCACCCCCTACCACTAGCATGTAACAACAGATATAAGCATACAGTCAGGCATATCCGGGTACTGACCTATCCATAGGTCCTAAGGACCACTGTCAAGGAAGCTAATCCTTACTACACACATAACATGTCATACAGTTAAATCTCATGACCAAAACACATAACCAGACCAAGATAATTATCAAAAAGACAATCATCTTCTAAATACCCCTTTTTGGTGGGTCGACATTGTGGCCTTAGACCCACCCCTACTGGAAGGTAACTCACCTCAATGTCGTGTAGTGTTTGAATTATCCTCAGTGCACAAGTCGACTCCCTTTGACTCCTCGATTCCTACACGACAACTTTCAAGTCAACACACAACACGTGCAACCCTAAACAGGGTTAGTCCAAGTCCAGTCAAAGTCAACTTCAAGTTGACCCGACTCGCCGAGTTGGGCCATCAACTCGTCGAGTCCCTAACCCTTTACTCGTCCTTATCCACATCTCGACTCGTCGAGTTTGGCATTGACTCGACGAGTTCCTCTCTTGTATGAACATCGCATGAAACTCATCCGACTCGCCGAGTTGTATGAACACTCGTCGAGTCCACCTTCATCTGATGAACAAGTCCTGTCCTCGACTCGCCGAGTTGCATGAAAAACTCGTCGAGTTCATCTTCAGTCTTAAGAAGATTGCCTTGGACTCGCCGAGTATGTTCTAGTACTCGTCGAGTCCCATGAACTCTAGGTCTAAAATTACGTCAAATGCATTGGGTCACTCTTTATATCCGGTTACAACCCTTCTAACACTCAATTGAGTTCTTTTGACCTTCAACATATATGGGACTCAAAACCCTAGGCTCGTCGAGTCCCAGGAACGGACTTGCCGAGTCGGTCATGTCCATACTCTAAATCCTCGATTTCTGATGTACAACCTTTGATCAAAAGATAGATCCAAGCTTCTACAATCGATCTAGCTCATAAAGTTACAAAATTTACGTGCTTGCATGGGACTTTGAGCTCAAAAAGACATAAAACAAGCTTTTAAGATGCATGGGACCTTCATGGGTGCAAAAGCAGTCCCCAACTGCCTTGTGACTCCCTTAATGATGTGATTCAGAAGCTCTAACCCCCAACCATGTTTGCAATCATGGTTGGCCATAAAAAATGGCTTATAAAAGCCCTAAACCTCCCCAAAAAGGAATCTAACAAATGAAAGAGCAAGGTTACAACTTTTTACCTTCAATGAACTGTAGAAGGTGCACAAACTCGGGTTCCCTCGGTCTTTACTTGCTTCCTCAAGCTTTTATCCTTCCTTCTTAAGACCACAAGCACCAAAATCCACCAACAAGGCTTAGATTGCTTCAATAACGGCTAGGGTTTCAATGAGAGGTGTTCTGGGAGCATAAGGGACGTTGTGGCCGACATAACATTGTTTAAATAGGGTGTAAACCCTCGGATCAGGGTTTTTGTCTAAACAGGGTCTACTCGTCGATTTCGGGACCCGACTCGTCGATTCCATCACTTAAATCCTGCGTCCTGTCCCGCTTCTACTCGGCGAGTTGGTCCTTCAACTCGCCAAGTCCAAGGCCAAAAATGATAATTACTTAGAAAGAAATACGTACCGACACCCATGTGCTACAGTATTTTTAAAACCTTTTAGATAATTTTGTTAGGGGGATAAGGGGATATTGAGACTAAACTCGACAAATTATCACAATAATATAATGCAAGAACTAACAACACAAAGATTTAACGTGGTTCAATTGATATTCTATCAAGCTACATCCATAGGCAAAACTAGAGAGATTCTCCATTGATTACTAAATGATATACAAAACTTGTGTATACAACACTCTCGATAACGTCTCAAACTATTCACTCCATGTGCATGAAAGTTATGTATAGCATGTCATTGTCTAGGCTTACAATCAATGAGATGTATTTACATTGTCATTGACCTATATTTAAGGGTTATGCCAATGGCCTCCGTCAGGCTTTAAGAAAAAGTCAACTTGTCATCCAAGATTATACGAACAATGCCGAAACATGTTGAAACTTTGGTATGCTTCAGGTTCTAGGACAGTGCTTCAATAACTCGTGGTCAAACTATTAGTATGCGTTTGATACCGAACTTTAACAATTCCCAAACAACTTTAACCTTCGATTTAATACCTTGACCTGGCAATGATTAGACTATGCTCTTCGAATCATCATCCTTCGCCATTAGACTTCACATCTCAATAATTTCTCACTTAGAGGCTAATTGTCAAACAACTTCTTGTCTTGAAAGATGTAACCCAAATCATCTTTAGTTTGCATCTTCGACTTAAGCTATACAAAATGTCAACTTTTCTATTTTTACCACCTTGGTAAACATATATGTTGGGTTCTTCACACCAGTTATGTTCTACAAATCGAGCATACATTCGCTTATCAATTCTCTAATAAAATGGTATCTTATCTTGATGTATTTTTTCCTATTGTGAAACACCAAATTTTGGTTCCTCCAATTGTGAACACTCTGATGTAGCCCTAACATCCAACTAATTGTGGTTCCTCTGTTTGTGAACACATAACCGACAGTTCTTTTACACGACCTCCGTATCAACTTTAGCGAAACCTTCAAGAATGACATTATGCCTTTGATAACATAAGATGACATTTTAAGTTCCTTTCAAATAACAAAGCATCCATTTAACTCCTTTTTAATTCTCATTCCATGGATTCAATATAAACTGAATGACAACCGTCCCTACATTGGAAATATTTGGTCTAGTGCATACTATTGCATACATCAAGCTACAAATCACAAATGCATATGGAACTTTCGACATTTCATCCTTGTTCGCATTAGATTTTTAGAATTTCCTCTTCAAAGGTTTCACGTGACTCTTAAGAGGCGTACTTATGTCATATTAATTTCTTTAAAATTTTATAATTGTACTTCTCTTTGCAAAAAGTTTTAGTGTTCCTAAAGCTTTGTCTTTTACTATGCTCATGCAAACTATTTGCTTATAAACCCATAAGTCCTTCATCTCGAACTCCCAAGACAATTGTTTCTTCAACTTATTGATTTTGTGTATGTCGTATCCAGCTACCAACATATCATCAACATAAAGCAAGATGATTATTTAAAAGGATTTGAATTTCTTTAGATAACAACAGTAATCACTCTCACCCGACAATTATAATATTTCCCAAACAACTTTAGCCTTCGGATCATACCCTGACCGGACAACTCTTAGAGTACACTCTTTGAGTTTCCTCATCCTCCACCATTCTTCGCACTTCACCATTAGACTCCACATCTTAAAAAAATTATTATCTATTTATGTAATTATCCTTGATTTATTATTACCTTTGGAGTTATCCTTTCAACAAGTTAAGTTTAGCATCTAACTTCCTTGAAAACTATTTAGATATTCGTTGAAAATCTATCGCTTTTGTTTAACTCTTACAGCTAACTCCTCCAAGAACCTCTGTAACAACGTAAATTTTCAAACCAAAATTTTCAAATTCAAAACACATGTATTCTAATAATAAAACCACAAAGTGTCATAATGTCATATCATCAAAACTCATTTTCAAAAACTATATATATATATATATATATATATATATATATATATATATATATAACTCCAAGATCCTCACCATCATAACTCAAACTCTGATGTGTGTACAATCTAGTCGGCGCCTTCCCATGATCCTGAGAAGTGCCTGAAACACATAAAACATAACACAGTAAGCACGAAGCTTAGTGAGTTCCCAAAAATACCACACATAGCTCATTAGCCACTTTAGGCCATAACTCAATAAGATCCTTCGGCCAGTGTGTCTCAGTGGGACCCTCCGGTCCCAACTCAGTAAACTCATAATAACAATATTCAGCATAATCACAAAGACATTGATGTGTGTAAAACGAACTCGTTTTAATCCTAACAAACTCAAATTTAAACAAACACACTCAGGCAGTGTACCTATCGATAGTAGTTTAGTTCAAGCAAGTAGGGTATCGAACACAGGGAACGGTAACAGCTAAAATTAATACTAATATTATCTAAATAAAACAATTAATAAAAGAGGGGGGTTTTCTCTAGTTTTTCAAGACTAGAAACTTATTCAAGCACTTTAAAACTCAAACAAAGACAATTAACAACTAAGAAGAATAAGAAAGGACAACTAGATTCAATGATAAAACAGACTTCTGTTTAGATTCGATTCACTTATTCCTATGGTTGATTTCGTGGCAAGTGCAATGAATTAATACATCAATGGTTACTGATTCCAAATATGATTGGGTTCATGTTCATTATTACCAATCCTTTAGTAGACAAGTTGATTCAAACAGTGATCAAGTGATGAAATTAACAAGTTTCCTAGTGTTCAGTTCATATCAAGCAAAACTTATAACAATAGCTAATCAAAATTGTGCAATTCAATCAACTCATGTATAGATGTTCATCACACATGTTCACACATTGATTTACATATTTTATATTTAACCCTAGTTTCAAATTCACTATTCCTAGGCATACAATCTTATATTCATAAAACTATATGAATCAAGTAATCAAGAAGATATTCATGCAACTCAATCACTTATTTGTTAATTAAAAACATTTATCATCAATACATATGGATCTTTAATAAGCTTAACAAGATGAATAACCAAATTAATATCAACTCAACCACTCAATCAAACCATGTTTATAAGATTATCTCATCCAAACAGAAGTAAAAAGCTTTTAGCTCATATCTAAAGCAAGTAATAACCTAAAATCAAATCTAATAATTCAAACATGGTTCAAAACAAAGATTAAGAAAAGAAGAATGATTATTTGCCTTTGATTCTCTTCTAAATTGTTTCTTAGGTTGCAATCTCGAAAACTGAAGCTTCAAGAACCCTTTTGGTCTTCAATGATCGCACCTAGCCTCCAGCAAAAGTTAGGGTTCGAATGAGAAGCGTTTCTATATATAAATTCTGAAAACAGCACCAACTCGACGAGTTTTCACCACAAACTCGTCGAGTTTTTTTTATAATCCGTGTATACAGCGTGTACGGCAGGGCATCTTCGAATCTGGAACATTCTGACCGACTCGTCGAGTTTACTGGGAATCAACATTTTCTCAAAACATGAAAGTCGTCCGAAATTGTGTCTAGTTTTCAGAACATTTTGAATCTCGTCAATCGGAGTTACGGTTCATGAGATATGGCCAAAACACCGATGAGGGGTCAAGTTGTCCAGCAACATCCTTCTTTCTTCAAAATCCAAGATTCAAGCTTCCAATCACTCAATCATTTTCCTTTTTCACCCAAGCATGTCTTTTATTGCTGAAATTGAAATATTAAGCTAATTAAGTACCTTTTGTTCATTAAATGAGATAAAATCAACATAAAATATTAAGATAATGCATAAACTTTATAACTAGATATGCCCATATCAAAATACCCCACACTTGACTTTTGCTTGCCCCCAAGCAAAACTGAATTTTTAACACACTAATACCACATAAGACAATCCCAATCGAACCCAGCCATTATGCCAAGACCGCAACGCATGCATTTGTGTCTAAAATTTTTCCTAAGGACCCCCTCAATTCTAAATACTTACAATCCTCATAAACACTCGCCCACTTCTTTTGAACATTGCTCATTTTATGCATCCCTCCGAATCCATCCCCAGAAAACTTTCTTAACCTCAAGTCATTTTGGTTAAATCCCCAAGCATACATATGATAAAATAACCTAGAAAAGAAAATTACAATAAAAATAAATACTACTTTTGATTGAATCTTTTATACTTTGTAGCTTTTCTTCAATGTGTTCTTCTTTGTCTTCATAGCTTTGTAGATTCTTTATTCAAACATTTCGTCACTCTTTTTTTTCAATTTTTTTTCTTTTTTTTTCTTTTTCTTTTTTCAACACACTTTTTCCACTCAAAACTAAAAACCTAGAAAAACATATGCTTAAGCAAAGGAATTTAACTTCATCCTTTATTGGTTAAAGGCATTAGTCTAGTGTGCAATGACTACTTAAGTTTTCCTGGATACATTTCAAGTACACGATGCTAAACATATTGCGATCCTCAAACTAAGCGAGGTTGTGTTTTTGTCCCATGATTTCACTACAATAAAGGGGGCCACAAATGCACTATAACGTATGTTGGCTCAACGAAACATTTGGGTTCTCATAGAATCATCAAATACAATACTAGCATGGAACCCTAATTGCTTTACCAAAACTTTCTAAATTAACCCTAGCAATTTTTATGCAATTTTTTTAAACCAAGCAAGGATTCTAATTTTGACTAAATGTAATCAACCCCCATACCCCATACTTAAGTTATGCAATGTCCCCTTTGCATGTTAAAACAATTAAAGAACACAAAAGTTGTTGGGTCAAAATATGGTTTATACTTTACTTTTCTGGGCAATTGTATTTTTCTATAATATTTATGAATTTATGGCCATGTTTACGGCTGAGTTTATGGCCGTAAACACCTTACGGCCGTAAACTCATTTACGGCCCATTTGTTTCCGGCCCATGTTCCCTAGTATAAATAGAGGTGTTAGGGTGAGAAGTATAGATTGATGATTGATGAACCCTAGAGAGTTTACGGCCAGAGAGAAATGAACGTTTGTGTGTGTGAATCTTGTGTAAGGAATTTCATTCATATCATTAATACATTAAAGATTCATCATATTCTTCTTCTTCTTCTCTTCTATTTTTGATCTGACATCATCCGTTTGATTGGGATTCCGCACCATCAAACGGATCTGACTGATACACGGGCAGATTAGGGACTTACAATTGGTATCAGAGCCAAGTTGTATCACTCAAAAAGATTTATTGTTTCATCCAAAAATCGAATATTCTGTGTTTACGGTCCAAGCTTACGGCCGTAAACTCCGAGTTCTTGGGCCGTAAACTCTATTTGGAGCATTATTTGGTCTTATTTTCGAAATATTTTTGCGTTTTTGGATAGATATCGCAAAAATAAAGGGGGTTTGTTCTTTGTGTTTTTCATAAAAAGGGGTTTTTGATTGAGTTTTGGAGCTTCAAAGTCGAAGCCGGAGCTTACTGCCGGAAACAGTTCACGGCCGGCGGCGGCGTTTGCGTTTACGGCTAGGGTTTCCGGTGTTTGCGGTCTCGGCTTGGCGAACGGCGTCGGCTCGGTTGGAGTATACGGCTCGGATTTCGGCTCGGCTAGGGAAGCCGGCTAAGCAAGCCGCACAACGCCTTCTTAAAAATCGAAACTGAATTGGGGGTGCCGGGATTCGAACCCGGGTCCTTTGGGTCATCAAACACGCGGCTTACCAGTTGAACTACCAAGCCTCTTGTTTCATTCCATCGAAAATTAAAATATAACCCGTCTTTTTCGCACCAAATTTTCAAATTTTGACACTTTTAACCCAAAAATCAATTTCCTTTTATTTTAAAATTCCTTTTTCATTCAAAATAAAAATAAAATAATAATAATAATAATAATAAATAATGATAATAATAATAATAAATTGTTTTTATTTTATTTTTTTTCTCTTTATTTTTGATTTTTTATTTCAAATTTTGATTGTGACTTTCACGTTTGACCATTGATTTTAAACTTTGACTTTTTCGTTTAATTTTTAAAATTTTCAAATTTAGCTTTTCAGTTTGACTTTTGAGTTTGATTTTTTTAAAATTTGACTTTTAAGGTTGTTTTTTTAAAAAATAAAATAAAATAAAATAAAATAAAAAATAAATAAATAAAAAAAGGCATTTTAAATTTGACGTTTGCTTCTAGTTTTTTTTTAATTAATTTTACGGTCTACGAGGGAGTTGAAAACATGAAAGAGAGTCATCAGGATATCTTAAGACAAAATTTCAACATGTTCGCTTATGTCCCTGGAGAAACGCTCGAAACTCAGTTGCAGCGGTTTACTACACTCACTACTGAGATGAATATAGCCGGGATCTTCTTGTCTAAATCTGAGACAAACAAAAAGCTATTGAATTCACTTCCAAAATCGTGGGATATGGACGTGGCTGACATCAAGAAGACAAAAGATCTCAATCGTCTTAGTCTGGCTGATATAATTGAACAACTTAACGCTTTGAATTGTCGAAAAACAATGAGTTCAGCAAACCTTCCGGTCAATGAAGTGTCGTGTTCTCATTCATGTGAAGTTTCATGTTCTCAATCATGTGAAGATACGATTAAATTTCTTCGGGAACAAATTGATTTATTTAAAAGAGAAGTTGAAGACCTGAGATATGAAGGATATCAACTCAGGAAACGACAGAAACCCCTGAAGGCTGAATTGGAAGCAAAAACCAAGGACTTTAGGAAACTTCAGGAAGAGAACAGCAACAAGTGTGAAAATTATGATTATGTTAAGAGTCAACTTGTTGCTGTAACTGAAGAACTTGACGCTTTAAAAATTAAGTGTGGAAAAACTGATGTCAATTTCAAAAATTATACTGCGTCAAGTCAGACAGTCGAGTCCTTATATGAGACCCAGTTAAAATTCAAAGAAAATCAAAGCAAGGGTCTAGGGTATGATAGTGTACCTCCTCCTTTCAATCATAACTACACATCCATCCCCATGACAAAGAAAGAAATTGACAGGGAGGCATATCTTCGATATGGCAAACCAGCTGGATTTGTGTCAGGAGGTATTCAGGTTGAAAATACTAATGTGTCTACTTCATGTGCAGGTAAAGTAGCAGAAGATGAGAACAAGGAGAGTTCTTCTGAACAAACAAACGACTCCTTGAACTCTAAATCTGTTGCTTCTAATCAACCTGCCGTTGAGAAATATAGGCCTCCAATTCCAACGCAACAGAGTGCCTGTCGCAAGTGTGCATGTGGAAACAACAAGAAACGAGGCAAGGATACGCCACCAGGGGCAGGAAGAAACAACTTCACAGTGAAGAAAAAGACATGTTTTCACTGTGGAACACCTGGACACATTGCCAGAAATTGTCCTAATCGCGCGTATGTTCCCTACTACGCACAAGGCTGGCAGAACGCGTCAAGAGGGAGATACTCCAAAAGAAACCCCTCAAGGTCACGTTCAGACAATGCTGATTGGAACGCGCAGAAGGCAAAGAATCAAAATCTCAAGGGCAAGAAGGGAATGGTGACCAACAAGCCCAGTTCAAGAGATACTCCTGTGAAGCCAAGACCGGTTAGGTCAAAGTCATCTCGGCAGTCGGCTTCTAGTTCCAAATCAAGTACTGAGCCACCCATAGGATCGAAAAAGAAATGGGTTAAACCCAACTACAAATGGGTTCCGAAGGCTCAATCTCCCAAATCAACTAACGATTCTGATATTTTTATATCTTCTGTTTGTGATAAACAGGACATGTCATGGGAGAAAGTACCTTGCGTTGATGACAAAGGTCGACCCAGTTTCAAAATGGATTGGGTTCCAAAGACCAACTGATCCCGCTCTGTGCTGGAGCAGCTATGGAGGCATATCATCAGACTTCGGTTTGTTGGTAGTGGCTGTTCCTGACACTTGATAGGGGACATCTCTCAACTGTACAACACTCAGACTTTTGTTCGAGAGTATGTGTCCTTTTGCGGGAAAGGAAAGAAAGGAAGAAAGGAAGGGATCACATGGGGTTAATGCTTAATGATATGAAGAATTTTCGGATCTATTCTGAGATTACGTGTGCTGTTCTCAGACCTTCTGGATGCAGATTCAATCGGTGAATTACGGTTTGCGTTTTCTTCTCTATACTCCTAAGTTTTTCTTAGCCTGATTCGCTTTAAAGACTAATTTTTGTTTTAGGATAGTTTAAATTTGCGCATTTACTTTCGTTTCTCTCCTATGCACAAATTTAGGGGGACAAATAAAAACAAAACAAAAATTAGAAAATTTTAAAAAATCCAAAAACATCAGAAAATCAGAAAATAAAAAAAAATATATTGGTTATGAGTCTGTGTTTGAGGGAGATGTTTTGGGAAGTGATATTATCAAGTGATAACAGGCAACCTGAGTCTGCGTAACGTACCCGAAGTTGAAGGGTCTATGCTCTGACTTGATGCGTCGGTAGGCACGAAAAATTTTAAAGGGACATGACTAGGTAGAGTTAAACTTAGGAAATTTATAGACTTGACAAATCTTGACCTAGTTAGATATGTTCAGCCTGACAATATGACGCTCGGATAGGTTGAGCAGGGAGATATATATGGGAATCTACTCGTCACATTAATTGAACCCGTACTTGGAACCGTGGTTTAACTTTTCCTCGATGTGTGGATTCTGTCCTTAATTCCGGTTGGATGGGGCGACTGGTAAATTCCGATAAATTAGGTCTGTAGAATATCATTTTCTTTCTTTCCGTCTGTTAGTCATATGTTTTCTCCTTTGCGTGACGTCCAATCCGACCTGGTACAGAACATATGCAACTCTATTTCTCTGCAGGATATATATATGTGTGAAATGTATGTGTGAAATACTTCTCATCTGTTAGCCATATGTTGTCTCCTTTGCGCGACTTCTAATCCGACCTGGTACACAGCATATGCAACCTTCTTCTTCTCAACCCCTCTGAAGTAGTTAGCAATAGAATTCTGAATCTCTTCTCTCTCTGAATGGTTGTCTGCTCACCCGGTGTAAGCAGTACTCTGGAAGTTCTTGATGGCTGGGGCATTTCAGGAAGCGGGAAACACGTTCCAGTACACTTAAAATTGAACTCATACAGATTGTCTATAGATCTCGCTGCTCAATTTAGGTGGACAAAGATATCCCTGGCCATCGTCAGATGAATGGTCCTTAAGATATAGTATCTAAGGAATTAGGATCAGATATAATTTTTAGGAACTTAAGTTCACCTTGTCTTGTATCAAATAGTATGTCCTAAATTTGTCACAATTTTTCGTGTTTAAGTGGACAACAATACCGACGATCGACCAGACAAAGATGTGAATATGGAAGGTACCGACAAGTGGATAAAGGCTGTCTAAAAACTTTGATCCCAAATCTCTCTTAAAGTTAGATATCGTTTTTGTTTTTGTTAAATTTGTCATAGTTTCTTCTAATTTAAATATTAGGGGAGAATTAAAAATTAAAAAATAATAAAAAAAATCCAAAAATAGTGTTATTTATGTTTTATTTCTTGTTCAAAAAAAATCCAAAAATATTTTTCTTTCTGTTTTAATTTGTGTGCTAAGTTTCCTTTTAGTTTTGTTTTGTCTTGAAAAGTGATTTCAGGTATAGATAAGACTCATGGAGTTTGTGTTGAAGATTTCTGAGCCAAAGCCTCGTCTGTGAGCATCGAAGAATTCGCATTCGAAGGAGCAAGAAATGAAGATCATTCTTTCAACATTCAATCTTTCAACCCCAGAAGCAAGGTGAAGCTGCAATTAAAGATTATGTGACGGATTGCATTGAAGCCTCCTCAATCAGTCTGCTGCTATCTTTGTACCCGCTGAAGTGATCCAGAAGATTTGTTCTCTCTGATGTTCTCTCTGAAGATTCTCAAGCTGAAAGCATCATTTTTCAAGAATCAGTACGTCAAGCCTCCTCACCCAATGTGCGTTCAATGCTAAATTCTGAAGAAAACCTCAGGTGCTCAAGATGAAGTCATTCATTGAAGATTCATATGTTCATCCTGATGTTGTGAAGAAATTGAAGATAAATGCTGAAGCCAAGCTCTCATTGAAGATTGACAAGAAAGTCAGCTACTTTTTAGGGGGAGCTTGTTGGGTCAATTAAGAAAAGAAAGCTATAAACCAAGGGGGAGATTATTGGGTCAAAATATGGTTTATACTTTACTTTTCTGGGCAATTGTATTTTTCTATAATATTTATGAATTTATGGTCATGTTTACGGCTAAGTTTATGGCCGTAAACACCTTACGGCCGTAAACTCATTTACGGCCCATTTGTTTCCGGCCCATGTTCCCTTGTATAAATAGAGGTGTTAGGGTGAGGAGTATAGATTGATGATTGATGAACCCTAGAGAGTTTACGGCCAGAGAGAAAGGAACGTTTGTGTGTGTGAGTCTTGTGTAAGGAATTTCATTCATATCATTAATACATTAAAGATTCATCATATTCTTCTTCTTCTTCTCTTCTATTTTTGATCTGACATCATCCGTTTGATTGGGATTCCGCACCATCAAACGGATCTAACTGATACACGGGCAGATTAGGGACTTACAAAAGTAAAAAGAGAATTGGAACAGACTCCCCTGGGATAGAAGTTGCGAGGTTGATATTGTGACATCCCCATTTTCACGGCCAAGAAAGACCGATTTGTTTATGCTTTGTTTTATAAAATCAGAGTAATCTTTTAAAGAAAACCGTTGCGGAATTTGTTCCCAAAAAAAATATGATAAAAATTATCAAAGAATTTCTTTAAAGAAATGTATTTTCATTATATAACAAAATCTCGGGATGTTATGTTCAATACAGACCAAAAGCATAAACAGAACAAAATAGACCTTACAACATTTATTCATAACTACTGGCCTATAATCCAAAATCTCTCGTCAAGTCCACCAACTTATACTCTTGTGCCATTACCTGTAATGCAAAGAAAACTGAGTGGGTCAGGCTTGGGAGCCTGGTGAGCACATAGGGTTTTCGACCCACAATAATATAATTATTATATTCAACCATTAAACAATCAATCCAATTACCCATCACCATTATCTTCTTTATTTCTTAAGGTTTTACCCTATTAATCAACTATCCTTCCTTCATTCATTCCTAAGGATTGACCTAAGGAATTAGCACAAACTTCCATTGCTACATAAGGCGCATCTGCCAACATTATCCTTTAAGCGCCTCTGTCAGGATTACGTCATACACTATGAGGTGCGACTGCCAGGTTTATGACATTCTCTTTTAGGCGTTTCTGCCGACATTATCCTATAAGCACATCTGCCAGGATTATCCTATAAGCGCATCTGCCAGGATTACGACATTCACTACTTGGTGCATCTACCGATATTATTCTTAAGCGCATTTGTTAGCATTATGATATTCTCCATTTGGTGCATCTACCAATATTATTCTTAAGCGCATCTGCTAGTATTATGACATTCTCTAATTGGTGCATCTACCAATATTATTCTTAATCATCTTTCATACCTCATCATATTATCACATACCATCTATCTCATCTACCCATGTTCTATCCAACATATTTGTAGATATAAAATACATATACAATTTAACTCATTAAAACCTATATAAAACATCTATTCCACACTCATCTCAAATAAACAACAATATATAAACACATAGCACATATTTTATAACAAATACTTCATATTTATGTGTTAGAAGAAAGTAATCACACACTCACCCAAACATATACTTACTACATTCAAACAATACTTGTATTATACCCGTGTTTATGAAAGGGACTATACACCCACACATATAAACAACTTTATATTATACACATAGCACGTATTTGATAGCAAATACTTAATATTTATGTGTTAGAAGAAAGTAACTACACACTCACTTGATCAGAAGATTATCGGACAGCACTACGGCTTGTAGAAGTAGTATTCTTCGGTAGATCTGGAAGATCTTCACAAAACCCGGATTCCTCGCGGGCAGAGCTTCGGCTCGGTAATTTCACTTCTCGGGATCTTCGGGGCCTCGGGACTTGCTTCGGGGCTCGGGAATGATATCGGGGCTTCGGGATAATTCTTGCACGAAAAACGATGCAAAAACGCGAGAGAATGGGAAGAAATAAGCAAAGAAGTCGGTTGCCCTCGACACCCTTTTATAGGGGGCTGGAAACCCATTTACGTTGGGCGTAAATTTACATTACGTTGGGCGTAATGTGGATCAGATCGCTGACTCCCCCCATGGATAATATCAGTTAATTTATAATTAAATTAAATATCAAAAATATATAATAAACTTCAAAAATTCATATCTTCTTCATACGAACTCCGTTTTCGACGTTCTTTATATCCCCGCGTAGGTGAGACTACGCTCTACAACTTTCGTTTAGACACCGTCGGCTAATTTTGAATTTATTTTTATTATATTATTTTAGTAGGCCGGGACGGGAAAATTCCGTTATAAATTCATAACTTCTTCATCCGACGTCCATTTTCGCCTATCTTTTTATCGTTTCACTACAATTGACGAGATCTTCAATTCTCATTTAGATTGTTTTGGCTAAAAACCGCTCGATCTCAAATCGAGTATTCGGGCTGCATACTGCTAAGTCGAAACTTAGAAAAATCATAACTTCCTCATACGAAGTCAGATTTGGACGTTCTTTTTATGCACGCTCATGGTTTAACGAACTCTATGACTTTAGTTTAGATTGCTAAGGCTAAATATCACTCTAACGTAAATTCACTTTTTACATCATTCAGCGTCGTGCCGGTTTTGTCGCAAAACTTCGACAGGTCATAACTTCTTCGTTATAACTCGGATTTCGACATTCTTTATATGCACGGAAACCTTGTAACATATACTATAACTTAGTTAAGATTATTCATTCTAAATAATCTTTCATCAAAAATTCATTTTTGACGCCTATCGTCTCTAAATTGACTAGCCCGGATCTACGGGCGTTACAAATATTCTTTGTATTAAGTTCCATCTTTAGCTGACTTTAGACATGGAAACATCTCATCCATGCCTAGGGTGTCAAATCTCGTGTGGTATAGCTATAATTATTCAGGAAAAAGCTCTTGGAAATGTTCGAAAAATGATCTCCTTATACTCTTTAGTGACGAGACTCCTTTTTAACCATTTTAAGCATCAGACTTATACCATCACTCAAATCTTCACATCTTTTCGTCTAGACTCGACCCCTCACTTTATTTCTCTCACGCTTTTAATTAATTCATCAACTCTCACCCTAACTTCTGCAAGATCAAAAACAAATACCAAGTAATAATAATAATAATAACATCAAAATAAAAAAAAAATCCTAAATTACCCCTAAATACTAGAAGTTTAGAAAGAAAAAGAAAAGCAAACTCTAATGACGGGTTGCCTCCCGCAAGCGCTTCTTTTTGTGCGAGTCTTTAGCTGGACTCTCAACTTAATAAACTTCCAATAAACTCAATTCCAATCCATCCCTTTCATTGAATATCTTCTTTGGTGGACCAATTTGTAAAATTTGGCTTTTTGCTTCTATAATTGGCCAAATGAGCTTGAATATATAAAACCCAAGAATCTTGATAAGGGTTGGGACCGGTTGGATACTAATCAGAAATGGATCGCGTTTCAGAACTTTCTCCAAAGTTGGAGTCGTCGCCCCATGCTTCGAAACACAATCTGGGAAAATAGGGGGCCATTTCGTGATAATGGTCAAACCACGACTTGGTTCCTGCCACTCAGCTTGTCCGTGTTCTTCATCTGACCCTTCTGCTAGCAATCTTTCCAGCTCCTCCAAATCTCTTTCTAGATTAAATTCTTCATCTTTTAACTCTAGTTCTTGTAACTCATATAGCTCTTTTTCATTAGGCAAGATGTTATCTAACCATCTTCCAAATCCCTTCAAATCATCATCTGAGTCATATTCCTCATCTTCTTGCTCAATTTCCTATACTACTTCCTCAAGAAAAGCATCAAAAGCATCGAGATTTGGAAAATACATAATATGATAATAAAAAATTAAAACAGAAAACGAGTAACTTTATATGAGATTAATATCACACAAAGGATCGATAACACTAGCAAATAAAATTAACTATTTGAACCGTTCCCCGGCAACGGCGCCAAAAAACTTGATGTGTGTAAAACGAACTAGTTTTAATCCTAACAAACTCAAATTTAAACAAACACACGCAGGCAGTGTACCTATCGATAGTAGTTTAGTTCAAGCAAGTAGGGTATCGAACACAGGGAATGGTAACAACTAAAATTAATACTAATATTATCTAAATAAAACAATTAATAAAAGAGGGGGGGTTCTCTAGTTATTCAAGACTAGAAACTTAATCAAGCACTTTAAAACTCAAACAAAGACAATTAACAACTAAGAAGAATAAGAAAGGAGAACTAGATTCAATGATAAAAGAGACTTCTGTTTAGATTCGATTCACTTATTCCTATGGTTGATTTCGTGGCAAGTGCAATGAATTAATACATCAATGGTTACCGATTCCTGATATGATTGGGTTCATGTTCATTATTACCAATCCTTTAGTAGACAAGTTGATTCAAACAGTGATCAAGTGATTAAATTAACAAGTTTCCTAGTGTTCAGTTCGCATCAAGCGGGACTTATAATAATAGTTAATCAAATTTGTTCAATTCAATCAACTCATGTATAGATGTTCATCACACATGCTCACACATTGATTTACATATTTTATAGTTAACCCTAGTTTCATATTCACTATTCCTAGGCATACAATCTTATATTCATAAAACTATATGAATCAAGTAATCAAGAAGATATTCATGCAACTCAATCACTTATTTGTTAACTAAAAATATTTATCATTGATATGTGCATATTTAGTTATAAAATTCATGCATTATCTTAATACTTTATGTTGATTTTATCTCATTTAATGAACAAAATGTGCTTAATTAGTTTATAATTTCATTTTTCAGCAACAAAGACATGCTCGAAAGGAAAATGAAGCGGAACTAGCGATTGGAAGCTTGGATCTTGAATTTTGAAGAAAGAAGGATGTTGCTGGACAGCTTGACCCCTCGTCAGTGTTTTGGCCATATCTCATGAACCATAACTCCGATTGACGAGATTCAAAATGTTCTAAAATGTAGACACAATTTTGGACGACTTTCGTGTTTTGAGAAAATGCTGATTCGAAACGTACTCGGCGAGTAGGGTCAATTACTCGGCGAGTTGTATCGAACTTTCGCGATTATGGACGCGCTGACTTGCCGTACACGGGTTTTAAGTGATGTACTCGGCGAGTAGGTCACTAGACTCGCCAAGTAGCCTCTGTTTTGTGAAAATCTATATAAAGAGACTTTCAGATCGATACCCTAGCATGGAGAGAAACCCTAGGAGGCTGAGAAACGATTGGAAGTGCTGCTAGGTCGTGAGGAACTGAAGAATCAACCCTACATTCAATTGTGAAGAGAATCAAGACAATTTTGGTTTATTCTTAGTAACTTTTTGATTTGAATCATGTTTACATACTTTGATTTCGTTTTTGAGTTTATTTTTACTGCAATCATGAGCTAAAAACTTATTCTTCTGTTAGGGTAGACAATTTTGTGAACATGGATTGATTATTTGAGTAGGATTAATTTTAATTGGTAATTATGTTTTGTTAAGCTTGTTAAAGAACCTTATGTGTTGACAATAACTATTCTTCTGTTAATAAATCAGTAATTAAGTTGTATGAACATCTCTTAGTTATTAATTTCATATGATTTATTGTGACCACATAGTTGTATGTCTAGGAATAACGAACGTGAAACTAGAATTAACTAGAAGATAGGTAAGTTAATGTGTAAGCTTGTTGGATAAACATCGACAAGAGGTTAATTGAAGGGCCAATTTAGTTAACCACTACAAGTCTTACTTAACCCGAATCAATAACTAGGAAATCCATTAATTTAGACAACTGGCCACTGCTTGAGTTAATTTGTTTCCTAAGGATTAGTAATATCGAACGTGAAACTAATCATCTTAGTCGGTAGCCAATGAAGAATTAATCTGATACATTAAAATCATCCATGGGAACAATGAGTCATACCTAAACAGAAGTCCTCTTTACTATTGAATTTAGTTGGTAATTAATTGTTTTAGTTGCTAGTTAGTTAATTTGTGTGTTGGTTATTCTAATTAAGTTTCTAGTCTTGTAAAACTAGAGAAAACCCCCTTTTGTTATTTGTTTTATTTAGATAATATTAACATTTATTTTAATTGTTTACCGTTCCCTGTGTTCGATACCCTACTTGCTTGAACTATATTACTAATCGATAGGTACACTGCATTTCGTGTGTTTATTTTGTGTCTAAGTTAGTAGGATTAAAACTAGTTCGTTTCACACACATCAAGTTTTTGGCGCCATTGCCGGGGAACGGTTCAAATAGTTAATTTTATTTGCTAATTGTTATCATATATTTTTATTTTTTATATAGTTTAATTTTTATTTATTATGTATTTTCCAAATCTCGATACTTTTGATGCTTTTCTTGAGGAAGTAGTACATGAAATTGAGCAAGAAGATGAGGAGTGTGGATCAGATCATGATTTGAAGAAATTTGATAGATGGTTAGATAACATCTTCCCCGGCAACGGCGCCAAAAACTTGATGTGTGTGAAACGAACTAGTTTTAATCCTACTAACTTAGACACAAAATAAACACACGAAATGCAGTGTACCTATCGATTAGTAATATAGTTCAAGCAAGTAGGGTATCGAGCACAAGGAACGGTAAACAATTAAAATAAATGCTAATATTATCTAAATAAAACAAATAACAAAAAGGGGGTTTTCTTTAGTTTTACAAGACTAGAAACTTAATTAGAATAACCAACACACAAATTAACTAACTAGCAACTAAAACAATTAATTACCAACTAAATTCAATAGTAAAGAGGACTTCTGTTTAGGTATGACTCATTTGTTCCCATGGATGATTTTAATGTATCAGATTAATTCTTCATTGGCTACCGACTAAGATGATTAGTTTCACGTTCGATATTACTAATCCTTAGGAAACAAATTAACTCAAGCAGTGGCCAGTTGTCTAAATTAACGGATTTCCTAGTTATTGATTCGGGTTAAATAAGACTTGTAATAGTTAATCAAATTAGTGATTCAATTAACCTCTTGTTGATGGTCATCAAACAAGCTCACACATTAACTTACATATCTTCTAGTTAATTCTAGTTTCACATTCGTTATTCCTAGACATACAACTATGTGGTCACAATAAATCATATGAAATTAATAACTAAGAGATGTTCATACAACTTAATTATTGATTTATTAACAGAAGAATAGTTATTGTCAACAAATAAGGTTCTTTAACAAGCTTAACAAAACCAATTAAAATTAATCCTACTCAAATAATCAATCCATGTTCACAAAATTGTCTACCCTAACAGAAGAATAAGTTTTTAGCTCATGATTGCAGTAAACATAAACTCAAAAACAAAATCAAAGTATGTAAACATGATTCAAATCAAAAAGTTACTAAGAATAAACCAAAATTGTCTTGATTCTCTTCACAATTGAATGTAGGGTTGATTCTTCAGTTCCTCACGACCTATCAGCACTTCCAATCGTTTCTCAGCCTCCTAGGGTTTCTCTCCATGCTAGGGTATCGATCTGAAAGTCCCTTTATATAGATTTTCACAAAACAAAGGCTACTCGGCGAGTCCAGTGACCTACTCGCCGAGTACATCACTTAAAACCCGTGTACGGCAAGTCAGCGCGTCCATAATCGCGAAAGTTCGATACAACTCGCCGAGTAATCGACCCTAATCGCCGAGTACGTTTCGAATCAGCATTTTCTCAAAACACGAAAGTCGTCCGAAATTGTGTCTACTTTTCAGAACAATTTGAATCTCATCAATCGGAGTTACGGTTCATGAGATATGGCCAAAACACTGACGAGGGGTCAAGCTGTCCAGCAACATCCTTCTTTCTTCAAAATCCAAGATCCAAGCTTCCAATCGCTAGTTCCGCTTCATTTTCCTTTCGAGCATGTCTTTGTTGCTGAAAAATGAGATTATAAACTAATTAAGCACCTTTTGTTCATTAAATGAGATAAAATCAACATAAAGTATTAAGATAATGCATGAATTTTATAACTAAATATGCACATATCAATCATCAATACATAAGGATCTTTAATAAGCTTAACAAGATGAATAACCAATTTAAAATCAACTCAACCACTCAATCAAACCATGTTCATAAGATTATCTCATCTAAACAGAAGTAAAAAGGTTTTAGCTCATATCTAATGCAAGTAATAACCTAAAATCAAATCTAATAATTCAAACATGGTTCAAAACAAAGATTAAGAAAAGAAGAATGATTATTTGCCTTTGATTCTCTTCTAAATTATTTCTTAGGTTTCAATCTCGAAAACTGAAGCTTCAAGAACCCTTTTGGTCTTTAATAATCGCACCTAGCCTCCAGCAAAAGTTAGGGTTCGAATGAGAAGCGTTTCTATATATAAATTCTGAAAACAGCGCCAACTCTACGAGTTTTCACCACAAACTCGTCGAGTTTTTTTTATAATCCGCGTATACATCGTGTACGGTATGGCATCTTCGAATCTGGAACATTCTGACCAACTCGTCGAGTTTATGCCCAACTCGTCGAGTTAACTGGGAATCAACATTTTCTCAAAACATCAAAGTCGTCCGAAATTGTGTCTAGTTTTCAGAACATTTTGAATCTCGTCAATCGAAGTTACGTATCATGAGATATGGCCAAAACACCGACGAGGGGTCAAGCTGTCCAGCAACATCCTTCTTTCTTCAAAATCCAAGATCCAAGCTTCCAATCACTCAATCCTTTTCCTTTTTCACCCGAGCATGTCTTTTATTGCTGAAATTGAAATATTAAGCTAATTAAGTACCTTTTTGTAACAAACAAAAATTTCAACCAATTTAAAATTTTCGAAAACAACCCGATTCCATTAAAGTTATTACAAAAAGGTTTTCAATACAATTTATTTTAAGTATTCCCAAAATCTCATCACAACATAGACACGAGGAGCGGTACGATCACGCCTTCGCCTTGCCACGGTCTCTTGAAGAACCTAAAAAACATTAAACCACAACTGTAAGCCCGAAAGCTTAGTGAGATATCCCCAAAATACCAACCACATATACCATACACGCATAACATGCCATAACATATCCGATCACAGAACAGCCATGCACTTCGGGTCTACCGTGTGACTGGTCCGCCGCACCGGCCAACAGTCCACCTGGTCCACCCTCTGAGTCTAGCCATAAACCTCGAGTCTGCAGTGTGATTGGTCCGCCCTCACCGGACCTTCAATCCACCTGGTCCACTCTCTGAGTCTACAGTATGACTGGTCCGCCCGCACCGGGCCTTCAGTCGGCCTGGTCCACTCTCCGAGCCTCGGCACGTCCGGTCCGCCCTCTTGGGGCCTACAGCCTATCCGGACCGCTCGTTGGGCCTTCGGGACAACCGGTCCGCCCTGGGTATCTTGCCCTACAGCACAAAGCAGGACCCGCCTCAACCCATCTCCAGTCCAAACAACCATGTGCACATAAACATACAAACGTATAACTATTCACAGTCAACAAGCCGATCAAACAGATCACATAACATATCATCATCCTAACCAGGATACCGACCTAACCGGTCACTAGCATAGCATCACCCTACATCTCAGAATACCGATCTCAATCAGGTCTCTAACACATACCATCCTAGCTACCAGGATGCAACATATCAAAGTAATAACATAACAACAAATACCCGGATCTCAATCCGATAAAGGGTCAGCCTTGGTGCCTTAGACCCTGTTGATATAGTGAGGATAACTCACCTCGAAACTGCCGACTGAACGGATAACCCAAGCTGCTCCGATCACTGACACGATCTCCACCACTGGACAACCACCAAGGCACTGAACTCAAAACAATAACCAACAATTACCAAAATGCCCCTGGAAACCACTGGTCAACCCTTGGACAAAGTCAAAGTCAACCCCTGACTGACTCTACTCGCCGAGTCAACCCGATGACTCGCCGAGTCCCCAAGCTCAGAACTTCCCCAATCCACGACTCAACTTGCCGAGTCACCCCGAGACTCGCCGAGTTCAACAACTCTGAGTCCACTCACATACAACTCACCGAGTCATCCCCTTGACCCACCGATTCACGGCTCAACCAGAAAAGATTTGGACTCTTCGACAAGACTCGCCGAGTCCAAGAACAGACTCGTCGAGTCTAAGGCTATCTTCAACCTACTCGCCGAGTTGTTCTTCCAACTCGTCGAGTTCCAGGCCATCTTCATCCAACTCATCGAGTTGTTCTTCCAACTCGTCGAGTTCCAGCCTATCTTCAAGCAACTCGCCGAGTCCACCTATGTGACTCGCCGAGTACCACCAGGTCTGAATCCATACAGAGGCTTTCCAAGCCATGCAAATGGTCCAAACCATAGATCTACCCTTCCTAAGGCCATCCATCACGTAAAGTGGCAAACTTTACGTGAATCCAAGGAGATCTAGGCCTTTTCACTCTAGGGCTAGGGTTTGGGACAAAATAGCTCCTTCAATCACTCATAAACAGGGACTTTCATGCATTCCAACCTTTCTCCATTCCAGATCTGAGGTAGCAACCTCAGATCTAACCTCTAAACTCCAACACCTCAAAAGGTATGATCTCTAACACCCCCAAAATGATGAATCTAGATAATAACAGCTCAAACAATGAAATAATACCTCAAAAGGAAGCTCCAAGAGAAGATTAACCTGAATCCTTGCAAAACCCTTTGATCCAAGTCTCTTTTCCTTCAAGATCTCTTCAACAACCACCTCTCCAAGATCCAATTCACTCAACAATGGGGTTCCCTCACGAAATTAGGGTTTCTGGAACTCAAGGGATGATAAGGAGGCTGGGGAGGAAACATAATGTTCTTTATATAGGGCTCAACCTCCAGATTTAGGGTTTTCTCCACTCATCGCCTACTCGCCGAGTCCAATCCACTGACTCGCCGAGTCGGCCACTTGACACGCGACCAAGTCGCGACTCTACTCGACGAGTCCACCCATGGACTCGCCAAGTCGCTCTTTCCCATATTACTCTTTTAGCCCTTCAACTTTACTCTTGCTATTCCGAGATGTTACAATTCTCCCCCACTTACATTAGGCTTCGCCCTCGAAGCCTGCAACAACTCAACTCCTAGAAATACTCCTGCCATGCACCACCTGGCATTAACCCAACCAGGTTCCTCAAAACACAACCATAGAACCAGAAACTCGATTTCTCCTTCCTTACGGTGTCCTGACCACCGTCCCAAGCCGGCCACCGGCTTTATTCTCTGATAACTCCACTTAACAATTGAGTATTACTCACAATGTAACACTGCTCCAAATCACAACCATCACTCGACCCATATGAGCTAGAAAATAACCCTGCACCACCAGATTCCCGATCCGAGCCCAACTCTAATCATTTTGCTGACAGAAAGACACATTCTTTAGGGAAAATCCCATGAGTTCTCCTCTTGCAATCACATACACATGTTGAACTAGCTGTAGCACCCTCAGGTTGGGAAAACCCGATACACTGATGATATCTCCAAACATCCCCCAGGATGAACCACTACTACGTACACAATTCCCTAATCAGAATCACACTGAGAGCCCAAGACTCTCTCCCTGCATCTCTTCCGAGCCTCTTGGCTTTGCACCCGCGGAATTCCTTCCGCGACCTCAGCAGACATCCCAAACCGGATGTGTTTCCATTCCACTGCCGCAAACACGCTGCTCAATGACCATACTCGGATCACTCTAATCATAACTCTACTCTGCCGCTTTCACTTCCGTGAACTTGCACTCCCTCTCGGAGTTACACACCTCTCTCTTTTCCTTTACCAAGGAATCCACTTGGCCGCCTTGTCACTCCGACAAGTGCCACAGTGCTCGCCCAACGCTACACCACCCCTTTATAGCGTAACCGTTATCTCTCCAACACACATACTCTGACTCTAATCGCAAGGACTCTCAAGCCCATGCACTATCTCAACTAATCAAGATCACTACCCGGGGTCAGACCTTCTAATGCAATCACACTGCAACATACACAATCCATATCCTCGAACCGATCCAGCAATATCTGCAGAGTCTTCAGCATGACTGGACCGCCTCACCAGGCCTTCAGCCAATCTGGACCACTCTCAGAACCTTCAGCCAATCTGGACCGCTCTCAGTGCCTTCAGTTTGGCTGGACCATTCTTCGAGCCTTCGGCCTGACTGGTACGCCTACCGGCCTTTAGTCTATATGAACCGCTCAACTAAGATCCATCATTCCGAGCTATCTCTCTGGGAAAATCCTCCCATGCATACTGTTCTAGCCCTCTAGGGGTTCCGAACTCTATCTCCAACATACATACTCGATCCCGGCCCGACCCCCAGGCCCTCCATAATCAAATACCCTAGGTCTGTATCCCGCCCCGCATGCCCGACACTTGCTCCTACCAACCTACACTCTGGACTGACAGAACACTGTTGAATCCCAACAGCTAAGCACCCTCAAATACTCATCGATCTCCCGGAGAATTTTCCAATTCTCCCCCACTTGTAGCACTGACTAACAACCACCGGTCGCCATCACCGACCTCCCAGAACAACTCTGCACAAAACCAACACTTACACGCGGACTGATTCACACAAGCATAAACAACCTTAACAAGATCCCACATCAACACTGATTAACCCGCCAGAAAGAAATTCAACCTGCATCTAACCACTCCTCAGAAAGCAGATGCTACCCGGCCTTCAAACCAATGCCAGGTTCCCACTAATAACCCTCATGGATGATAACCGACGAAATTCCCAATACAATAACCCATAACCAAACCACAACCCTCAAAAATGACGAATACCGCATCGAAAACCACACAAAGATACTAGCACATAAACAATACACCACAATAATCACAAGATAACAAGACATCAAGGAAGAAACATACCCGCAGCTGCATCCGGCACTGCTCTGACCTCCTCTGCTGAAAGCTGGAAAGCATGACCCTGAGCCCTTGGGGGCTCCGCTCCACCCTGACCTCCACCTGTGATCCTCAAAGTGGTCGGTGCTGGAGCCTGCACCGGTCCTGCAGCAAGCTATAGACAGTTGACCCTCAAATGTCCAACCTGATGACAATGATAACAAATCCTCAAATCCCGAACCGGCGCTGACTGACGACAATCCCTCGCATAGTGCCCCTCCTTTCCGCACTTACGGCATGCACCACCGGACCTACAAACTCCGGTGTGACCCCTCCCACACTTCCCACATGTGTGGCTGCTCAGATCTCCCACTCTAGCATCAACGGTCTTGGACCGTTTCGGCGCCGACTGCGACTGCACCGGAGCCTGCCTCAGCTCACGCAACTGCAACTCAATCTCTAACTCACACCGCCTGGCGGCCTCCTGCAACTCCAACAGGGTCTCACACCTCTGCGTAGACACAAAATGTCTGATGTCCCTCTTGAGCATGCTTAGATATCGAGACATCTGAGCCTGCTCCGAAGCGAACTCTGGGCAGAACATCGCCCTCTCAGTGAACATCCTGGTGATCTCAGTCACCGACTCTGAATCCTGCTTCAGCTCAAGGAACTCCTGAGTCAATCTCTCCCTCTCAACTCGCAGAACATAGCGAGTGCTGAACATCTCCCTGAACTGATACCATGAAACCGCAGCCCTCTGCGCATCTGAATATGACCCCGTGGTCAATCTCCACCAATCCTTCGCCCCGAGCCTCAACAGGTCCAGAGCACACCTCACCCTCTGCTCAGCAGGGCATGAACACGTGAAGAAACACCCCTCCACGTCCAATAACCACCTCATAGCAACAATCGGGTCCTGAACTCCATCGAAGGTGGGAGGCTTCGTATTATCGAAGTCCCGATACTGAAAGCCCCGACCAGCTCCTCCCCCTGCCGCTGCTACAGCTGTTGTAGCCGCCGCGGCAGCCGTCTCTGTGAGAGTTGCATAGCGCTCATCAAAATACTCAACCATGGTGGTCTTGATCGACCCAAAAAGCTCCGACAACTCATCCCGGAACAACTCAGCAATCTCATCACGCAGGATCTCACGAATCCTCGCGTCCAACTCGCACGTGCTCATCTGACCAATAACCTCGGGCGGTACCGACCCGCCCGGAACTCCCTCTCCCGCTCCCGATCCTGATCCGGATCCACTACCAGCATGCCTCGGAATCTCCATACTGAAAAACACCACACAAAATCTCAAACTCTTCCCACTATCCTGGGAACCAACTCTCTCAACCCAATCCTAGAGGTCATGGTTTCCCTGATACGCGTATGGGTCCTGTGCTTTCAGTAGTACGGGCCCATACTACCTTCCACACCTACCCATATTTGTATGAAGTACTTCCACAACACCCTAGCGAAAACATGCATAGCAACGCTCAACCCTCACAACTAGAGGAACACTGGAAATCTCTCACAAGGAAACCCTAGGCTATAGGCATCACAAATCAGGCAACATTATTATGAAATCCTGAAGATCCCTAGCCTAGCACTAGCATGCTCTTCTAACAAAGCTCAAAAACAAATATCATGTATGGTATTTTGGGGTTACTTACTGGCTCCGACTGATCGTACCTCCGCGTCCTCCTTTACTCATTTTGAAAACCATTTTAAATACTCTTTTGAAAACTCTCCTCGATTTGAGACTGGAGTCACACGAGTGTTCCTCCAATTCACTCAAACCAAGGCTCTGATACCAACTTGTAACGACCAAAAATTTCAACCAATTTAAAATTTTCGAAAACAACCCGATTCCATTAAAGTTATTACAAAAAGGTTTTCAATACAATTTATTTTAAGTATTCCTAGAATCTCATCACAACATAGACACGAGGAGCGGTACGATCACGCCTTCGCCTTGCCACGGTCTCTTGAAGAACCTAAAAAACATTAAACCACAACTGTAAGCCCGAAAGCTTAGTGAGATATCCCCAAAATACCAACCACATATACCATACATGCATAACATGCCATAACATATCCGATCACAGAACAGCCATGCACTTCGGGTCTACCGTGTGACTGGTCCGCCGCACCGGCCAACAGTCCACCTGGTCCACCCTCTGAGTCTAGCCATAAACCTCGAGTCTGCAGTGTGATTGGTCCGCCCTCACCGGACCTTCAATCCACCTGGTCCACTCTCTGAGTCTACAGTATGACTGGTCCGCCCGCACCGGGCCTTCAGTCGGCCTGGTCCACTCTCCGAGCTTCGGCACGTCTGGTCCGCCCTCTTGGGGCCTACAGCCTATCCGGACCGCTTGCTGGGCCTTCGGGACAACCGGTCCGCCCTGGGTATCTTGGCCTATAGCACAGAGCAGGACCCGCCTCAATCCATCTCCAGTCCAAACAGCCATGTGCACATAAACATACAAACGTATAACTATTCACAGTCAACAAGTCGATCAAACAGATCACATAACATATCATCATCCTAACCAGGATACCGACCTAACCGGTCACTTGCATAGCATCACCCTACATCTCAGAATACCGATCTCAATCAGGTCTCTAACACATACCATCCTAGCTACCAGGATGCAACATATCAAAGCAATAACATAACAACAAATACCCGGATCTCAATCCGATAAAGGGCCGGCCTTGGTGCTTTAGACCCTGTTGATATAGTGAGGATAACTCACCTCGAAACTGCCGACTGAACGGATAACCCAAGCTGCTCCGATCACTGACACGATCTCCACCACTGGACAACCACCAAGGCACTGAACTCAAAACAATAACCAACAATTACCAAAATGCCCATGGAAACCACTGGTCAACCCTTGGACAAAGTCAAAGTCAACCCCTGACTGACTCTACTCGCCGAGTCAACCCAATGACTCGCCGAGTCCCCAAGCTCAGAACTTCCCCAATCCGCGACTCAACTTGCCGAGTCACCCCGAGACTCGCCGAGTTCAACAACTCTGAGTCCACTCACATACAACTCACCGAGTCATCCCCTTGACCCACCGATTCACGGCTCAACCAGAAAAGATTTGGACTCTTCGACAAGACTCGCCGAGTCCAAGAACAGACTCGTCGAGTCTAAGGCTATCTTCAACCTACTCGCCGAGTTGTTCTTCCAACTCGTCGAGTTCCAGGCCATCTTCATCCAACTCGCCGAGTTGTTCTTCCAACTCGTCGAGTTCCAGCCTATCTTCAAGCAACTCGCCGAGTCCACCTATGTGACTCGCCGAGTACCACCGGGTCTGAATCCATACAGAGGCTTTCCAAGCCATGCAAATGGTCCAAACCATAGATCTACCCTTCCTAAGGCCATCCATCACGTAAAGTGGCAAACTTTACGTGAATCCAAGGAGATCTAGGCCTTTTCACTCTAGGGCTAGGGTTTGGGACAAAATAGCTCCTTCAATCACTCATAAACAGGGACTTTCATGCATTCCAACCTTTCTCCATTCCAGATTTGAGGTAGCAACCTCAGATCTAACCTCTAAACTCCAACACCTCAAAAGGTATGATCTCTAACACCCCCAAAATGATGAATCTAGATAATAACAGCTCAAACAATGAAATAATACCTCAAAAGGAAGCTCCAAGAGAAGATTAACCCGAATCCTTGCAAAGCCCTTTGATCCAAGTCTCTTTTCCTTCAAGATCTCTTCAACAACCACCTCTCCAAGCTCCAATTCACTCAACAATGGGGTTTCCTCACGAAATTAGGGTTTCTGGAACTCAAGGGATGATAAGGAGGCTGGGGAGGAAACATAATGTTCTTTATATAGGGGTCAACCTCCGGATTTAGGGTTTTCTCCACTCAGCGCCTACTCACCGAGTCCAATCCACTAACTCGCCGAGTCGGCCACTTGACACGCGACCAAGTCGCGACTCTACTCGCCAAGTCCACCCATGGACTCGCCGCGTCGCTCTTTCCCATATTACTCTTTTAGCCCTTCAACTTTACTCTTGCTATTCCAGGATGTTACACTTTTGTTCATTAAATGAGATAAAATCAACATAAAGTATTAAGATAATGCATAGATTTTATAACTAGATATGCCCATATTAGACATAATGCAGAATATCACAATACACAGATAAGCACATAAGACAGCTCAGATCACACAAATATACCACTCTTGGTAAGTATAGTGAGAAGACTCACCTCGTAAGCTAGCAAGTAAAAGTCTCATACTCGGGAATCTCGAACTAGCCTCCGCTTAACACATTGCATACGTATCTCTAATCAATACTCCACTCATACTCAAATACATCAAAGGTTGTTCTCTCATTCTCTCTAACTCTTGGAATGGGTAAAAGACCATTTTACCCCTCCATTGTCTCTATTACTTATGTTAACCAAACCCTAAAGTCAACAAAAGTCAAACTCGAGTCAACAGTCCCAATTTGACCTTACTCGTCGAGTCCAGTCGTTCCTTAGAGGTATTCGTGAGGGTCCAGCTTGCCGAGTAACAACATAGCCATCTCATCGGCACAAACCCTAACCGACTCGTCAAGTCGACTCCTCGACTCGGCGAGTCCATTCCAACTCTTTTCTCATTCAGACGATTTCAAGGCAGAAAACATTCCCAAACTCTAGATCTACACTCTCAAGGCTCACTTATCACGTAAAGTTACAGACTTTACGTCCATGCATGGCACTTAGGGCTTGAAATGCCAAAACACACCTTAAAAAGGGTTTTTCACTCAATATTATTATTATTACTGAATAAAGCAGGGACTTTTGGACTCTAGGGACCTCACATGGTCCAGATATGAAGTTCAAACCTCAACATGAACTCAAAACACTCTAGGTCCTCATATTAGATAGAAAAAGCCCTAAACTCCCAAAATCATGAGATCGACTCAACAGAATGAGAAAAGGTGCAAGCTTTATACCTTTCCTAGAAGCTCTGAGGTGAAATAGCCACAGATCTACCAGCTCCTTCTCGTCTCTTGGCTTGGAATCCTTCTATTCTCTTCACAAGATGTACCAAACACTCAAGGTTAGCTCAAAACACACACACACACACACACACTCTCTCTCTAAGCTCACAGGCCAATTAGGGTTTACTCTCAGGGAAGTATAGCCGCACATGAGGCTATAAGTTCCCTTAAATAGGCCCCAAACTCAGGGATTTAGGGTTTCTCATCAGAACGTCAACTCCGCGAGTCGGCTCTCGGACTCATGGAATAGGTCATTAATCCTACATGGCGCATCACGACTCTACTCGACGAGTTGTAGCACCGACTTGTCGAGTAGCTCAATGGTCCTCAAAATAAATGAATAAATCAATAAACAATATACCTGGAAGTCTGGATGTTACAATTCTCCCCCACTAGAATCAGACTTTGCCCTCGAAGTCATGATCTGGAAATAACTCTAGATACTGCTCTCGCATCTCGGACTTTGGCTCCAAAGTCAACTCAAACCCTCTCTGATGTTGCCACTGAACCTGAACCAAGGGTATCTCTTTGTTCCTCAAAACCTTCACCTTTTGATACATGATTGCAGTCGGTCTCTCAATGTAATTCAGACTCGCATCCACCTAAATGTCCTCTAATGGCACCATTATCGTCTCATCGGCTACACACTTCCTCAGTTGAGACACGTGGAAGGTGTTATGAATCTGACTTAACTCTGCAGGTAGCTCCAAATGGTACGCTACCTTACCTACTCTGGTGGTCACCCAAAAAGGACCGGTGTATCGGGGCCCCAACCTGCCCCTCTTCCTGAATCGGATCACCCCTTTCCACGGGGATACCATAAGGAGGACAAATTCTCCAACCTGAAACTCAAGCTCGGATCATCGCATGTCTATGTAACTCTTCTGGCGACTCTGGGCCTTCAGTAACCTCTGTCTGACCTGTTGAATCTGCTCAGTTGTATTGATCACTATCTCAGTGTTACCCATCACTCGATGCCCCACCTCCCCCAATAGATAGGAGTCTAGCACCTCCTCCCATAAAGAAGCTCAAAAGGAGGCATACCAATACTGGAATGGTGGTTGTTGTTATAAGAAAACTCAACCAATGGCAGATATGTGTCCCAACTTCCACCGAAGTCCAATACACATGCTCGAAGCATGTCCTCGAGCGTCTAAATCGTCCGCTCACTCTGCCCATCTGTCTGCGGGTGGTAGGCTGTACTGAAGTGCAATTGCATACCCAACTCCTCATGAAACTTCTTGCAGAACCTGGAAGTAAAACGCATGTCCCGGTCTGACACTATCGATGTCGGCACTCCATGCTGAACTACCACCTTTCTTACATATATCTTGGCCAGTCTCTCTGCAGAAGAACTCTCACTAATAGCAAGGAAGTGAGCTCTCTTCGTCAACCGGTCCACAATCACCCAAATCGCGTCGACACCTCGTGCGGTCCTTGATAATTTGGTGATAAAATCCATACAAACCTGTTCCCACTTCCATTAGAGAACCTCTAGAGGCTGCAACTTGCCATGGGGATGTTGGTGCTCAGCCTTAACCCGACGACAGGTCAAACACCTCTTGACTACCCAAGCCACGTCCCTCTTCATACAGGGCCACCAATAATCTCTCTTCAGGTCCAAGTACATCTTAGTGGCTCCTGGATGGATCGAGAATCTCGATCTATGCGCCTCCTCCATCAGAATACAGCGAGCTCTGCTAGTATAAGGCACCCAAATCCACCCTCGGAAAGTCATAAGCCCACGACTATCCATCACAAACTCAGAAACCTGCCCAATCACCCGCTCCCTCTTGTGGTTCTCTGGTCTCATGACCTCCACCTGGGCCTCTCGAATGGTATCTAAGACTGGAGTCATCACTATCATTCTCACACACATATCTCGGATCGAAGCACTCTCTGCTCCACGGCTCAGGGCGTCGACTACCACATTAGCCTTGCTCGGATGGTACAAGATCTCATAGTCATAATCCCTCACCACATCCAACCACCTCCCTGTCTCATATTTAAGTTGTGTTGATCCATGAGGTACTTTAGGCTCTTGTGTTCCGTGTATATGGTGCACCAAACCCTGTACAAATAGTTGCGCCAGATCTTGAGGGCGAACACCGCCACCCCCAGCTCTAGATTGTGAGTGGGATATCTGGTCTCATGAGGCTTCGACTGTCTCGATGCGTACGCTATCACATGCCCCCTCTGCATCATCACTACACCCATCCCTGAAATAGACGCATCACAATAGACTACGAAGTCCTCCACTTCCTCTGGGAGGGCTAGCACCGGAGCTTCGCACAATCTCTGGCGAAGAGTCTCGAATGATGCTTGCTGCTCAGGCCCCCAAACAAAGGTAACGCCCTTTCGGGTCAATCTGGTGAGAGGAACCGCAATCTTGGAGAAATATTTGATCAATCTCCGATAGTAGCTGACCAATCCCATAAAACTCCTGATCTCAGATGGGGATCTCGGCACCTCCCACCTCATAAGCGCCTCAATCTTGTCTGGATCGACCAATATCCCATTCTGATTAACGAGATGTCCCAGGAACTGGACCTCTCGTAACCAGAAATTACACTTGGAGAATTTGGCATACAACCTCTCCGACCTTAAAACCCCAAGAACCTCTCGCAGATGCTCCTCATGTTGTTCTCTGGATCTCGAATATACTAAGATATCGTCGATGAACACGATCACCGACCGGTACAACATAGGTTTGCACACCCGATTTATGAGATCCATGAATGTCATCGGTGTGTTGGTGAGCCCGAAAGGCATCACCACAAATTCGTAATGCCCATAACGAGTTCTAAAGGCTGTCGAGTTAACCCCTAACTTGCTGAGTAACAACACAACCAACTCATCGGCACAAACCCTAACTGACTCGTCGAGTCGGCTCCTCGACTTGGCGATTCCATTCAGACTCTTTTCTCATTCAAACGATTTCAAGGCAGAAAACCTTCCCAAACTCTAGATCTACACTCTTAAGGCTCACTTATCACGTAAAGTCACAGACTTTACGTCCATGCATGGCACTTAGGGATTGAAATGCCAAAACAAACCTTAAAAGGGTTTTTTCACTCAATATTATTATTATTACTGAATAAAGCAGGGACTTTTGGACTCTATGGACCTCACATGGTCCAAATATGAAGTTCAAACCTCTACATGAACTCAAAACATTCTAGGTCCTCATATTATATAGAAAGAGCCCTAAACTCCCAAAATGATGAGATCTACTCAATAGGATGAGAAAGGTGCAAGCTTTATACCTTTCCCAGAAGCTCTGAGGTGAAATAGCCACAAATCTAGCAACTCCTTCTCGTCTCTTGGCTTTGAATCCTTCTCTTCTCTCAAAAGATGCACCAAACACTCAAGGTTAGCTCAAAACTCTCTCTCTCTAAGCTCACTAAGCTCACAGGCCAATTAGGGTTTACTCTCATGTAAGTATAGCCGCACATGAGGCTATAAGTGCCCTTAAATAGGCCCCAAACCCGGGGATTTAGGGTTTCTCATCACAGCGTCTACTCGGCGATTCGGATCTCGGACTCGTCGAGTAAGTCATTAATCCCACGTGGCGCATTGCGACTCTACTCAACGAGTTGTAGCACCGACTCATCGAGTAGCTCAATGTTCCTCAAAATAAATGAATAAATAAATAAACAATATACCTGGAAGTCCGGATGCTACAACCTCATTGGAAAGTTGAATGTCGGACACTTCGACTCACAACTAAAATCCTAATAAATTACACACTATCTATGTTATCATCTAAATAGTGTTTGTATATTAACTTGTGTCTTACCATAATGCCAAATGAAAAACTTCATTAATAATTCATAAGCTTTAATGAGACCCGCCTTGGATCTAGATGGAAAAACTCATGGTGCAACTTCTTATAATTCCTTCTATCATCCCTAAAGGATCACAAGACAATCACAAGAAAAAAAATCATCACATTGTCTCCTCCCTCATTGATCTCTCTCTCACATACACTCACTCACTCATTCATTCTCTCTCTAGTTTTGGAAAGATCTCGTGAGTATGTACATAATATAATTGATATATTAGTCTTTATGTTGCTTTTTCCTCACACAAAAGCATATGGGTATGATTTATTGATAAAAACATAATGGGGTATCAAACTATCAATTAGGGATGTGCATTTAGAGCGAGCACCCAAACCGAAACTGAAACCCAAACCAGACCGACTCGAATTAGGACATAATAAGTTATTAGGTCGGTTCTCGGGTATCTATTTTAGCCTAATTCGATTCTCAGGTTACCCGAATAAAGGTTTAATCGGACCAAAAGGACCGACCTGGAAATTGAATTGTCACTTGATCGATTCCTCTTAACTCTTACGTATTGTGTATTGTCGTACCCACCGACCAAGAAAGTCAATTGTGGACACATTGATGAAATTTTGAAAAATGATGACGTCGTGAAAGAGTTGGAAAAGGCAATAAACAATGGAGGTGAAAAGGAAAAACAACCAATCAATATTCCCGAATAGTTAACTTGTATTTGGTCATTGTTATTTAGGAAAAACTTAAGACTCATATTTTAAACTGGATGCTTAACGTTTGAATATGAATTATAGATTTTGGAATATGAATTATCAATGTTTAATATATTTTTTTTATTGAACTAGATATAGAAATTTCCTTATTTTGGTTATTCGGGTCATTTTGGTTCAAAAGCATAGTGTACATGTTATTTCGGTCCTTTCGGGTTAATAACCAAACCGAAATCTGCATTATCCGAACCGATCCGATCATGTATAAGTATAATCGGTTCAGTTTCGGTTCCAACTTTTCATCTAATTCGGGTTTCAGATTATTCAGGTCTGATCCGATTCGGGTTGGCCTGAAACACATCACTAATGAACTAAATTTTTTAAAAAGTAACAGTTTTTTTTGTTTTTAAATGACCACTGTAACCAGAAAATCTACTATTTCATGTATAATGGTCTTTTAAAAATAAAAAAAGAGATTACATAAAATAGTTATTATAATAATTTTATACAATTTTAGAAGTAATAACAATTGAGTTATTTCGGATGCCCTAACTTGCTAAACAACAACTGAAATTCGAAAGCAGCATGTTTTGATTGTTATTGTCGATTCAAAAACTCCATTGAAGCGGGAAATACGCCCTCCGTTTGGCTCCACCCTCAGCTCCAAACCAAGGGATTATGGGACCGAAGACCAAACAAACGATGAAGAAGATACTGAAGAACCCCACTCCCGCCGTTGAAGATGTCATAACCAAATCCAAGAAGAGAACACGAAAGGTCTCCCAATCGAAACCGCAACCAGCGTTTACCATCGGCGACATAGAAGATTTTCAATTTAGGGAAGACGAAGTTAAAGAAATTAGGGCATCCTTGTTGAAATGGTACGACGCTAACCGGAGAGACCTTCCATGGCGGAGGATCAACGACTCCGATGATGACGACAGAGATAGAAAAGCATACGCTGTGTGGGTTTCGGAAATCATGCTTCAACAAACAAGAGTTCAAACTGTTGTAAACTATTTTAATCGGTGGATGGAGAAATGGCCGACTGTTCATCACCTAGCTCAAGCTTCCATCGAGGTTTACCTTCTCAACTTCTCAATTTCATCTTCAGTTGTATTATGATTTTCTTTGGTTAAGTAGGGCTAATATAATATTTTTCTACAGGAAGTTAATGAGATGTGGGCAGGATTAGGTTATTACAGACGAGCAAGGTTCTTATTGGAGGTCGTTTTCAAATCCTTGAAATTGCCATTGATTTATTATTCTTGTATTTTATGAAAAGCCATCGAAATTCTTTTGTGATAGGGAGCAAAAACGATTGTTGAAGAAGGAGGCCAGTTTCCAAAATCATTGAAAGATCTTCTTAGGGTTCCAGGAATAGGTGAATACACAGCTGGTGCAATTGCCTCTATAGCCTTTAAAGAGGTGACTACTTTTTACCTAATGTTTTACAAATATATTCGCTTTTTTCCTTCGATATTTAATAAAAAAAAATACAGACACTAAGAAATATTTGTAATGTAGGCAGTGCCTGTGGTTGATGGAAATGTTGTTCGGGTGATTGCTAGATTAAGAACAATATCCGCAAACCCTAAAGACAAAGAAACTGTCAAAACCATATGGTGAGTTTTTATAACCGGGCTAATGTTATCCCATGTGTACCTGATTTAGAGTGTGGGTCAGCTTAAGGGTTGTTGGAAAAATAACTGTCTTCCAGACAAAATTTAGATGAAGTTTGTTTTTTTATTTACAGGAGATTAGCGGGGCAACTAGTTGATGAGGATAGGCCAGGAGATTTCAATCAAGGTCTTATGGAACTTGGTGCTACATTATGTAAACCCTTAAACCCTAATTGTTCTACTTGCCCGATATCCGCTCAATGTGGTGCGCTTTTGGTGTCCAAACAAAACCCATCGATTGTTGTTACTGATTATCCAACTAAAGTAGCAAAAGTGAAACAAAGGCTTGATTTTTCTGCCATTAGTGTTGTTGAAATATTGGAAAGTGAAGAAGGTAGAATGAATAGTAAATTTCTGCTTGTGAAGAGACCGGAAGAAGGTTTACTTGCTGGACTTTGGGAGTTTCCATCGGTCTCTTTGAATGGGGAAGAAGCTGATGTGGATGCAAGGAGAGAAGCCATTGATGATTTCTTGAAGAATTCGTTTGGTTTAAATCTTGATATTGTTTCACGAGAAGAAGTAGGTGAATATGTTCACATTTTCACGCACATCCGCCTCAAGATGTATATCGAGCTCTTGGTTCTACGTTCACAAGGTATCAATATCCATTGTTGGTTATGGGGTGGTATCTTTTAAAAAATGTATGAGGATTTTTAATTCCATTGTTACCTGATTTACATCTCTTATGATGGTTTTGGTTAATGTTTGTGTACAGAATTGCGTAGAAAGGAGAAAGCAGATATGTCATATAAATATGTGGATATGAAAACACTTGGAAGCATGGGGTTAACGACTGGAGTGAGAAAGGTATGAATGGATTAAGTGGTTTTGATTTTGTGGTTTACTTTATGTGGTGTTTGATGAGGCTCGGTTGATTTTGTGCAATGCAGGCTTACAACATGGTCCAGAAGTTTAAACAGAGTAGATCAAGTCTCTTGAAAACAGTTTCTAGTTGAAGATAGTTTGATGTTCTAATGTAGTATCTATTAATCTATTATGTACATTATCAGCCAATGAATCGGTAATTGGTAGCTGTTTTTGGTAATCAACTTGCTTGCTTGTGGTACATCAGATTTGGACATGTTTTCTTGCAATAATCAAGCCCATTAAATTTTGAGTCCATGCCATGGTCCATGAAATACTTGAGAATTATACATGTATTCTTGCGAATAATAATAAATAATAATAATGAGAAATTGTAAACATTATGATCTTTGAATATTAAACCAAAAAATAAAGGAAGCTATAAATACATCAATCTTTTCAAGTTTTCATATTAAAAGGGTGTACAAGAATGAAGATAAATCGTAGCATTCACAGAATAAGATAATAGGGAAAGACTGATATGTTTATAGTTTCCTTTATTTTTTATTTTTTATTCAAAGATTAAAATATTTGCAGTGTCTCATTATTTATGATTTCAATTTTCAATGTTCAATTTCTAATAGTGATTTTTCTATTCCAAATTGTGTTTTTAAGTAATACAAAAAACTAATAATGGAGTATTTTGGTGGGAGGTTTTTTAAGTTTATATTAATTACTAGATATTTTATAAAAATTGTCAAAGTTTTAATTCTAAATAAAACTGAAGATGAATAAAATGGACTGGGGCCGCTGCTATGCTTAACCTCTTCAACAACACAAATCACAATGAACATGAAAAAACAAAAAGAGTTGGATTTGAATAAAATAATTATACACTCGAACAAAATCAAAATCCAAGAAGAGTACGAGTATTTGAAGGTTTTGTCAAAAATAAATTTTCAGTAAAAATAAGGAGACCCACAACACTTTTTGACCATTTGAGCTCCTGAAAAAAAAAAGATTTACTAATACAAAAGAAAAAGAAAAGGTTAAAAAGAATATGCAGAACACAATAATCATTCATGTAGAATGAGACATTTATCCCTTTGGTAATATGACACTAATATACAGCAGCAACATAAAGTCTCTTACCCCACCATTTCACCAATACATCAGGAGCTCTCTCTCTCTCTCGCATTGAATTTTGAATGCTAGGGGAAGTGGAGGGAGATGTATATAATATCAACATCCTGTGAGGTGCACAGATCTTTTCCCACAAAAATATATTTTTTCTTAGAGCATCATCATATCATATGGCTTAAAAGAGCTCCTCTGAATTAAACTTGTTCCAAGCCTCCTATTAAATATTAATCAAACTCGAAAATTATCACACCACCCAATGCACTTACTAAAACATTCATTTAATTTATGTGTGGCAATTTTTTAATCCATTCACATGTAATTACTGCAACGAACTAAAACATTCATATATTTATGTGTAGCAACATATTGCTTTAATGTTTAAATGATTTTTTGACTTTTGAAAAATAGATTTTTTACGTTTAATATTTAAATGATTTCCCTTAAAACCGTTTTGCTTTTTGTTGCTATAAAACCTAAAAACATCCAAGTCAAACGGAAAATCATTAATATTTAAATGATTTTCCTAACAAACTGAAATGACAAAATGCTCCTCTATTTTGTTTTTCTCCATTTGCAGCATGGTTTGTTTCTTTTTTTTTTTTTAATTTAAACTGAGCTTAACATTTATCTATTTACCTTGTTCTCTTTCTTAGTATCTTTTTAGTATATTATTTGTTCTTTTAAAAGTTTTTCATTGATGAAAAAAAAAAAACAGAAAACCGATGTTGTGAAAAAGGAAGAGGGATACTTAATGTGATGTACCTTAAGTAGGTCAAAGACCTTTTCAGCAACATATTTCTGTTGGACATTAGCTCCTTTTTGTTGCACCTTATCAGGATGAATACACAGAGTTGCCTTTCTATATGCCTTTTTAACATTCGCACCAGTTATCAAATCCGTCAATGATACAGGCTGCCAACCGCAACCAGGCCATAAAACCTAACACCACCAATTTCAATTATTAATTTTATTTTTATTCATGGCATCATAACATAACATGAATAATGAGGAGATATACAACATACATATTGTAATGTTGATAGCAATGCACGCAGATTTCCTTCTTTTCCTGCAGCCCAGCGCTTGATTTCAATATCCAGGCTATCAGAAATCCTCTGAGACAAAACCAAATATAGTAAATACATCAGAAAAAGAATATTATTTATTAAGCAAGCATGTTGAAGTGAGATGATCGTATGATATGAATAGTTATACTCACGTCTTTTTCTTCCTGTTCCCTTTGAGATTGGAGATCACGTTGATTTTTTTCTGCCAGTGCTTTAGCCTATTTATTATGCATCAAAATAATCAGAATTAAAATTCATAAATGGATTTTTTAACTTGTGAAAAATGAGTCCAAAATCACATACTGCGCGCTCCTGAGTGCGTTGCTGTCTTTCCAGCCTGGCTCTTCGTCTGTCCTCAGTTTCCCCTTCAACATCTTGGAACATTCCGGATCCAGAAGATGAAGGGGCAGCTTTTAAAACAAAATAAATAAAAGTGATTAGTAAACAGAAGGGTCTATTTTATACATCATTTTAATTATGATTAACAAACTTTTGTTTACAAACATAAAAAATTAAAACATACTAAAAGCTCAATCAGTTATAATATTTGGATATTTTACAAAAATAAAATTGTAAGTTTATTAAAATAATATAAAACTTATGCCACTAAAAACTACATAAATTAAAATAAGTTATATTACAAATTTTCAGATTAAAAAAAAAAACAAGAAACGGAAATTAACAAAATGGAAGAAATCACATTCCTTCTGCAATGGTGCATTCCATTCCATCAGGTAAAACATGTTTTTTTTTTTGTTTTTCATTTATATGGAATGAACCATTCCATTCATTCCCTGATTCCATCATACAAAAAACTACCCAAGAGAGTAAGTTATGTTACATAAAAATTAATCTAAGAGTCTGTTTGGTTTGATGGAATGGAATGACAAAGGACTGAAATGGACAAGGTAATGGAATGAGTCATTACATTCCATTCCATTATCATGTTTGGTTAACCTGTAGCCCTCTACAAATGCAATGAATTTTAATAATAAATGTAACTACAAAGGTACAGTGTCACAACCCTTTTATATTTAATAGAATATATAATGACTAAGATAAATTTTAAGAGTGTTATCTGTCTAAATTAAATTATAATTTTATTTTCTAGAAGCAAGTAGGGAATAGTTTTTTTGTTTATCTTTGTAGATGATAAATTTTATGCTTATAGTTAAATAATATATAGAACACTGTTCTATATATTATTTAATTATAAGCATAAAATTTATCATCTACAAAGATAAACAAAAAAACTATTCCCTACTTGCTTCTAGAAAATAAAATTATAATTTAATTTAGACAGATAACACTCTTAAAATTTATCTTAGTCATTATATATTCTATTAAATATAAAAGGGTTGTATCAAGTATCAACAATCTGGAAGGAATCAGATTCCTTCAAGAATGGACTTATGGACTATTGTATTGCATCAGGCAAAATGACTAATTCCATTCCTCCTCCAATTCCATCATACCAAACACTGGCTAAATAATAGTATGTATAGTATACCTCCAAATATTGAGCTAAGATCATCAACAATATTGGTGGTGGAAGAAGCTTTCTTCATATTAGAATTGGAAGATACTCCGCTACTGGAATTCCAAGTCCGTGGGGCCCCTTCCTGCCCTCTTCTGTTCTGTGATAATGGATCAGGTACAGAATCCTGCATTTCCCACAGGGTTTAGGTTTAGGTTTAACAATAAAAACTTCAAAAATTACATACAAAATCATGATTACACTATTTGCTACTCACAGAAGAAGCTGTCCTTGGTCTTGGAGCACTGTTGGGTCGGGAACCCCCACTGAAAAATGAATCAAGATCATTCTCATTCTTTTGTTGGTTCACCCGGGCAGCAGCAGCTGCCCGATCTCGGGCATCAACAGCAGCTCTCTGTCTAGCTTCAGCAGCAACCCTTTCAACAGCAGCCCGTTCTGCCCTACGCCTTGCATCTGCTTCAGCCCTTGCAACAGAAGCCTTCTCAGCAGCAGCCTTTTCAGCAGCTTCAGCTGAAGCCCTCTCTCTAGCTTCAGCAGCTGCCCGTTCTGCCCTTCCCTTTGCATCGATAGCTGCCCGCTCACGCGCCTCAGCTTGTGCTCTTTGAACAGCAGCCCTTTCAGATTTCAAACGAGCTTCAGCAGCTGCCCTGTCACGTGCCTCGTTTGCTGCTCTTTCACGGGCTTCCCTTGTTGCCCTTTCCACAGCTTGTCTAGCCTTTTCCCTTTCAATCTCCCTCATTCTTTCTTTCTCAAGTCTACTTTTCTCTCTCTCTTGTTCTTCCCTCTTTGATGAATCTTCTTCAGTAGACATTTCGTCTCTTTGTACTTTTACAGTTACAGATTCTTTGTTTCTAGAAGCTTTTGCGTGTTCTCTTTCCCTTACTTCCTTTGCATGCCTAAATTTAGCTTCGGCTCTGTCCATGGCATCTTTCATTGCAGCAGCAGCTGAGTTTGAATCCATCTCTTCACCATTAACATGGTCCACACCGTTATCCTGTGTTCCACCTCCACTCATGGCAAAGTTCTCAAACTCGTCTAATGGAGATGCTTGGAATGGGTTATGACTTTGAGAGTATTTACCAGAATACCCTCTTTCAGATTTTGAAGTATGCCTTGGTATTGGAGGAGGAGGTCTTGAAGGTGGTGGTGCTTTTGTAGGTTGTGTGAATAGAGGTATCTCTGATACAGTAAGCCATATATCATCAGCTGGCTGTTCTTGTTCTTGTTCATGTTCTTGAAAACTTGTCTCAGTATATGAAGGTGGAGAAGTAGTTTGATCAACAGATCGATGAGAAGTTTTGGAGACAGGTGGCATGTCAAAGACAGTTTCTTGAGATTCTTGAAAATCTTCTACGGGTGCTTTCTCTGATTGGGTCTCGGGAAATCTAAAAGAAGATTTCTCTGTTGGGTCTTTACGAATTGAACTTCTTAGTCCTTCTTTAGAAGGGCTCTGATCTTTTGCCTTGTTATTTGTCTCAGTTGGGAATGCAGGTGCAGGCTTACCAAATCCATGAAGGGGGTCAATGTCATCAAAATCAAACACACCCCTACTTACTCCGGCATTTGTGCTCCCGGATTTATTCATCTTGTGAATTGTTTCCAGTGGATCGATAAAAACACTTGGGGGTGATGTGACAGGTGTTGATGCAGATTCTAGAACCACAAATGGATCATCCGTTGCTTTAGAAGTTACCTTTGTGCTGCCAGTTGATGCTGGCACTGACTCTGAATTTGACCTGTAAGAAGAGTATGATATTCTGCATTAGACTTTTCATCTCATTCTATCTTAACACATTTTGAAATTCAGAAGCATAAAGAGTTAAGGGAACAGGAACAAGAAAGCAAGAGCTTCTGCATCTATTTATAAGCTCATTATAATCCCAGATTACAGCAGGAAATTGTAGAAAAAAAATACCAGAGAAGTAAAATGTAGCATATTCAGCTTTAAAAACACCAAAAGTAGGTGAATCCTTGAACAGCTATGTATTCCCGCGACTTATTGGAGTTTGCATATCACGAGATTCCTTTATCATTAATTATATTACCATGCAATTCATCTAGTGATACCAGTTGTGTAATCTGTAGGATAGCAGTTTGTTTGGGGGAACATAAAGGCAAGCAATTATGATTCCACTTAACTTATGACTAATGATTTCTGCTTTTCTATAGTTAATGCACACTCCTGAAATGAATTTTCTTAGGAACAAATTGTAGTTTTCACTTTGGATGGTTGATCCATATGAAAACCTAGCTATGATGCTGAATACTAAATAGAGTTATACGATTTCAAAACCAAGATCAGATAAATTCCATAAATAAGGGAATCAAACAACTAAAACGCAGTTGAAACATAGCACAGTACCTGCTACTGGATGAAGGACCACCGCTTCCAAAGCCAGGAAGCAAATCATCGAAACCTCTTGAGCTCTTACTAGCCTTCTGCTTTGGTGGCTCAACCTTCTCCGCTCGACCAAGATTTCCTAGTAGATCATCAAAATGATCACTCTGTTGACTCCGTTTAGGCGGTGATGAAGTCATCGAGGCAAAAATATTTTCCTCGTATCTCGCTGAAGCAGAATGCATTGATTTGCTCTTCATTCCGGGTAATCCATCGAAAATGTCGTCATCGTAGACCGGTTTATCGTAAACCGGCAAATTGGAAGACGTAGATTTGTTTTTAGCTTCGTTATTATTCGTGGACGACGAATTCTTGAAAATCGAATCGTAATCGATATCTGACATGGCCGGTGTTGATCTAGTGTTGTTGGTGAATTTCGGCGGACCGCCAAAAACGTCGTTAAAAATTGGATTCTCATCAGCAACAAACGGCGACGGTGACGGAGACGACGATGGTGGAGGTCGGCTCCTGAAATCTCCACCGTCCGATTTCATCGGAGCGGATTTTCCTTGGGGCCTAAACCCGAAATCTCTAGCTAACATACCAAAATCATCCATCTGATTTACCAGATCTGACAACAAAGAGGTGGATCTCAAATAATTGAGATGATTATCGATGGTGAAGTTCAAGATGTCAAAAAAGCTACTGAAACACAGCACAGATGCCGAATAGAGAGCAAACCAATCGGAGATGGAGTAGCGTTAGGGTTGGGACGACGGAGGTAGAGGAGGATGTGACGGTTGACGGCCGTTGATTTCACGATGTGTTACTTTCTGTTCCTTTTCGTCGTTCCTCCGTCTCTTGGGTCTTGACTGTCTGTTACTGGGTTTTAATTTGAGTTTTATTCGTCGTCTGATGAGCCGAGGGCATTTTGGTATTTAACGTTTTTCTATGTCAGTTTTAGTAATTGTCTAATGACTAATGACTAATGAGCCGAAGGGTACACACCGTTTTAGCCCCTAGTTCGATGTCTAGTCAAAACTTAAAACTAGATGTATATGTTTTGCAAAGTAATCCGTTTTGGTGTACACTTTTCGGTAAATTGAGTTCACTTGTTAGTAGTAGTGATACTTTGTTAGGCCAAAACTAAGTCACAAGATCTTTTGTGTATGATGTATCTTAAGAGGAGGTGGGAAGTGCCAAAGTGCCCATTGGAAACAACAATAGCAATAGATCTCATGAATCTCATTATAATGGGTAGAAGAAAGTTTATAATGGGTAGAAGAAAGTAAATGTGGATAGTGTGTCTTCATACAGAGAAAAACAATTGTGTAACAAATATGGCCTTCAACAAATGCCAAATGAAAGTCTATAGATGGGGAAAGACAAGAATGAAGTAAAGTTTAAGTGACCAAACAAAAAGATACACAGATAAATCATAATCAACACAAAAAGACTTCAAGAACCTCAAAAAAAAAAAGACAAAGTAAGGCCGTAAGTATATATAGTCCGTAAAAATATATGACTATAATAGAAGACATTTATACGAGGAGAAACATATTTCACCATAAAAATCAGGAAAAAAAAACTAATGAGAATAATAATAATGCTAGTCTACTCATCTACTTTGATGTTTGCCTCCAAACCCTCAAATCTTAGGTTATGTCCTTGAAAAAAGCAAACATCTTCTTGTCTAGTCTTATGCTATCCTCACACTTCCTCATAAGTCGTCATCTCCTGCTCGTACCTTAGTCATCATTCTCTCAATTTTTCCGATATTCATGCTACTCCTAACGAATTTCTTATGGTAGTATCTCATCCAACAAAGTTCTACCACAAGTCCATCTTAACATCCTCATTTATGTAACTTCATCTTTCTCTCATTGTCCTTTTTGATTAGCCGTATAATTGAACACGGTATGGGTAGGAGTCAAGTGGAAGGAAATTCTCTAGCAAGAAACTTGGTTGTCTGCATACTTGGCTTTGTTTTCTTTGAAGCTATTCTTTTTTTTTTAAATTAGTATTATTTGTCTTACATAGTTTCTTTAAAAATAACAATGTCTTTTGTTTGGTTTGATTAGCGTGTTTTCTTTTTGTATTAATTTAGAGGTTTATATATCATTTTCCAAATGTTTTATGAAGGTTGATTTCCACTTGAATTTCAATAAAAAATAGATAAAAATGATTTTTATTATTATTATTTATTACTTTGACTTCATAAATAAGAAAGGAATAATATGCTCTTTTCATCTTAATGGAAAAATATAGAAATACTAGATAATAGTAGATAATGTTAAGTTTTATTAGCATCAATACACATGAAGAATGTAGCGGAATAATCTAGAGATTTACATAAGTGTACATGCACCCAAAGATCTAGGTTTTACTAGTTTTAGCAATGTACTTTAAAAATTAACAAAACAAAGACATACTAACTTCTTGGTTTCTTACTTGAGATCTAGTGAATGTTATTTGATGCAACGGATGAAGGGCCCAAAGTAGAATTGTAACATCCCAAGTTCGGAAGCAAGAGTTCAGGGGTGTAATGTGTAAATGGAAACATAGACTCGGCGAGTTGGAGCTTTAACTCGTCGAGTCGGAACGTGTGTTGGGCACGTGATACGTGACCTGACTCGCCGAGTCGGCGGCTGGACTCGACGAGTCAGTGTTGGGAAGAGAAAACCCTAAATCTTAGGGTTTGCACCCTATTTAAAGGACCTTATGTCCTCCCCTTAGCCTCCTTGTTACCCTTGAGAGTCAATAAACCCTAAAATCGAGTGTAAGCCATTGGTGAGAGTTTTTGAGCTTTGGAAGGTGATTCTAGTGAATGAAACTTGTAGATCAAGAGGCTAGCATCAAGGAACTCGTGTAGATCCAGAATCTACTTCATCTTGGTCACATTTCTAAGGTAACAAGTCGTTACGTTGAGCTTTACCCTTCTAGATCTTTTCATGGATGATGATGTTGGGTTTTGAGCATTCTAACACTCCTAAGTGTACATGCAACCCTAAATACCTTGGATCTATGTTTTCTCTATTATACATGCAAATATGAACTTTCCAAGGTATTCATCCTAACTAGCATAATAATATTGATTCAAATGAATATATCAAGTTAGAATTACATACCTATTTGATGTAGAATGTCTTCATGAAGCTTGAGTGCCTAGTGCCCCAAGTGTGACACCTCAAATGGTTCACACAACATCATATGCACTTGGAAAGACTTTATAGAATTCCACACTTCATGAAAATCAGCTAGCCCTATCACTCACACACATAGTGGCCGATTTTCCTAATGATATGATCTTTATATAGTGTCACAATTAGGGTAAACCCTAATGGTCATGGCCTTCCATTTCCTTGGATCCATGGGTCCAAATACACCATGGAGCATCCTATGGGTTTTAGCCCAACTTGATAATCCATGGAGCATTAGCCCACTATACAAGTATGGATGATTTACACAATCAACCCATATATTTAATTAGTCTTCTTTTGATCACTTAATTAATTCTAAATTAATTCTTGATCAATACTAATTAAATATTCATATTAATATATTAGAACTTATAATATATTAATAATCCTTAAGTGTTATTTCTCTCATTATAGTCTATCCAAATGCATGATGTCATGCAACCCAAATGGACCATGTCGGGCTGGGTCAAGTCTCACCAATTATAGTTATGGACTTAGACATTAATCCAATAGTCTCCCACTTGGATAAGTCTAAAACTATTATTGCATATGACTTCAAGAACCGACTGGCAATCGTAGCTCTCAAAAGCTTCTGTCGAACTCTGACCTTGTAGATGAACTCTGACCTTTGTCAATCATGGGCGGTCCTAGCTAGGTGCCCGGTGTGGCACCGGCAACACCTAACTTCCGCGTACGAAGTAGAATTTTTTTTTTAATTTTTACTTATTGTGCCACTACGTAAAAATCGTGCAACTACATAAAAAAATATTGTCACTCTTTCGGGAATTACCGAACGAAAAAAAAATAATAACGAGCCAAATGTTTTATTCAATTGTAGTTAGTCCAATTGTCTAAAGCCCTAAAACCCAAATGAAACTTAATTCGATAAATTAGCAATTGGGCTAATTGCTTGTAAAAAAGATAGCCCAATAATCCTAATTGTGAATTTGTAATTAATCCATCGGTTGAAAGAAAAAAAAAACACGATCGAAGATTACACAGGGGCAGGGGCTACGCACGAAGCAGTAGGCACGACTATCGACTTTTGCCTCCAAAATTCAAGCGATCAATCAACCTTGAGGGCTGAGGCTTGATCGATTTCAATGGTTTGATGGATCACAATTCACAATACTTTATGTCTTGATCGATTTCATAATGAAGCAAGTAAGTTTTACCAATTACCAATTCATTAAGATATTTGAAATTGATATGTGTTTTTGAAGTTAGTGATTGACTTGGGTGAAATTGATTTGTTTTGTTGAAGTTATATTGTTTGCTTAGGTTATATTGCTATGTTTTTTACTGAATTGATTGTTTGATTATGTGAAATTGATATGTTTTATTGAATTTATTGTTTGATTAGGTGAAAGCAACTTGTTTTATTGAATTGATTGTTTGATTAGGTGAAATTGATATGTTTTATTTAATTTATTGTTTGATTAGGTGAAACCAACTTGTTTTATTGAAGTCATTGTTTGATTAGGTGTAATTGTTATGTTTTTATTGAATTTATTGTTTGATTAGGTGAAAGCAAGTTGTTTTATTGAAGTCATTGTTATGTTTTTATAGGTTAAACTAAGTGGTTTTTTTACCAAAAGACAAAGACCTAATCCTAATGAAAGTGGTGAATAATGTTCCCAAATACCAATCACCAATCAATCAATGCCTTCTGTTTCTAATCCTAATGCAACTCCACAAACACCAATCACCAATCAATCAATCCCATCGGTTTCTAATGCAACTCCACAAACACAATGCTCTAACCAACCTAATGATAATGTTGACTTGAAGGATCTTCCAAAGGACCCGACGGATAGGCCATTGATTACAAGTTACAAACCAAATACAAGAGATGATGTAAGAAGAGCATATTTGCTTCAAGGACCGTATCAAGTAAGTGCACATAAGTTTCCTAAAAAAATAGGTGATAGATTTAGAAGATTCGTTCCTTCATGGTTTGATGACTTTGATTGGTTGGAATATAGTGTGAAAAAGGATAGTGCATATTGTTTATATTGTTATTTGTGTGGGGACCTCATGGGACAAAAAGGAGGGAGAGATGCATTTGTTTCTCAAGGTTTTGATACTTGGAATAAAAAAGATGCATTTCAGACTCATGTGGGTGGTATTGATAGTTTTCACAACAAAGCAAAAGAAAAGTGTGAGTTTTTAATGAGGGAAAAACAAGCTATCAATGTAGTCTTGAGGAGGCAAACCGAAGCAGAGGATCATAAATATAAAGCTCGATTACGTGTTTCTATTATTGTTGTTAGACTTTTATTGAAAACCGGTTTACCGTTTCGTGGTCATGACGAGTCGGTTAACTCGGAAAATAGAGGACTATACATTGAAGTGTTAAAAGCCATTCGAGAGACTAGTGAAGATATTTTCAACAATACTTTAAAAAATGCTCCAAAAAACAATCAACTAATTTCCCCTAAAATTCAAAAAGAACTTGTGCAATGTTTTGCACAAGAAGTACTTTTGAGTATTCGTGAAGAGATTGGTCAAGATGTTTTTGCTTTACTAGTTGATGAATCTAGTGATGTTTCAAAAAAGGAACAAATGGCTATTGTTTTGCGTTATGTCGATACTCTTGGCTTTGTGAAAGAAAGATTCATAGGTCTAGTGCACGTGAAGGATACATCTTCTTTGACACTCAAAAACGCCATAAATGAAGTACTTACAAGTAATAAGTTGAGTTTTAGTCAGGTAATTTATTCTTTACTTTTTTTTTATTTCAATTTAATTTATATATATATATATATATATATATATATATATATATATATATATATTAATTGTTTTAAATTTTAATAGATAAGAGGACAAGGTTATGATGGGGCTAGCAATATGCGAGGGGAATTCAATGGTTTGAAAGCTTTGATATTACAAGAGAATGACACGGCTTTTTATGTACATTGTTTTGCACACCAACTTCAATTAGTAGTTGTGGCTGTAGCAAAGAAGCGTGATGGTGTTAGTGACTTTTTTGAGCAAATTTCGTTGGTGGTTAATGTAGTTTGTGCATCGTGTAAAAGAAAAGACTTACTACAAGAGAAAGGGTGCAAAAAGGCTTGTGTAGTGGTGAACTTGAAACCGGAAGAGGGTTAAATCAAGAGACTACACTTGTTCGAGCGGGAGAAATAAGCTGGGGTTCACATTTCAACACACTCACAAGTTTGATGAAGTTATTTGCGGATGTTCTTGTAGTTTTAGATTTTGTGAAAGAGGAGGGAGGGTCATTGGCAAACCGTCAACAAGCATCTGGAATCTTAGCATATTTTAAATCATATAAGTTCGTGTTTTACTTACATATGATGTATGACATTTTACACCTCACGGGTACATTGTCAAAGCAACTTCAAAGAAAAGATCTAAACATTTTAGAAGCGGCTTCGATGGTTAGAGGGACAATGGAGGCATTGCAATCTTTTAGAAACATAAGGTTTGCTAGCATTTTGCCAAAAGTATCCTCTTTTTGTGAAACACACAAAATTGATACTTTGGATATGAAAGAGTTGTATATTGATGCGAGAAACCGTAGGACTACAAAGACTAATAGGTTTCATTTTGAGGTTGAAATCTTCAACACGGTGGTAGATATGCAACTTACAGAATATCGGGATCGATTTACTGAAACAAGCACCCAATTACTAGAATACATGGGTGCTTTGAGCCCTTGTGATTCATTTGCACAATTTGACAAATCAAAGTTATTGAAGTTGGGTAAGTTATACAAGTATGACTTTGATGATTCAGATATAATAGACCTTGAAGGACAACTTGAGATATTTTATCACTCTTGCATCAAAGATGAGCGCTTCACTAGTTTGAAAGGAATTTCCGACCTTTCTCGTTTGATGGTTAGTACGGGGAAGCATCGATCTTATTCTTTGGTTTATAAGCTACGTATGCATACTATGTTTGTCTATGATCTTCACTTTGTGAATTAGATCAATTGAACATAACTCCAATGATCCTGTTTCACAGTCCCAAATCCTTACTGCAAATGCAAGAATTCCAAATTCATGCCATTTACTGAAATCTGTTAGATTCTAAACTTATATGCATTGATCCTCTTGTAATGATTATGCACAAAGTCACAAGGACTTGACAACAAACATTACAGAGCATTCCAAAGGAGATCAACTCCTTGGAAGCATCCTTCTTGCATTAAGTTTCTTCTAATCTTACACAGATTGAATAATTTCTAACTTTGAAACATTTCCATATTCCATTTTGACTATCACTTCTGAACAGAGTTGTCTCCTTACAGATTATGTCAATATGGTCCTTCCAGAATAACATTATACTTCCAACTTTCCTTGAGTAACCAATCTTTGGTAAACCTTAGATTGTCCTCGACAATTGCTTAATCCTTTTAGTCATATCCAATTCTAGACCTTTTCCCTTCTTAATGCCCCAAGCATTTGGAAAATTTTAGAAAGGATGAATATAGCACATGTAATCGATCCTATATCCGAAGCATATGGGACACGATTCATGATGTCTCACATAAAGACTAAACCAGTCTTTTGCTATAACATTTCCATTTCAATTTGCCAAGTTCTCATAATTCAGATTATGAAAAGGGATGTCGTAAAATCGAATTTTAGAACGCAAATAATGGACCCATATACAAAATTTCCTTATGTTGAGCCATTCCAACATGAAATTCATATATATATCCTTGACTAAATACGATTAAAACCTCAATATAAGCTTTTAGATTTTAGATGAAGTATAATTTCCTCTCCCTTAATTATAGCAAAACAACTCTTTCCCAATTGAAACTTTTTGTTTTCTATAATTAACATTGCTAACTTGCAATACTTATCACAATTATCATGCTCCCACTAACATGATGATTATTAGCATAACACTTATGCTCCCACTAGCTTAGACATGTACTCAGAAATCAGGTGGACTTCTAGAAATCAATACTTTATTGACTTTCTTACCAAAGTTCAGATTTCTGATACTAGATTTCTTTGATAAAACTTTATCAATATCATACACCTTATCTTAGATAGCTCACAGGTGTGTCTAAACAATTTTAAGAACTATGAAAAGGGATGTCGTAATCATAGTCTCGATTGTTTAGACCTTTGCCACTTCTCACAAGTCCATGTTAGTGTGCCGGTAAACCACACACGCTCCACTAACGACTTTGAGAATGCAAATATCACAATTGCTATCTAGCTAAAATCTACTTAGTGAAAGTGTTTCCTCACCATCATTTTCATGAATCGGAGACAAACCTTATGACACTTAGATTTAATGGTGTATGTATTCTTATCCATGTGAATTGTCAAAACCATATTCACAAGACAAGGATAATGACAAATCCAAACTCATATGGACTGAACTCAATCTTAATTTCTTGCCACCTGGCAGCTCAAGGGTCTGCCATTGCTTCCAAGTTGTTGTGCAATCAATTGAGAACTCTAAGAACTCATATGCAAAGCCAACTTTAATTGGAATGGGCACATAATATGTCAACACGATAGGTTATGAACCTCAAGTCGTGTGCTGGTGAAGAACTTCAGGTTTTATTCTTGATTAGTTCTTGAGACTTCCAAGACCTTTAAGATTCCCACTGTCCTCTTGACATATAAGACTTTCTTATCAGATATTCAAGAGATAGTGTGGATTCTAATCAAGACAAACACTTCACACAATTGGCCTTAGTTGGTCTTTGTTTTATGCAAAACATCACAACTTACCAATTTCAAATGTACAAGAGTAGAAAACTTTTACTCTTACATTTGACATGTGTTTTAAACCTTCTCTAAGACATGTCACTCAAGTTACAATCTTGGAGTATGACTCTAAGACTTGTGTTAGAACGAAGTATGACTCATCTTCTTGATTTAACCATTTCGACAATTCAAGATTCCTCCTCTTAGTCATAAGAATGCACTAAGATTTCCTTAGAGAACTAACTGTGCTATGGTTTCTTAATCATTAAGATGATCACAAAAACTGATACTAAAGTACTCTCCCATCTTTTCAGATTTGAGAAACTTTTATTTTTCTGCCTAAGTTGATTCTTCTTATTCGCTCTGTCATACATTGGAACTTTTTTCCAATGTCTCAGAATTACACTTAAGCTTGTAAGTATAACCATATTTACTGAGCTTTAGTAAATTATGACGAATAATCTTATCGATCTTTTGTGGTGGACTTGACCAGTGCACAAGAATGTGTACTCGATCCCTTAGTCCTTCACTTGACTCACACATCCATGTGAACAAGTAGTTAGTCTTAATTTTCCAAAGATGAAAATTTCTCATTCATCATGCTATACAACTTGCATGATTCCAAGTTTCTATCCAGCTGAAACTTTGGTGATGAGAATCTTTCCTTGATTGGTAAATTTAGACATTACCACAAATGAAAGAATCAAATTCATCTTTCCACTCTTGCTCTTAATGGAATCTTATAAGCAACAAATTTTTCACAAATGCCATTGTAAGGATATTTTAAAATAAATAAAATCAAAAATTTTCCTTTTATTTTAAAAATTTGCGGAAAACTATCCCTACAGTGCAAAAGCACATGAAAACTTTGTTGTTATCTATTCCTAAGCAATATATTATAACTCCTAAGAAGTAGCTCAAGAATCTGATCTTCAAACTATGCGATAGAAATCCATCTACGCGATCAGATTCAGCATATTCTTTCTTTAAGTTCCTTCACTTTTCTTTAATTCTTAAAACATCAACATGTGACCCAGTCACATCATGCATCAAGAATCTCATAATAGAAACTTAGCAGAGTTAGATAGTGGACTTTACCTGAAGTAGAGTTAAACTCGTTGACTTTAACATCTTTAGGTAAAATTTGGCAGCTTCGTAATTAATGCCCCTTCCTTTGGCAATAGATGCCTATGGACCCTTGATAATGGTACATGGGACTATCACAGACTTAGTCTCTCTCTCTCTTTGTCATTTGGTCAACCGAGTTGACTATGGCCGATCCCTTTCCAATGTCATCATTGTCAATGTCCATAAAGTTTTAGGAAGTTGACCTTAGAAAACAGATAAGATCATTAAGGGTCTTGTCATAATCTGTTTCATAAGAGTCCCAAAGGAACTCACTATGTAACTTAGAAAGTGATTGAACCACCAACTTTCTCAAGACTTTGACATCCAACTCTCCCGACTTGTCAATATGTGACTCCATCTCCAAGATGTGATCACAAATAGACATGTACTTGCCAATAGGGCTTGAGTGACCTTGAACTTTTCAATAATTTGTGGGTTAAGGAGAATAATTGGAGGAGGTGAAAGAATTATGATTTCCATGAGATATCATCTTCATTTAGGAAAGCCTGTTTCAGGAGATTTGGGAAGATCATAAATGTCTAAACCAGACATCTTTTTGGGAGATATTCAAGATAGTTGATTTAAAGTCCTTAATATAACACTCATTATGAAATATTAAGGCTAGGACCCAACACAATACTTTTATAACTTGGAAGAGGGATGCCCTAATCCAAGCTATAAAATATTTGAAGGTAGGTGAATGACGATTCACCAATTTTCACCAAGATAAACAAAATGTATTATTAGGTTTTAATTGGATTTGAAACTCCTAGATCTTTTGAGATTCATTGAACTTTTCATTGGCATGTTTCAATCTCGAGTGTACCCTTCAGGTTTTGTGACTGGGATGCCGAGGATCACAAAACAAGGTGTGAAGTAACCATGCAAATATACTGGGTACCCTTAATATTTACCCCTTAATCGATGTGCCGGTTAACCACACACGCTCCGCCGATACTATGATAAATATTAAGTTACCCTTTGCCTACCTTGTTAAGTCCATGTTAGTGTGTCGGTTAACCACACACGCTCCACTAACGACTTAAACAAAGTGCAAAGTGTAATTTCATGGATTAGCACCTTATTCACTTTTTCCTGAGTAACTAAGATTAGGTATTTATAAAAGGTTTAGTTACTTAGTATTTATCATTAATACTTTTAATGAAGGGAGAATTCTAGTCCTTATCCTACCCGTTCGGCTAACGACCCTCCACCAGTCAAGGAAGCGGTGGGTGAGAGTGGACACCCATTAAACTGCCATTTTATAGGCAGTAACCTTATACCCCCCTTATAGACCGGATTCGTGAATGAGGCCTACTAACGGTAAGACTCACTTGCTCTTATACATATATATATATATATATATATATATATATATATATTATTAACTTATAATATTATAAAGTACAAAGGTTGAATTTTAACTTTTAAAATTCTAAGGGCTAACTTGGAATTAAAGTATTCATAAGTGAAAACTTTTCAACTTCCAAAACTTGAGGGCAAGTTTTGAAACTATTCAAAACTAATTAATTCCATAACTTATGTGTTTAAAATAGTTTTAATTAAAAAACTCTTCAAGTTCCATAACTTGAGGACAAGTTATGGAAGACTTTAAACTAATAAAAGAATGTAACTTTTCTTTATTTTTGTAACTTATGGAATTAATTAGTGTTACATTTTATAACTTAATGAAGTGACTCTTGAACCTCCATAACTTGAGGACAACACTCTTCATTTTTGTAACTATTGCCAACTTTTATGAGTTTTATGAAACTTAAATGTGACTTTTCATATAACTTGAGGACAAGTTACAAAAACACATTTTAGAATCAACTCTTAGATTAAAATGGATCGAAAACACATAATCAATTAACTTTTCTATTAATCTAAGCAACTCATAAGAACAAGATAATTCAAATCAAACTTTTTCATGTAATTAGTCTAAACCTTAAACTAATACAAAACATGAATCTATTGACAATTATCTTTGAAATTGGTTTATCATGAACATTACCACATCAAAAACAAGTTTATAAGTCCAAAAACATCTTAAAGTAACGTTCCTAGTCCAATTCTAGCCAAAACAATCGAATATATGATCTCTGGGTGTCCAACTCGTCGAGTGCACGAACAAACTCGATGAGTTGGATGCATTTTGCCTTGGACTCGGCAAGTCCATCAGTGGACTCGGCGGGTCTGCTGAGTAGACAGCATAAAAACTCGATTTTTCAGCCAATTTTGCAAGTATAACAAGAAAACAAGCCTAGGCTCTGATACCACTGTTGGGTTTTGAGCATTCTAACACTCCTAAGTGTACATGCAACCCTAAATACCTTGGATCTATGTTTTCTCTATTATACATGCAAATATGAACTTTCCAAGGTATTCATCCTAACTAGCATAATAATATTGATTTAAATGAATATATCAAGTTATAATTACATACCTCTTTGATGTAGAATGTCTTCATGAAGCTTGAGTGCCTAGTGCCCCAAGTGTGACACCTCAAATGGCTCACACAACATCATATGTACTTGGAAAGACTTGATAGAATTCCACACTTCATGAAAATCGGCTAGCCCAATCACTCACACACATAGTGGCCGATTTTCCTAATGATATGATCTTTATATAGTGTCACAATTAGGGTAAACCCTAATGGTCATGACCATCCATTTCCTTGGATCCATGGGTCCAAATACACCATGGAGCATCCTATGGGTTTTAGCCCAACTTGATAATCCATGGAGCATTAGCCCACTATACAAGTATGGATGATTTACACAATCAACCCATATATTTAATTAGTCTTCTTTTGATCACTTAGTTAATTCTAAATTAATTCTTGATCAATATTAATTAAATAATCATATTAATATATTAGAACTTATAATATATTAATAATCCTTAAGTGTTATTTCTCTCATTATAGTCTATCCAAATGCATGACGCCATGCAACCCAAATGGACCATGTTGGGTCGGGTCAAGTCTCACCAATTATAGTTATGGACTTAGACATTAATCCAACAGATGATTAGGGGATTTTTAGCATGTTTGGAATCCATTTCGGGTTTTGGGACTAGATCTGGGGTTGCAACTTCAGATCTAGGCTTATCTTGGCCCATGGAGGCATAAAGTATCAGCCTTTTACTCATTTGAGAGCATTCTTGTCTTGAACCTTCTTTCTAGCTTGTGTTGAGCCTATATTTCCTTGCATGCACGTAAAGTTGGAAACTTTACGTGTGAAACTAGCCCTAGGTGTCCAGATCTATGAGTTGGAAGCAGTGAGATGGTCTGAAATCGATTGAATATGGATAACTTAAGTAGACTCGGCGAGTCTGTTATTGGACTCGGCGAGTTGGGTTGCAAGCCCTAACCCATCTGGTTATAATGCGGATCAAAGAGTTGAGTGGAATCAGTGAGTTGGACAGGCTAAGACTCAGATTGAAGGGCTCGACGAGTCATGGGGTGACTCGGCGAGTCGAGTCACAAATTGTGGGGTTTCTGAGTTCATGAACTCGGCGAGTCCCTAGGTTGACTCGGTGAGTAGGGTCAACCAGGAAGGTTGACTTTGACCAAGAGTTGACTAGTTTGACTTCAAAGGGTATTTTGGTAACTTGGGCTCTGATGGTTATGGTTTCAATGAAGTTTTAGGCGGTGATGTTCGTGGCGGTGGTCGGGAGTTTTGATCTCATCTCTTCAGATTGACATTTCGAGGTGAGTTATCCTCACTATATCGACAGGGTCTAAGGCACCAAGGCCGGCCCTTTCTCGGATTGTGTACTGGTATTTGCTTGCTGTGTTTATTAATCTTTTAGATCTGCGTCCTGGTAGTTAGGGCGGTATTGTGTTGAGTAACCTGGTTTAGGTCGGTATCCTGGTATATAGGATGATGCTATGTTTAGTGACCTGGTTTAGTTCGGTATCCTGGTTAGGATGTTGTTATGATATATGATCTGTTAGATCGGTTTGTTTATATATGGATTGTTATATGATTATCTGTTATGTGCACATGATTGATTGGTATGGGGGTTGGGTTGAGGCGGATCCTGCTTCGTGCTGTAGGCCAACATACCCAGGGCGGACCGGGTAGACTGCAGACCCAGAAGGGTACATAGTCAGGCCGAAGGCCCGACGAGCAGTCCGGATAGGTTGAAGGCCCCGCGAGGGCAGTCCAGACGTACTGAGGCTTGGAGAGTGGGCCAGATAGATTGAAGGCCCGGTGCGGGCGGTCCAATCATACTGAAGACTCAGAGAGTGGACCAGGTGGACTGAAGGCCCGGTGCGGGCGGACCAGTCACTCTGGGAACTCTGATATGAAACTATTTTGGAAAATGGATTCTTGTAACACCCATAAAATTCATACCAAGTTTAAACTTTCAAAAACATTTAAAAAACCAATAGTTATTACAAAAGGTTTCCAAAATAGTTTCATATCAGAGTTCCCAGAATTCATAATCATAAATCGAGGGAAGTGTACGATCACGCCTTCGCCTTCCCGCGGTCATCCGCCGAACCTGAAACAATAATCGATAAATGTACGCTCGAAAGCTTAGTGAGTTACCCCCAAAATACCAACCTCATATAACCATAACATATCATACAACACACATAGATGCATGGTTGTTCTATGTGTGTTGTATGCTATGTTATGGTTATATGAGGTGGGTATTTTGGGGGTAACTCACTAAGCTTTCAAGCGTACATTTATCGATTATTGTTTCAGGTTCAGCAGATGACCGCGAGAAGGCAAAGGAGTGATCGTACACTTCCCTCGATTTATGATTATGAATTCTGGGAACTTTGATATGAAACTATTTTAAAAACCTTTTGTAATAACTATTGGTTTTTTACATGTTTTTGAAAGTTTAAACTTGGTATGAATTTTATGGGTGTTACAAGAATCCATCTAATGTAGTCATACGCACAAACTCCATAAGCAAAAAAGGAAGAACCCTAGATTAGGGTTTAGTCAAAATTCTCTAACCCTAGGGGAAAGGTTAGAAATTTCATATGAGGGGAGAGAGAGAGAGAGAGAGATAGAGAATATGGAAAAAAAATTGAGGGAAAACCACCTCTAGGGTTTGACCCCTTAGCAATCTATTTATAGGTTATAGATAGAATCCTATAAGGATTCAAACTTTAGGGTTAATCGTTATATGATTCAAACATGTCATATCCTTATCCAAGGATATACCAAAATTGTCTATACGAGGCTCTCTGTGACATCCCAAAGTTCATGACCAAAAATTTCATTTTTAATTAAGTAATTATAAAACCATTAGTATAAAAACATCCATCGTGTCATCCCATATCAAAACCAAAAATGTCTATAATCAAAACATGTCATAATAAAACATCATCAGAGTATAACTCCCAAAGATCTCATGTGCGGAAATCTGGGTGTTAGCCTCCCCTTCGATCTATTTCAACCGAATATTGGGTCTATTTCACCCCTACCACTACCATATAATATTGTTATTGGATTAATGTCTAAGTCCATAACTATTTTGGTATGTACTTAACCCGATGGTGCATGGTCCTCGTCTGCATTTCAGCACTGCCTTGCACCCGCAGATGGATGGCCAGAGTGAGCGGACTATCCAGACTCTAGAGGACATGTTGTGGGCATGTGTTTTAGACTTCGGCGGTAGCTGGGATACCTACCTTCCATTGGCGGAGTTCTCGTATAATAATAGCTATCATGCGAGCATCGACCCTCCTCCCTTCGAGATGTTGTATGGGAGGAGGTGCAGGACCCCGATATGTTGGGGAGAGGATGGCCAGAGGGTCATGGGGAGCACCGAAGTAGTGATTAAGACGACAGAGAAGATTCGGCAGGCCCGGAGCAGGCTTCAGACTACTCAGAGTCGGCAAAAAAGTTATGCCGATAAGCGTCGATCAGACCAGGAGTTCCAGGTCAGAGATATGGTTCTCCTGAAAGTGTCGCCTTGGAAAGGCATCATTCGATTCAGGAAGCGGGGCAAGTTGGGCCCAAGGTATATTGGACCGTTCAGGGTTATAGCCCGGGTGGGCAAGGTGGCATATAGGCTGGATTTGCCAGCCGAACTCAGTCAGATACACAACACTTTCCATGTTTCTCAGCTGTGAAAGTGCCTGGTGGACGACTCAGCAGTGGTACCCTTGGAGGAAATTCATGTTAATGGCAGCCTGAATTACATCGAGCGGCCTGTAGTGATCCTTGACCGGAAGTCGAAGGATCTGAGGAACAAAAGAGTAGAACTCGTGAAGGTGCAATGGCAGCACCAGAAAGGGTTGGAGTGGACTTGGGAGCCGGTGGATGAGATGATGGAGCACTACCCCGAGCTGATTCAGGATCGACCAGCAGACTTCAAGGACGAAGTCTAAAATAAGTAGGGGAGATTTGTAGCACCTGGTTCTTGGTACGTGTTCTTTTTATTAAATCTTTAAATATTTTGCATTTGGTCTTGGACTCGGCGAGTTGAAGGACCAATTCGCCGAGTAGAAGCGGGATGAGGCACGGAGTTTAAGTTGTGGACTCGGCGAGTCGAATCCCTTACTCGGTAAGTAGACCCTGTTTGGACAAAAACCTTAATCCGAGGGTTTGCACCCTATTTAAACACCTAAACTCGGCCTCCTTAGTCCCATTTGCTCCCAGAAGACCCCCATAGCAAACCCTAGCCGTTATTGAATCAATCTAAGGCATTTGGAGTGATCTTGGTGCTTTTGTGATCCAAGGAAGGAAGGAAAAGCTTGAAGGATCAAGAGGAGGCTAGAAGGATTCGGTTTTGAGCATCATTTGCAGACTTCAGAAGGTATAAAGTCTATACCTTGCTTGCTCTTTTGATAGATCCCATTTTGTGGAGTTTTAGGGCTTTTCTAAGCCATTTTGGTCACCAACCATGATTGCAAGCATGGTTTGAGGTTGATGTTTCGGATCTAGGTCCTTAGAGGGGTTACAAGGCAGAAAGGAGTGGCTTTTGCACTCAAAGAAGGCCCCATGCATTGTGAGAGCTTGTTTTAGGACCTTTTGAGCTTAAAGTCCCATGCAAGCACGTAAAGGTTGAAACATTACGTGCTAGATCGATTGTAGAAGCATATATCTACATTTTGTCATGGTTTGTACATCAGAAATCGAAGATTCAGTGAGTGGTTGTGATCAACTCGGCGAGTCCGTTCTTGGACTCGGCGAGTCCAAGGTTATGTCCCATATCAGTTGAGGGTCATAAGGACCTAGTTGAGTGTGGAAAGGTTTTAAGGGGGTCCCAAGGGGTGACCCAACGTTCTGGACTAAGCCATTGTTCTGGAAATTCATGGGACTCGCCTAGTGCATGAACAGACTCGGCGAGTCCAAGGCAATCTTCTTAAGGATGAAGATGAACTCGACGAGTTGTTCATACAACTCGGCGAGTCAAGGTCAGGACCTATGTATCGGTTGATGATGAACTCGACGAGTTGTTCATATAACTCAGCGAGTCGGATGAGGATTCAGTCGATGTTCATGTAGAAGGAAAACTCGTCGAGTCATTGCCTAACTCGACGAGTAGGGACGGGTATGAGGTCTAATGGAAGGATAGGGACTCGGCGAGTTAGCGAGCCAACTCGACGAGTTAGGTCAATTAGAAGTTGACTTTGACTTTGACTTCGTCAGGGGTAAAATGGTCATTTTACCCTAAGAGTAGATGTCAGTTTCTGACTAAGTGTTTTGTGGGAATTTTAGCCGGAGGATTTCCGGAGCAGCAGTAGCAACAGTCAGAGGATTCCCGCACAGTTCAGAAGGTGCTACGAGGTGAGTTACCTTCCAGTAGCAGTGGGTCTACGGCCACAATCTCGGCCCACCAGTAGGGATCGTATGCTAGATGTTTGTCTTTGTGATATTCATCTGTGTGGTTACTACCTGATATGTTATATGCTAGCGTGATATGGTATGTGATAGTGATAGAGTTCGGTTGTTAGGACCGAAGGGTAGGTTAGGCACCCCAGATATGCCTAACAATATGTTATGATATGTTTGTTGGATTAGTGTCTAAGTCCATAACTATTTTGGTATGTACTTGACCCGATGGTGCATGGTCCTTTTGGGTTGCCTTCACCAAAGCAACTTGATAGGATGAATTATGGAGAGAAAGGATTAAATATGATTTATTAATATATTATGGGAATAATATATTAAAGGAGAAATCATATTGTTTAATTAATATTAGTCAAGAATTAATAAGAATTAAGTTTGTGACTAAAAGAGATTAATTAAACTTAAGGGACTGGAATTGTAATTATAAGATAATTGCAATTTGGGCTATGGATTGCCATATATTAAGGAGTGGACGAATTCTATGAGGAAACCCATGAGAAATCGTCCAAGGCCTTAAGGAAAGGAGTCCATGGGTTGCTTAGGGCTTAAGCATCCAAATTAGGGTTTCCTTGTTAGATAACCCTAATAGCCTTACTATATATATAGTACCCTTATGACCCAAAAACGTGGCTAAGACTTCTCTAGGGTTTGTAGACGTTTTTGAGCAGCCTCCTTCATCTCTCCTCTTCATCCTTTTGCTCTTGGTGTTTGTGAACCATTAGAGGAGTGACATTTGTGACTCAAAGCTTTCTAAAGTCAAGACAAGAAGGATTTGGGATTGTTATTGCTACATAACAATCAAGGTAACAACTTAAACCCATTCTTATGTTAATATGATTACTTGTATGCTAGAATTAGGGTTTATAGTCTTGGATAATTTGCATGTACAATAGAGAAACATAGATCCAAGCATTAGGGTTTGTATGAGCACATAGGATGTTCTTATGACCAAAACCCATCAGTGGTATCAAAGCCTAGATTGGTTTCTATTGTATTGATGCCTTGTATGTTGAAAAAATTCGATTTTTGTGGTTCTGCATGATGGACTCAGCGAGTCCCACTGTGGACTCGGCGAGTCCATGGGGGTGTTCGGCGAGTTCGAGCGTCAGATGGAGCTATTTTCGGGATTTCTTGTTGTTTATCTTTGATATACTTGCCTCTATCATATTAGATCAATATAAATCCGATTTTATGATATATATATATATATATATATATATATATATATATATATATGAGTATATTCTTGATCTAATTGAAGATATTTATCAATTAATAAAATATTTATTTCTTTATGTGATAATTGATTAATTATTTTGATTAAATTGGTAAATTGTTTTGCAAGAAATCATTAAATAAATCAAATATGGATAATTATGTGATTAAATGTTAATTTAGATTATTTGTTATTTGATCCTTGTGTTATGAAATGTTTCATATTTTCCCCTTTAGGTTTTATAGTTTAAATTTGAACTCAAAACTTTTGTTGTTTTGAAATTTAAATAGTTGAAACCCTAATGTATTGAAAAAGGTTTCAAAACTTGCCCTCAAGTTTTGGAATTTAAATTTTGATTAATAGTTTAATTTTGATGTATATTTAAATTCTAAACCCTAATGTTTTGAAATGTTTCAAAACTTGTCCTCAAGTTTTGTAATTTAAAAGTTGATTAAAGGTTTAATTTAGGAATGTTAAATTCTAAAACCCTAATATTGTTTTGAAAAGTTCAAATCACACCCTTATGGTTTTATTAATTAATTAAGGTATATAATTAAAAGAGGTTTAATAAATCCATAAAAGTTTTGGTTTAAAATTTAATTGAATTAAAAGTATAATTGTTAAATTAGACCACCTAGTATTTTAAAAAGTATAAAATACACCCTATACTATATATAACATTAAAAGTCTAACATTATATATATGTATGAGTAAAAGTCAGTCTTACCGTTAGTAGGCCTCATTCACGAAGCTGGTCTATGTGGGGTGTTTAAGGAAATTGCCTATAAAATGACGATTGAATGGGTATCCACTCTTACCCACCGCACTCTTGACTAGTGGAGGGTCGTTAGCCGAACGGGTAGGATAGGACGAAACCTTCCATTATAAGTATAATGAATTACAAAAGTAACTAAATATTTTACAAATTCCCAATCTTAGTTACTTAGGCAAAAGTGAATTGATTCAATTCCATGAAATTACACTTTGTGCCCTTGCGAAGACGTTAGTGGAGTGTGTGTGGTTTACCGGCACACTAAATGGTTCTAAGCAAAGGTAGCAAAGGGTGACTCAATGTTTGTCATAGTTCGGTGGAGCGTGCATGGTTTACCGGCACACCGAATAAGTGACTGTTACATGTGATGGTATTCAGGTAATGGCTAATTGGCATTACAAGGAGGCCTTCAGCAGCTGAGGACCGGTTTGGGTGGAGTCATAGATTTTTCCCTAGGGCAAGCCTAGAATGGGAATATCAGAGGATCAGCAGTGGTGAAAGGGATCTGGTGGAGTCAAAGCTGTCCTTGAGGAAGGTACGGATAGATGTGGAAGGTAGTATGGGCCCGTACTACTGAAAGCAGAGGATCCATACCCGAATTAAGGAGGGCCGAGGCAAGACCAGGGAACTTGTAATAGATGTGATCCCTTTAGAAGTCTCAATATCACTAATAGTTGCCTGTATGTATTTCATAATGGTGGTACTACATCAGAGGCCAGGAGTTGGCAGTTCTGGAGAGGGATCGAGTTTGGGATCAGGTTCCGAGCCAGTAGATGAGAGGCTACGCGAGTTCATCGCGTCAAAGATCACCAGAGGCATCCTTGAGTCGACCCCCATCATTTTCGGGTTGATCAAGGAAGGGATAGTTGAGCTGATGGAGGACCGCCTCAAGGTGTTCAGGAATGACATGGCATCTGGCCAGTCAAGATCTCGCACACTGTCCTTTATGGACTTTAGGGGCAGTGGTGTGCCGGATTTCCATGGGGGGAAGGACCCCATTGCTGCCAGACGATGGATTGCGGACATTGAGTTCGTACAGCTGACCAGCTTCTGCCCCGAGGGGTCGAAGGTGAGATATGCAGCAGGGTGTTTGAGAGACAGAGCTAGAGATTGGTGGGAGTCTATTGGTGACTCATTGGGAGCCTCGACTGTTGAGGCAATGACATGGTCGGATTTTGTGACCCGGTTCCAAGCAGAGTTTGCGCCAGCGGTAGAGCTTCAGCAGCTGACCAGAGAGTTTTTAGACATGAGACCGACTACGGAGACTGTGGCGGAGATCACTGCCAAGTTCCGGGAGAGGGCATTACTGGTGCCCCAGTATGCGGGAGATGAGGATATGCGGAGGACCCGCTATCATGACATGTTGCGAGCCGACATTCGGGAGCATGTTAGTTTTTCAGCTTGCCCTACCCTGGAGTCCATGATTGCCAGGGCAAGGAAGAGGTAGATCGATCTGGAGCATGTCCGGAGGAGGAAAGTAGAGGAGGGGCAGTCGATTGGGGCTTCGGAGAAGAAGCCCAAGGGATCAGATGGTAGGCCGAAAGGCCAGTCAGGACCAGGCCGCTGCAGGAAATACGGCAGGCCACATGAGGGGGCATGTAGACTGGGATCGTCGGGCTACTACCAGTGCGGCAAGACGGGGCATTTCAGCAGGGATTGTACTGCCCCTGCACCGATTATTCAGACGTCTGAGTTGTTATGTTTCCACTACAACCAGAGGGGCCACAAGAAGACAATTGCCCTCAGTTGACAGCAGCATCAGCGCCAGCTCCAGGGACCCTGCGGATCACTGATGGCTAGCTGGGCAAGGCAGAGACTCCAGTGGTGAGGAGTTGGGCATTCCAGTTGACTACCGAGGAGGCACGCGCTGCACCCGATGTGGTGACGGGTATGACTTCTTATTTATGCTGTTATGATATGCTGCTGTGATTTTGATATGTTATGTATGTGCTCTGTTTAGGATCGTTCCATGTGAACGGTATCCCAGTTCAGGTATTGTTTGATTCGGGTGCTACCCGATCGTTTGTTTCTCTTGCACCCAACAAGAGATTTTTCCAAGTCTTCAGGCATGTTGGATTGCCCTTTAGACGTAGAGATTGTAGATGACCGTTCGGTGCGAGCATCGATGGTGTTGCGAGATTGTGTGCTGAGATTATTCGAGGAGCGCTACCAGGTGGATCTGGTTCCCATACCTTTGTGGGGGAACAAGGTTATTATTGGTATGGATTGGTTAAGCCCCAATGGGGCAGTGATTAACTGCGCGCAGCAGTTGGTGCGGATCAGAAGCCCAAGTGGGGGAGAGCTGGTGATTTAGGGCGAGAGACCACAACGAGGACCAGCCCTATGTTCAACAGCGAGAGCTAGGTGTTACCTCCAGTAGGGTTGCACAGGTTATGTCGCGTATGTTATGGATACCCGGGAGGCGGGTAGGGCGACGGTGGGCAAGGTGCCCGTAGTACGAGAGTTCGCAGACGTATTCCCCGAGGAGCTGCCTGGGATACCTCCGGAGCGCCAGGTGGAGTTCAGGAACGACCTAGTCCTTGGTGCGGCTCCGATAGCCAAGGAACCCTATCGGTTGGCTCCTCCCGAGATGCAGGAGTTGTCTACGCAGCTGCAGGAGCTGCTAGACAAGGGATTTATCAGGCCAAGTAGTTCGCCTTAGGGAGCCCCGATTCTGTTTGTGAAGAAGAAGGACGGGTCGCATCGTATGTGTATAGACTATAGGGAGCTGAATAAGGTAACGGTGAAGAACCGTTACCCACTCCCGACGATTGACGACCTCTTTGACCAGCTTGAGGGAGCATCTTGGTTCTCCAAGATTGATCTGCGTTCAGGATATCATCAGATGAGGGTCAGAGAGGAGGATATGCAGAAGACTGCGTTTTGGACGCACTATGGCCACTACGAGTTTGTGGTGATGCCCTTCGGGCTCACCAATGCTCCTGCCGCGTTCATAGACCTCATGAACCGCGTGTGTAGACCGATGTTAGACCGGTCTGTGATAGTGTTTATTGATGATATCTTGGTTTATTCCAAGACGCAAGAGGAGCACGAGGAGCACCTGCGGAAGGTGCTGGAGACTTTGAGGAGGGAGAGCTTGTATGCCAAGTTCTCAAAATATGAGTTTTGGTTGCGCGAGGTGCAGTTTCTTGGGCACCTTGTCAACCAGAACGGGATTTCGGTAGACCCGGCCAAGGTGGAGGCCGTGATGAGATAGGAGGTTCCGAAGTCTCCATCTAAGATTCGGAGTTTCCTGGGATAAGCAGGCTATTATCAGAGATTCATCCATGATTTCTCCAAGATAGTCGTACCATTGACCAGGCTAACAAGGAAGGTCGTGGTCTTTCGTTGGGAGTCTGAGCAGCAGGCAGCGTTCAAGACACTGAGACAAAGATTGTGTGAGACGCCAATCTTAGCCCTTCCAGAGGGAATGGAGGATTTTGTTGTGTACTGTGATGCGTCCATCTCAGGTTTGGGCTCAGTATTGATGCAGAGAGGGCATGTCATCGCATACGCGTCGAGGCAGCTGAAGCCTCACGAGGCGAACTACCCGACGCGTGACTTGGAGCTGGGGGCTGTTGTGTTCGCCCTCATGATTTGGCGTCATTACCTCTATGGGTTCGCTGTACCATTTACACGGACCATAAGAGTTTGAGGTACCTCATGGATCAGCCGAATCTAAACATGAGGCAGCGTCGGTGGATGGACGTGGTAAAGGATTACGATTGCAAGATCCTTTATCACCCGGGTAAGGCCAATGTGGTGGCCGATGCGCTTAGCCGCAAGGCGGCGCCAATCAGGGATATCTGCATGCGGATGGCAGTAGTGACTCCGCTATTGGAGCGGATTCGGGAGGCCCAGCAGGAGGCCATGAAGGAGAAACATCGAAAGAGCGAGCGCATAGTGGGTCAGGTTTCCTCCTTCGACTACGACAACAGGGGATTATTGACATTACACCGCAGGGTGTGGGTGCCATACCTCGGAGGCGTGCGCTAGATCTTGATGGAGGAGGCGCACAAATCTTGATTCTCCATTCATCCCGGGGCGACGAAGATGTATAGGGATCTTCGTCTGGACTATTGGTGGCCCTGCATGAAGCGGGATGTGGCATGGTACATGGAGCGGTGCTTGACCTGCAGGAAGGTCAAGGCCGAGCATCAGAGACCACACGGCAAGATGCAGTTGTTGGATATCCCGCTGTGGAAATGGGAGGATATTACGATGGATTTTATCACGAAGCTTCCCAGGACCGCACGAGGAGTGGATTCGATATGGGTCATTGTCGATCGATTGACCAAGAGCGCCCACTTTATCCCGATTAAGGACAGCATCTCGGTAGAGAAATTGGCCGATATCTATATCAGAGAGGTGATGGCCCGGCACGGAGTGCCAGTTTCGGTGATTTCGGATAGGGATGTGCGGTTCACATCCAGGTTTTGGAAGAAATTCCACGAAGAGTTGGGTACTCGTCTGCATTTTAGCACCGCCTTTCACCCATAGATGGATGGCCAGAGTGAGCGGACCATCCAGACTCTAAAGGGCATGCTGCGGGCATGTGTTTTAGACTTTGACAATAGCTGGGATACCTACCTTCCGTTGGTGGAGTTCTCGTATAATAATAGCTATCATGGGAGCATCGACCGTCCTCCCTTCGAGATGTTGTATGGGAGGAGGTGCAGGACCCCGATATGTTGGGGTGAGGTTGGCCAGAGGGTCATGGGGAGCACCGAAGTAGTGCTTAAGATGACAGAGAAGATTCAGCAGGTCCGGAGCAGGCTTCAGACTACTCAGAGTCGGCAGAAAAGTTATGCTGATAAGCGTCGATCAGACCAGGAGTTCCAGGTCGGAGATATGGTTCTCCTGAAAGTGTCGCCTTGGAAAGGCATCATTCGATTCAGGAAGCGGGGCAAGTTGGGCCCAAGGTATATTGGACCGTTTAGGGTTATAGCCCAAGTGGGCAAGGTGGTATATAGGCTGGATTTGCCAGCCGAACTCAGTCAAATACACAAAACTTTCCATGTTTCTCAGTTGTGAAAGTGCCTGGTGGACGACTCAGCAGTGGTACCCTTGGAGGACATTCATGTTGATGGCAGCCTGAATTACATCGAGCGGCCTGTAGTGATCCTTGACCGGAAGTCGAAGGATCTGAGGAACAAAAGAGTAGAACTCGTGAAGGTGCAATGGCAGCACCAGAAAGGGTTGGAGTGGACTTGGGAGCCGGTGGATGAGATGATGGAGCACTACCCCGAGCTGATTCAGGATCGACCAGCAGACTTCAAGGACGAAGTCTAAAATAAGTAGGGGAGATTTGTAGCACCTGGTTCTTGGTACGTGTTCTTTTTATTAAATCTTTAAATATTTTGCATTTGGTCTTGGACTCGGCGAGTTGAAGGACCAATTCGCCGAGTAGAAGCGGGATGAGGCACGGAGTTTAAGTTGTGGACTCGGCGAGTCGAATCCCTTACTCGGTAAGTAGACCCTGTTTGGACAAAAACCCTAATCCGAGGGTTTGCACCCTATTTAAACACCTAAACTCGGCCTCCTTAGTCCCATTTGCTCCCAGAAGACCCCCATAGCAAACCCTAGCCGTTATTGAAGCAATCTAAGGCATTTGGAGTGATCTTGGTGCTTTTGTGATCCAAGGAAGGAAGGAAAAGCTTGAAGGATCAAGAGGAGGCTAGAAGGATTCGGTTTTGAGCATCATTTGCAGACTTCAGAAGGTATAAAGTCTATACCTTGCTTGCTCTTTTGATAGATCCCATTTTGTGGAGTTTTAGGGCTTTTCTAAGCCATTTTGGTCACCAACCATGATTGCAATCATGGTTTGAGGTTGATGTTTCGGATCTAGGTCCTTAGAGGGGTTCTCAAAGAAGGCCCCATGCATTGTGAGAGCTTGTTTTAGGACCTTTTGAGCTTAAAGTCCCATGCAAGCACGTAAAGGTTGAAACTTTACGTGCTAGATCGATTGTAGAAGCATAGATCTACATTTTGATCAAGGGTTGTACATCAGAAATCGAAGATTCAGCGAGTGGTTATGACCAACTCGGCGAGTCCGTTCTTGGACTCGGCGAGTCCAAGGTTCTGTCCCATATCAGTTGAGGGTCATAAGGACCCAGTTGAGTGTGGAAAGGTTTTAAGGGGTCCCAAGGGGTGACCCAACGTTCTGGACTAAGCCATTATTCTGGAAATTCATGGGACTCGGCGAGTGCATGAACAGACTCGGCGAGTCCAAGGCAATCTTCTTAAGGATGAAGATGAACTCGACGAGTTGCTCATACAACTCGGCGAGTCAAGGTCAGGACCTGTGTATCGGTTGATGATGAACTCGACGATTTGTTCATATAACTCCACGAGTCGGATGAGGATTCAGTCGATGTTCATGTAGAAGGAAAACTCGTCGAGTCATTGCCTAACTCGACGAGTAGGGACGGGTATGAGGTCTAATGGAAGGATAGGGACCCGGCGAGTTAGCGAGCCAACTCGACGAGTCAGGTCAACTAGAAGTTGACTTTGACTTTGACTTGGTCAGGGGTAAAATGGTCATTTTACCCTAAGAGTAGATGTCAGTTTCTGACTAAGTGTTTTTTGGGAATTTTAGCTGGAGGATTTCTGGAGCAGCAGTAGCAGCAGTCAGGGGATTCCCACACAGTTCAGCAGCTGCTACGAGGTGAGTTACCTTCTAGTAGCAGTGGGTCTACGGCCACAATGCCGACCCAGCAGTAGGGATTGTATGCTAGATGTTTGTCTTTGTGATATTCATCTGTGTGGTTACTACCTGATATGTTATATGCTAGCATGATATGGTATGTGATAGTGACAGAGTTCGGTTGTTAGGACCGAAGGGTAGGTTAGGCACTCCAGATATGCCTAACAGTATGTTATAAGATGTTTAGCTGCTAGCATGATATGTTACATGAGATAGAGGTTGTAGGAGGGGGAAAAGTCCCCGAGATTCAGTTGTTAGGACCGAAGGGTAGGTCGGACACCCTAGATATGTCTGACAATAGATTATGCTATGATATATGTGGCAGTAGTAGTAGGGGTGAAATAGTCCCCGAAGTTCGGTTGTTAGGACCGAAGGGTAGTCAGCACCCCAGAATAGCTCGACTTGGGTAGGTCAGCGCCCCAGAATGGCTTGACACGGGTAGGTCGGCACCCCAGAATGGTCGTACCGGGTAGGTCGGGCACCCCAGAAATGCATGGTAGTATGTATGTGATGTGATTGTATGGTATGTGGTACGATGGGGGAACTCACTAAGCTTTGTGCTCATAGTTTATAGTTTTGTTTTCAGGTACCTCTTCAGCGAAGGGGAAGGAGCTGGCGTGGTAGCGGCACATCATACACACACGTTGGTTTTCCACATTATGGGATGTGCTGGGATTGTACTCTGACATTATTATTATTTTCATGTTTTGGGTTTTCAGACACGAGATATGTTTTATGAAATGATATGATCGGATGATGTTTTACTACAAATGTTTTACAAATCACTTACATTAAATGAAATTTTTGGGCGTGAAAATTGGGTCGTTCCACTTCATCCTCTTGCTCTTAGTGTTTGTGAGCCATTAGAGGTGCAACATTTGAGGCCCGAAGCTTTCAAGAGTCAAGATCTAAACCCTATTTACATATATTAATTCGATTATATTATGCTAGATCTAGGGTTTATGAGTTTTGGATAATTTTCATGTTCAATTAGATAAACCTAGATCCAAAGTTTAGGGTTTTGCATGTGCACCATAGGATTGATGATGTGCTCAAAACCCATCAATCGTAACAAATAAACACATAAAACATAACAGATAGTGGCATACCAGACAATTATCTCAAAGACAATCATCTCTACTACAAACAACTACTAATGCGTCGACATTGATGTCTTCGACCCACTCATACAGGAAGGTAACTCACATGAATGTTGAATCTCACAGTACGAAATCTCTAACGGCTGCTCCGACGACTCCCCAAGCTATTACTACAAAATAACATTTAGTCAAAACCCAATAATCCTTCTTAGAGTAAAATGACCATTTTACCCCTTATCTAATTTGGTCCATGCCTAAAGCCCAAAACCATAACATGAAAGGCCCAATACTAGGTAGACTTCCCGATCCCACTAATAGCCCACCATTGGCCTAATTTTATAAATTGGGCCCAATCCCTCTAATGGGCATTACCCTATACCCAAAATAGGACATAATCCAATAGAGCCCAAAATGATGATCCACTAAGACCCATAGTATTAAAATCCAAGACAATGACCTAAAGAGGCCCACTACCAGATCGAACGCAAGGCATTCCCTTGTGGAACGTTGGGCGTTCCTTATTGGTACAAATAGTGGGTTCTTGTCGGAACATGGGGCGTTCCTTTTGTGACCATAGTCCAAAAAGACGCCATTAAGCACTTAATGCTTAAGCCATACCACCCAAAACATAGATCCAAGCCATTTAGGACCTCTAGAATTATAAAGTCACGGACTTGGTGACTTTGCATGCCCCCAAAACTTCCAATCTCAAGAAATAGCAATAGACATTCTTGAAAATGACCTTAACTCATGCATGTGTGGATTTCATCCCCAAAGATGACAACTTTCTGGTTTTGGGTCCAAAGTAACACTAAGAGTAGCAACTCTAATTTCCAAAAACAATATGGACTCAAGGGACTCCACCATTGGGACCAAAAAGGTCCATAAACCCATACTTCAATAGATCTAAGAAAATAAGCACCAAGTTCAAAGCTTTATACCTTATATGAAGGTTAAATGTTGACAAGGTTCTGGATCTATAAGCCTTTGCTCCTTTGATGATGCTTCAACAACGGCCACCTTTCTTCAAAACACCAAAATGCACTCCAAAATGGTCTTCTAAGCTCAAAACACGCAAACACGGGTTTAGGGTTTCGTGGGATCTGCTTAAGGGTGAGAGGGTGGCTGAACTTAGGGCATAATGTTCTTTATATAGGGGTTAACCCCAAAATTCAGGGCTTGGGGGACAGCATGCGTACGCTGCGCGTTCCCTTTGGAATGCAGCGCGTACGCGCATGGTATCCACATCCATCACTTGTGAGTACGCAACACATACATAGAGTGGTACGCCCCGAATACGCATTCATAAGCCCAACATAAGGCCCAATGTTCCAAGCCCAAGCCAAATTAATTCATTAACCCAATATATATTGTAACACCCATAAAAAAATCATACCAAATTTAAACTTTTTAAAACATTTCAATACACATGGTTATTACAAAACTTGTTTTCAAACTCGTATATTGTTAGAGTATCCCAAAATCAAATCATGAAATCATAAAATGTGAGGAGCGGTACGATCATGCCTTCACCTTCCCGCGATCATCAGAAGTACCTGAAACAATAATCGATGAATGTAAGCTCGAAGGCTTAGTGAGTTACCCCCAAAATACCAACGATGTACAGATATAACCATATCATATAAACATATAAGCAAAGAGATACAGCATGCATAATGAGTCATCAGTCTGACTGGACCGAATCCCAGTCCTCATTCTATCTAGACCGCTCTCCGAGCCCTCGGCACGTCTGGACCGCCCTCCTAGGGGCCTTCAGCCTATCCGGAACGCTCTCTGGGCCTTCGGCCTAACTAGATTTGCCCGGCCCAAGCCTACAGTCTACCCGATCCGCCCAGGGTGTCTTGGCCTACTGCACACAGCAAGAACTGCCTCAACCCTTTCCCCAAAGCAACAAACATGTGCAGATACATATAAACATATAAACATGTAGATCTAACAGATCACTAACATGGCAACTATCCTATAACCAGGATACCGATCTAACTGATCTCTAGTGTAGCAACCATCTTAAACCAGGATGAAATCTAACATAACAACCATCCTAAACCAGGATGTAAATCATAAAGGGTCGGCCTTGGTGTCGTAGACCCTATTGATATAATGAGGATAACTCACCTCACAAATGCCGCACTGAAATGATAGGCTCAAACTCTTGAATCACCAACACGAACTCCACCACGTATAATTACCATAAAACCCTTTTTCCATAAATTTCCAAATTACAAAGATACTACCAGAGGACAACTGGTCAACCCTAGGTCAAAGTCAAAGCCAACATTCAAGGTTAACAGTCCATGTTGACCTGACTTGTCGAGTGCAGTTCACCGACTCGTCGAGTCCTTCCTGACTCGAGGAGTCATGAAATCCTTAGTTGACACGTCAAGTTTCCCCATAACTCGTCGAGTTCAAGCGTGTCCAAAGGTTGGGGAAAACCCTAACCGACTCGCCGAGTCCAAGGAAATCTTCATCGGACTCGCCGAGTTGTTCATCCAACTCGTCGAGTTCATGACCATCATCATAAGTCTCTCCGAGTCGACCTTGTGACTCGTCGAGTCCCTTCAATCCTTCAACCATACATATGCTTTTTAGGCCATGCAAAGAATCCATACTGCAGATCTGAGCTCCTAGGGCATGTTTATCACGTAAAGTTGCAAACTTTACGTGCATGCAAGATGATAATGGCCCAAAACAAGCTAAAGGAGCGGATTAATGTAAGGGAAATGCCATAGATCAACAAAGACTGGAACTTTATGGAAAAGAGGGGCTAAAGGAGTCCAGATCTGAGGCTACAACCTCAGATCTTGACCCAAATCGGATAACCACCCCAAGACCCCAAAAAGGGCTCTAAACCCATAAATGAAGAGATCTAACCAAAGGGGAGTCAAGGTAACAACTTGTTACCTTCAAAACAATGCCAATACAGAGAGGATTTCAGATCTACAACAGCCCCTTGCTTCACACCTCTTGAAATCCAATCCCTTTACTCCAAGAATCTTCTTTCAAGATAAGAAGCACACAAAATAGAGGGAAGGCACAAATTTGGGTTTCAAAATTCAAGGGAGGCAATAAGAGAGGCTAGGGAGAATAAGAGGTCCTTAAATAGGGTACAAATCCCCGAAAATTAGGGTTTCAACTGCCAGCTCCTACTCGTCGATTCCCTTCTTGGACTCGACGAGTAGATCACTAAAACACGCGGACCAACCCGCTGCTACTCGACGAGTAGGGCAACCAACTCATCGAGTAGACCTTGAAAACTAGAAAATTCTTATAAAATCAATACCTCAGAATCGGGGCGTTACATATATATATATATATATATATATATATAATACCTTATAAATCCAAGACATTATAAATTTCCCCACTTGATTTAGACTTCGTCCTCGAAGTTTGTTGTTGCTGCTAGGGAATAACTCGGGGTAATGCTCCCTCATCTCGTCCTCTGGCTCCCACGTCCATTCCGAGCCTTTTCGGTGCTGCCACTGTGTGACAACTGGCAAATTTGGAGTCAAGCAAAGTCTAAAAGTGTATTATGTATAAGTAAAACCACAACTTAACCTTGTTACAATAAATCATTTATAGCCAAAAGGCATCATTTATGTAAGTAAATATATACTTTGAAAACCATGTGGTAATGAACCTTTGAAAGTCAACACAATCAACATAAGGCCACATAAGACAACACAAGTCAACACAAGTCAAATAGATAAATCTAAAAGCATGAAATTATACATTACTTAAGGGATTTCAGTTTTGGTAATCTAAAACCAAGGGTTTTCGGTTATATAAGACCAAAATCTCTAGCCATAGCCAAATTGTAACACTCCAAATCATTTTTTTGGGATGGTGGGCCACTTCATCTGTTTTGGGCCATAGATGTTATGATTGGGCCTTATTGTGCCATGAGGCCCATTAATGATTTTTTTTGGACATGGACTTTGGGCCCATTAACAAAGGAAGAATATTTGGGC